>NC_088885.1:144674952-145023702 GCF_037157495.1 Lathamus discolor | reverse complement strand
CTTATCTGTTACTTCCTCAGGCACAAAATCCCTTCTTAAGCTTTTCTTTACTGTGTCTCCAAATTTTCTCCATCTAGCAGTGTCTAAGCAATTGCTTGAAAAACTAATACACTAAACCTTGTTAATGACACTGCAGAAAACCTACCTGCCTCTGTCTTCCCTCAGTTTCATATGGCACATATGGGAGAGAGACTGTCTTTGCATCCTAGTGTATATATATTGCAGGCCAAATTCTGAGCTTCATGAATGCTCTGCTGACTGTAAGGTATGAATATGGGCCTTTCACGTAGAAAGTGGAATGTGCAGAATCAAATAGTCTTGTGATTTGCCAAAGAGAAATAAAGTAATTGTCATTGATTCAAGTTTGTAGCATATGTCTGTTCCACATCAAAGTTTCATATAACTTTATAAAGTACAAAATCAGTTATTTTTAAGAGTTTGCCATATATATAAAACTATCTATTCCACAGTTTCCTATTGTCTTTGAAAAACAAATTTAGAAACCTAAGCATTGTAGAAACCATGTGAAAATATATGAAAATAGGGTTGTTTTTTTTATCTTTTTTATTTTTTTTTACTTGGATGTCCTGTGCAGCAAAAATCATGGAATGGATATTATAGAATTTAAATTGAATAGAATCAAAATCTGTATCTATTTGCTATTCTCTTGAGGTCAATTTTAAATGATTAAACAGTAGATGGCCAACATATATTATTTATTATAGATATTATATTTTCTATATTACCTGTAGGGTTTATTATATTGCCCACTGATTTGAAAGGGAGTTGAATCAGTGCTTTATGTTGTAAGCTACTTGTCCTGCTGACTTTTATTGATGCAAATTACAGATAACTTAATCCATAAGAGCTGCAATATTAATATATTTTATATATATAAATTCAAATGAACATATAAAGAGAACTTTGCAGAAGCAAAAGATGAGATGACTTATCAACTCTTACTATAGGCAATATTGTATTACATCTTTTTTTTAATGTAAATGAAATTAAAAAGCAAGCAAATATGATTTTCTATTGGAGTTCTATATTTTTTTTTTTAAAGTTTCACAATAACATGCATGAAAAAGTGCAAAGTTAAAAAAAATCCATTGTGATTTTGTTAATCACTTCCAGCCTGAATGCTCACTTTCTTGACAGATAGGCAATGCAAAAACAGTAATGCAGTTTGCAAAGGATGTGTTTCTTTTGAACTTTTTGTGTTTATTTCTCCAGATTAGACTGAGAGCAATGGGGTTAATTTTTCTCTAAGTGGCCTTTGATTTCTGCATAATGGAGTATGCGAGTTTGCTTTTCTTAAATTGTGTTGGCAAGGTGGGAGGGAGAAAATGGAACAGAGGTGCTTGCCAGTAATTTCCTTCCCAGTATGACACAGATTAGAACAACCCTCTTGTTTCTCAGGCAACTCTAATTTACCCACTAGCAATAACCCCCACATGACAGGTGAGCAAAGAGCTACAGATATATCATGAACCTCCTCTCTGGGGATTTGCAGCAGGTAGGCTAAAGGGTGTTGTTTCATTCTTGGGATTTGTTCTTTCTTCAGAGTCTCTTTTTGGAGTCTTCCAGACTGGTTTTGTTTTCTTCAGATTGTCTGTAAAAGTGTAAAAGTGAGAATCTTCCCTAATTAACTATTTCCAGGGTGAGTTTAGAAATGATTGATTACAAATGATTGCTTACATCTAATTCCAACTTGCACTGACAATATTTTCTCAAGATTTCAAGGACAGATTAGCTTTCTTAACTGAAACAGAAAGCAGGGCTTGAGACACTGTTCTTGCTACTTAAGTTGCTGCCAGCCATCAACAGTTTTGAACAGTGATGTTTTTCTTCTGTTGAGTAACATGAAAATTGAGTAGAAAATTGATTCTGACTAGAGTCTTAGCTACTAACTTCAGGATTCAAACCCACAGAGAGTCATACAGCATATTAGTGGCCCCAATAATATCCAGAAACTGACCTTTTCTTAAGAATACTATGCAATCTCACAATGTCTAACTGTGATTGCTCTCCGTGGGTGCTACTTTTTCATGCTTTTAGTGTAAGGTTTTTACAGAATGTGCTCAAAATAAACACAACATATTTAAGGATCTGCCTGTATATCTGAAATCTGTTCATTTTATGTAAATAATGCTGAAGTTACTGACACAGTTGAGAATGAAATTGAAAAAGAGATATGCCAGTTTTTATAATGTTTAACCTTCTTCCCTGGAAATCTTGTAGCTTTTCCATGGATGTCAGTCAGTAAAAGTTGAACCAGATGACCTGTCATTAATGGAATTAAATTGAAAAGAGAATGTGAATAAGAATGAAAAAACCTCTGCTCAGAATTGCATGTCCCTGCTTTGGACAATATCTGAGAATTCTGAAGACACAAAAAAACCAGAACTTATTTCAGTTGACTCTTCTTCCTCTTTGGTGGAATGGGCACGGTCTTCAGCTAGGTGCTAGAGTAAGAGAGATGTCATGAATACTGTAAAGTCAATGATCTTTGCATGAGACACCCATCTTCTCCTCGGGCTCACTGCTTATCTCCCAGTTCTTCCCACAGAGACAGAACCTGTGAGTGATCTCCCAACAATGACAAATGGGCTTGAAGAATAATATCATAGTGATCCCTAATGTTTTAATGCAGGTTGAAATGAGATGTCACAAAAACTGGAACGATTTTACTCAGCTAACAAGTCAATTGACTTTACTATAAATATGGCAAATCAGACCACGACTTTAAGGGAACGCAGTGAAGAAGGTGTTTTCTTCCGAAGAACAGTTGAAGAAAATGAAATACATACCCTTGTGATTCCAACAACTATAAGCAACTTGAAAGAATTTGTGCAGGAAATTAAAAGTCCTGTACCAAGAATTTTTAACATCAGTTTAAGAGTGGCAGCACACAGTCAGTTCAGCTGCCTAATTATGTGGGCAAATGAACCCATCCAGTTAATGTAGAGAAACAGATCCTTTCAGAAGTCTATTTAGACTAGGAATCTTACTTATGTTTTTGAATCATTCTTAAGTGGAATCTATTCTTCATTGCATGTAGTGGGAAATTAGGGCTGCTAGATGGCCAAGTGCCTAAAGCTGGATGAATTAAGCATCCTAAAGAGAAGAAATAGCCTGGAAACTTTAACTCTGATGGATTCATTTCAGCAGAATGCATTACAGTTTAACAGAAGTCTCAAGGGAGACCTTGTAACAGTCTTCCTGTACCTAAAGGGGGGGCCTACAAGAAATCTGGAGAGGAACTTTTTACAAGGGCATGTAGAGACAGGACTAGGGGGAATGGATTTAAGCTGACAGAAGTGAGATTTAGATTAGACATTAGGAAAAAGTTCTTCACTATGAGGGTGGTAAGGTCCTGGAGCAGGTTGCCCAAAGAAGCTGTCAATGTCCTGACTCTGGCAGTATTCAAGGCCAGGTTGGACTGGGCCTTGAGCAATCTGGTCTGCAGGGGGGTTGCAATTACATGATCTTTAAGGTCCCTTCCAACCCTAACTCATTCAATGATTCTACATTATGATGATTTGCTCAGAGCATGATGATAGATGGAAAACTGAAATTGCAACATGCACTTACAGAAGACTGACACAGATAAAGTTAGTGTCACCACTTGGTGTGATAAGAGGCCATTGAGAAATTGTGATGTTTGAAAAGATTTGGAATTCAGTATAACCCTCAGTAAAGTGCTTTGTGCCAATTTATGCACTAACCTTGAAAAAAACATAAGCAAAAACAATGCCAAAGCTAATCCTTAAGGAACTCAGTAACCACCATCTCTTTAGATTGTTTCTTGATCTGTCTTCCTTTAGCAAGTTATTTTCCCAGCTTATAACTTCAATAGTATCCTGCTGGGTGTAACATCAGAAATCTGGCAAAATAAACCTTAGATTTCTAATTCAGTTTTATAAGACTGTATGCTGTCACTGACAGCCGTGTAAATCAGAAGTAACTCTAATGAAATCAGCAATCCAACAATGGCTTAAAACATGTGTGCGAGGAGAATTAGATGCTCTCTGTCTTCCTCCCTCCTAACTGTCAGCTAAATAAGCTTTCAGGCTTTTGAAATAAATTCAAGTTCAAATGCTGTGAGAGCTGACAGTGCCAAGATCCTATAGAACACATCTGCCCTTCATTGTGTCTGTTCAGCATTCATCTGAAGACAAAATTTAGTTTGCATGCCGAACTGGGACAAACCTACAACACTTATTAGTATTTTGGGCACTGGAAATACATAATGAAACTGTCAGCATAATCTAAATTATGAGATAGATAATTTATCTGCTGTAAAACTGAATGAAGAGTGTTCTCTGCAGCTCTCAGAATAATCCTCTACTCTATATACTTGTCTAAATGCTGACCACATGTTGGGCAATGTGTTTGTAGCATTTGCCCCAGTGTTTGATTTTGAACTGGCATGCATTCACCACTCCTAGTAAGCAAAATAATCCAGGGGAAAAGCACAAAATCCCCATTAAAGAAAACAATTTCAATAACAAGTTGAGCCCCTCGGGGACTGAACTGTTAAAAAAAGCAATCAGAAACTTGGAGGGTGGGATTTTGTGCTTTTATTTGTATTTAAGATATCCACAAGGCCAAGACACAAAGCCAAGAAATGGTGCATTTGGTTAAAAACCTGAAGAAAGAGAATTCATTTCTTTGTGAATTTAACAACTACTGTAGATTAGAAAACGGTCTCTTACCAAAACTGCCAACAATATAAAAATATTTCTTTGTGCCAGAAATCCCTCTGGGATGACATTCTTTACATATGTTAATTTCTGTTATGTTATATGATGTTCTACTAATGAAAGGAACAAAAATGGCAATGAGAGAGTGAGCTAGCCAGGAATCTTTCATTATTCAGACCCATGCATGAAAGGCTGGTCATCATTTCCATTAAAACTTGCTATTTTCAGAAGTTTATGCTCAGCTGTAACTATTTTCTCCAGCTGACTAGTTGAGGGTTTCAGTGTGAGTACACAAGTTGTTTTTACTCATTATGGTTTAGAATAATAGAACAGAATTATAGAATAGTTAGGGTTGGAAAGGACCTTAAGATCGTCTAGTTCCAACACCCCTGCCATGGGCAGGGACACCTCACACTAAACCATCTCACCCAAGGCTCTCTCCAACCTGGCCTTCAACACCGCCAGGGATGAGCATTCACAGCTTCCCTGGGCAACCCATTCCAGTGCCTCACCACCCTTACAGTAAAGAACTTCTTCCTTATATCCAAACTTCCCCTGGTTAAGTTTGAACCCATTACCCCTTGTCCTATCACTACAGTCCCTAATGAAGAGTCTCTCTGCAGCATCCTTGTAGGCCCCCTTCAGATACTTGAAGGCTGCTATGAGGTCTCCAGCCTTCTCTTCTCCAGGCTGAACAGCCCCAACTTTCCCAGGCTAACTAAAACAAGTGTGATGTAAAAAGAAGAATGGTTAGAAAAATTGTTAAATCTGGCTGAGTTAGTGATATTTAGTTGCATATTATTATGAAATTCGAATTGTTAACTGAAACGCAAAAGGCATAGTTTAAATCTGGACCCCTAAGAAGAAGGATGACCTTGTAGATGAATTAGACTGAAGTAAATTTTTCTGGCAGTGCCAGTGGAACAGGCTTTGCAAGTTGTTTGGGGTAAGCCAGTTGGCCTTTCTGTGTCTCAGGTTTCGATATTAAAATCTGTTTCTAAAACCTGTTTCTAAAGGAAGTAACTCATCTATGGTTTTAATTGCTGCATGGTAGTATACTGATGTCTCATATTAATTTTTCTTTTTTTCTTTCTCTTTCCCTCTTCCCTTTTCTTTTCCCCTCTCTCTTCCCCTTTTTCTTTCCGTTTAATTTCCTTTTTTCCTTCCCTTTCCTCTTCCTTTTTCCATTCTCTTTCCCTTTCCCATTCCCCTTAACTTTAACCTTCCCCTTAACCTTAATCTTCCGCTTAACTGTCTTTCCTCCTCTTTCCCCAACTTCCCAGTTAAAAAGTTTTGGTTTCCAGTGGCAATAATCAGAAAGACGGCTCTGTAACCCTGCAATATATGCATTTTGAAGTCTTTTATGAATGGTGAATATGCCCTGCTTCTGGACTTCCATTTTCTATTGTAAAAAAACTATTTTAAAAACAGATTTCATTCCATTGAAATTCTGCAATGAGGGTGCTGTTTCTCTCAAATGTCTAAGACCTGTTTGTCATACTTTGATAATTTTGCAACATGCTTAAACTCACCTTGTTATTCACTTTAACCATTCTTGTTAAAGGGCCTTTGCAGAGCCCAGTCTCCTAGATAGTCTTAAAAAATTAAATAAATAGTCATTAGTCCAACCCCTCTGCAATAAGCAGGGACATCTTCAACTAGATCAGATTGCCCAGAACCACATCCAGACTGGCTTTGAATGTCTCCATGGATGGTACTGAGACAAGGGGGACACAAAATTACAAAATGGAATATATAAACCTTTAGAATCAGTTTTAAGTTATGTTAAGTTTGATGGCTTTGTAAGAGTTGCAATGGAAAATTACAGAGGTGCAGGATACATAGAGAAAAAAATAGAGTACAACTAGAGAACACACTGAGAATTCTCTCACAAGATAAATCGTTATAGTTGACATAGTTTTAAGAAAAAGAGTCCAGAAAAACAGGACATAGGGATAAGGAGTATCTGGGAACGGCAGGTGTCCAGAATGGGCTACAGCTAAACTAACTGATAAGTAGGAGGATAGGAGTCTCTGGTGCTAACGAACCAATTAAACTGGTATAAACATCTACTGCGCATGCTTCAAAGGCTGCCAGAAGTGATGAAGATTGTTGGAAGAAGTAAATGACCCTCAGAGACCACCACCGCAATTCTGTACGCATGCGGGGAGCTTTCTGGAAAATGATGTAATCAATACGTAGCCTCATGAATATGTACGTATGCCCAGTGGCTATAAAAGGACAGCGTGTGTGGCAACTAGGGAGACACACGTTAGGAGGAGCTATCCCTCGTGTCTCCCGGCGCCGCAATAAGGAATACCTGCTTGTCAGCTTGAAAACTGGGTTGGCAAGTTTGTTCCTGGAGTTTTCTCCGAATCAGTACATCCACCACCTCCCTGGGCAGTCTGTGACAGTATTTTATCAAACTCATTGTAAAAATATTTATTCCTCACATCCAGCCTGAATCTCCCCTCTTTTAGTTTAAAACCATTACCCCTGTCCTATTGCAACAGGCCCTGCTAAAAAGTCTTTCCCTTTTTTTTTAGAGGCCCCATTTCAGAACTGAAGGACCACAATAAGGTCTCCCTGGAGTGTTCTCCAGGCTGAACAATCCCAGCTCTTTCCATCTTTCCTCATAGGAGAGGTGCTCCCTCCCTCTGATCACAGTTTGTTAGGTCTTTTATTCTACTGTCCTGAGGCAAACCTAAACTCAGGAAAATATTTAGGAAAACTAATTCACCTACTTGATTTAGTCCAATGACATAAGTATCTTATATTAGGCTTTTGGGATAAGATTCATACTGAATGGCATGAAAGTGATCTGGGAGAAGTTCAGAGCAGAAATCTAACTAAAATGCTTTAAACTTCCTGTCTGTAGGAGTGTTTCTTCTACTGATCATAGGAAGAGTTTAAGAAGAATAACATGTAGTGTAAGTACTTGAAGACAGGTGCTTCAAATTTCTTTTCCTAGAAAGAGATAGATCTTCATACATTCTTTAAGCTGTTTGTTAAAGAATGACTAATAGATTTGATATTCTTTGCCCCTGCAATGGGACACCAGCAAACAAATTAATCTTTTGGGTATAGTTATGCATACTTTCTGTGTATATTTATGAACCATTAAGAAAAATGATCTATACAGTACTCTCTTTAAGTTGTCTGACCTTCAAGATCCATGAATGAAATGATTCCTGCTGTGTCTGTTTTTACCTGTTGACCTTATCTTGTTACTCATTCGGTCTGGTGGCTGCTGAAAGGTCAGATGAAATGTGAAGATGATGAGCTGTCTGGTGTATCTGGGCTTTCTTTCAGCTGACACATCCCATCTCCTTTTCATCTGAGGCTTGCACTGGTCATTATAATTACTCCTTAGTATTGCAAACACATGAGGAAAATGGTAGGGGGAAGGCTGGAGGTAGGATATGTACAAATTCGTTAGTCAAGAAGCTGCTTCAAAATAGATCATAACGGAAAAGTGATGCCCTTCCCTCCTCCTTTTTCCATACTAGTACAAGCATGCTACTTATGTAAACTTAATTTAGTCTAAACAGGAGTGAAAGATGGGAATGTAATTTCCTGTCTTAATTTTTTACTGATGTGGTACACGACTGTACAAAAGTAATGGATCTCCCCTCCACCAAAATCATTAACCATTTCAAAATTAATTTGAAACTTAACGTAACTTCTCGAACAGGTCACTCTCCATCATCTTCATCCACTCATTTCTGTGTTAACAGCTAATGTGTAATATCCTCTAGATACTGTATAGATATGCAAGGACTTCAATAGAGAAGATCAAAACATCTACAGTCATTATCTAGGAAATGTATTGATATATATTCTAAAATTAAGTATCCACCAACTCTCCTGGATCAGTGAACAAAAATGTTGTAAAATCTGCCTGCCGGGTCTGTCTTTTCTAAAGAGCCTGTAACCTTCCATTCCAACACTGCAGTCATAGGAGCCATCCCACCATGTTTCTGTAATGCCTATTATATCATACCCCCGTAGACATGCATACATCTCTAATTCCTCTTGTTTGTTCCCCATGCTACAGGCGTCTGTATAGAGGCATCTGAGCCGAGCTCCAAATGAAGCCGGCTCATTGGCTGGAGAGGCTGGAACATCTCTACATTGCTCCAAGCATTTATTATAGGTGCTGGCAACTGACTGGGTGTGTTGGGATGGAATGATGCTCCCCTCCCCCAACATATCTAGTTTAAAGCCTCCTTGACCAGTCTGGCAAACCTCCTACCAAAACTGTTCTTCCCCTTCTTTACTAGAGCAGCTCCACCAGCCCCCAGTAGACCTGGCCTACTAACTTCAGTCCTATGTTCAAGACACCCAAACCCCTGACTATGGCACCACCTTTTTAACCATTTATCAATCTGGCCAATCCTCCTAGGCTTTTTTAAGGCCCTCCCCTGTGTCCTGGAGAATTGATGAAAAGACTATCTGAGCTCCAGAGCCCCTAACCACATCTCCCAGGGCTCTGTAGTCCTTCTTTATGTTCCTCAGGCTACTACTATATATCCCTAGCACCAACATAGATCACTAGAAGTGGGTAAGAGTCTGTGGGACTTAGTAGAGCAGGCAGCCTCTCTGCAACACCCCTGATCTGTGCCCCTGACAGGCAACACACCTCCCTTGGGAGTGGGTCAGGCTGACAGATGAGTGCTTCTGTGCCTTTCAGAGTCCTCTACTACTATGCCCCGCCACTTTTTCCTCCCAGCACCAGTAGAGATCTCCTTTACCAGTGCACCAGCCGGCTGTTTCTGGTGCGAGTCTCATTAGCCCCCTGCAGGACAGCAAAGCGGTTCTGGGTGGGGACAACAGATTTAGGAGGAAGCCCCTTGCTTGTAATTGTCCTCTTCTTCCTTTTTCTGTTGTTTTTTTGGTTGGTTTGTTTTTCTGTGGTTTTGGTTTTTTTTTGGGGGGTGGGGGGAGGATGGTTTGCCACTAATTCCCAGCTTCCCAGGTTAATGGCCTCCTTCTTTCCTCCATGAGCTACAGGGGAAGCTTGAGGCCCCTGCACAGTTTGGGGCTGGAGCAAGCAGCCCCGCTTCCTCTCAGCTTCCCTGACATCTTGAAGCCCGCTAATAGCATCCCGCAGCTCAGCCACCTGCTGCAGGAGGGCCTCCATCAGGGAGCACCGAGCACAGCCCTGCCCGTCGTGCTCCTTTCCCTCACAAGCCCAGTGCAGGCACCCTCTACACCCCGAGCTCTGCACTGCAGCCTCCCCTCTCACCGGCTCTGTCTCGGTGCCTACGCTGCCACCGCCGGGGCAGCCAGAGCAGAGCTCCCAGGCCGGGCCCTGCCCATATGACGGGTGCTCACCATCCCGCTCGCCTGCCCGCACAAACTGCCTCGACCCGCCCTCTTTGTCGCACTCCCCGGGGCAGGTTTTTACCCACTCAGGGCTGGTGCTGCTGCTCCTGGCTCCGCCCCCTGTGAGTCAGCGGCTCGCGTCAGCTGAGCTCCCGGCTCGTGGGCAAATCTTGACGAGGACTTGGGGCTCCCTCGGTAGCTCTGGCCGCTCTGAGTTGGGGCTCCTGGACGCTGATCTCTCCCCAGCTCCGGTGTTAAAGGCGTCCTCTCTCGAGCTACTCACCTCAGCAATTGTCCTTTTGTTCTTACTGGGGATTTTGGCAGTGGTAAAAGCTATCTCCTGCTCTAGACAAGCTGTTCAAGCCTAGTATCTTCCTTTTTCCCCTGGAGGTTGCAACAGGATCCTTGTAGGTCATAAAGGTTAAAAGAAGTAATATTGATGCTCAAAGAAGAAAAAAAAAATATATATTCTACCCATTCAGTTAGATTAGCAAATTAGATAGTAATTATACGCAATGTTAAAAAAATCATAGAACCATAGAATGGTTTGGGTTTGAAGGGACCTTTAAAAGGCATCTAGTCCACCATCCCTGAAATGAGCAGAGACATCTCCAACTTGATCAGGTTGTTCAGAGCACTATCCGACCTAGCCTTGAATGTCTTCATGGACGGGGTATCTACCACATCTCTGGTCAACCTGTTTCAGTGTTTCACCACCCTCATTGAAAAAAAATTATTCCTTATGTCTACTCTGAATTTACCCTCTTCAGTTTTAAATGTTACCCCATGTCCTATCACCAACAGGCCCTGCTAAAAGTTTGTCACTATCTTTCTTACAAGCTCCCTTCAAGTATTCAAAGGCCATAATAAGATTATGGTTTTAAAACCTAATAGGTTCAAAATCACTGTTTTAGACTTGCAGCAGATTCAGGAATGTGCTTGACTTGTTGAATACAAAAATGGCAAAGGCATGTAGGTTAATCATGTCTAAGTTCTTGTTAACAATTATCTAAACTGCTATTAGCCTCTGCTCAGGAAATCTGTGTGCTGAAAGGAGTTCTCCTTCTAGAGCCTGGGAAATACGGATTACCTATTTATATTTAGGTGTATATTACTTGCATATGCTTAAAAAATCTGTTGAAGATGAAGCTAACTTAATACACATGTACAAAATTCTAAGGAGGGAAGATATTTCCCCAAAGAAGCAGTACGTTTAAAACATCTAAGTTAAATCAACATGGTAACTATCATGTGAACTGAGCAATGAATGGACCTCTATTAGATGGAGGTACAGATTTCCCACCAAATACTCATTTATATGGCTTCCAGATTGGTCAGTTCTGTCATCAGTTATCTTGCTCATACAATACATAATAGAACAAAACTCCTCAAAATAAAACAGCAAACTCCGTTACTTTCAGATGACTTGATAACAGCTTATTTTTGGTTATAATTGTGAAACTTTTTAAATTAGAAATTCTTACATACTTTTCATTCAAGATACATTGGTAAGTTTGCGTTTTTTGTAGTTTCCGTGATTCTTTAAATTTTTTGTTGACACATTCTGTGATTCTTATCTGGAATGCCTTGAGCAAAACATGTATCTGTTATTCTTTAGACAGAAAAAGTAGTCATAGAGGAGGTTCTAAAGACAAGCCACTTCCTCATTTCATTCCTGCTCAGGAATCTTCCTATTTCATCATAGGAGTCGTTTTGAGACTCCAGTAGAGCAGATAAATTTTATTGGTTTACTTCTTTGCCTCATCTCTTTACTGAGATATAACCCTTAACAGACATTGACATTCCTTAGGACTGAGGTGCTCGGTGTGATTCATAAAGGTGATTTTCACTCATTTTGAGCTGGTGCTGTCATTTTTAGACAACTAAAAGCAGACATTGCAGACTCAGGCCTTTGTTGACATGAGTTTGCATTTTACTGGCTTAATATTTATTTCTTTGCGTGAGGCATATGATGAGCCTGGGAATACTCCTGATATGTTGTTATTCTGCCTTGAGGTGCCACTATAGTGCTAGTGGAAGCGAGGACTTCCACTGCTTCATCTTGAGCAGCAGAAGGAAAAGCAGCAATTTGAATTGTGTGCCGTTTCCCCCTTTATTCTTTGAATTTTTCTGTAAAAGACATCAAAATGCTGCTTGTTCACTGTATGATTATGTTCTCTGAGGAATTAATAGCGAATGACATAGCATGTAAATTATAGATAATGCAGTACATATGCATAGACACTATTTGAAGTGCCCAAGATTAATTTCTGTGTAAAATAGTGATGTGTTCACTTGAAAATTGATCAGTTATATGCAAATTAAGGAAGAAAAACCCTTTAATTATGACATCTTTATAAATTAATCAATGTACTTATTTAGTGACTATATATAATAGATGCCACATTTGAAATATCTTCAGGATATACATAAGCAATGCAAATAACATCAAAATATAAAGTTATTTATACTAATCATGTGAACCATATTGTTTTGTAGTCAACCAGATGCTTCAGAATACAAAAAGATAAATCGAAAAATTAAATCAGTAAGAAAGGAAAGATCCTCTTATGTCTGATGCAATGGATTGGAAGCCAGGAAATTTGATTTCAATTTCTGACTCTGTCACAGGCTTCCTGTGTGACCTTGGATAAGACATGTTTTCTCTCCAGACCTTGGTTTCTCATCAGTTTAGAGGAAAGAGTAATGTCCTTCCTTCTGAACTTTTCTCTTTTTTTTTTCCTTAATTTTTGCAAAGGTACAGTATATGTAATGTTACCCTGAAAACTGCATTAAATGCTTCTTACTTTAAAATGTAAGCTTTCAGGGGAATGAAGGATTTTGGGGCCACAGATATATTATGTCTGAATTCGCCTTTTGAACATAGCCCCAAGCCAGCACCCGCTTTTAAATACAGCACACTTTTTATTGGTGCAAGCCTGTGCTCAGTGTCTGTCTTTGGGAGATTTCCAGGCAGATAGGTAGGCAACGTGAACTGGCCCTAGATCTTTGTAGAGGTACAGATAGAGCCTTCTTGCAGCCAGAGTTGGCTTGGCACCATGGTAATTATGTCTATCTGGCTGAAGCTTTTCCTATTGTCACTGCAGGGCCTTGCAGAAGCTTCCATGTGACTGATGTCAAACATGTGGCAGCTGTGTTCCTTCATCAGCTGTACAGTAATATGCTACCTAAATCTTGGTGCCTTGTTTTCTTCAGGAACTTCTTGACACTGTACTAACATAAAGAACATCCAGTGAAATTATGAAAGGTCTGATAGAAAAGTAATCATAGTATTATCCTCTGTAATGCATACAAACACACACATAAAGATTATCTAGATATGTAAAGTCACATCTACCAGCTATTGTGACACTTCATGCTAAATTGGTCACTGTCAAATATTTCACTATGAAAAGTAGAAGAAAAGGTTTGAATGAAAACTATAGCTTTTTATAACAAATATGGGCAACTAAATAAATATTTTATTATAAGTTATTAATTTATTGCAATGCAGTAAAAGCTCACATATTCTTTTTTAGTTATAGAAACATAAAAATATATAACAAATGTTTCTGAGAATGCAATCAATGCCTTCTTTGTATTTTAATTGTTTCTGTTTTTACTTCAGACTTTATACATTGAAAAGATATATTTTACGTATCTTACTTTCTTTAAAAAACATGAATAAACCCCAATTCTGAACAATACAGTGTGTTTGAGTTGATGTCTTAGAAGAAAACATATTTGTGGCTATCTGCACAAAGCTTTCAGACTATATTAGTGTGTGTTTGTGTACATACACAAACACGCATACATACATCAACTGCTTCAGTAAATATAGGTCTTTATTTCTATCTTTCTCTGCAAGCTATGTTCTTCTCTGTAAATATGACTTTTGTCACATTGCATGTGAATATCACAAATAGAGGATTTTCAACTGGAAACAAACCCACCAGTATCCCATAATTATGATAAATCAAGTTTATTTTCCATTTTGAAAATCTAGCAGGACATTAATTCCTCACAGTGGCAGATGTAAAATATACAGAAAAGGGTATTTTTAAAATTACTTCCATTCATTGAATCTCAAAAGAAATCACAGTTTTCTGTGTTGGGTTTTGCACATACACATATATCTGTACCTAGGCTTCTCATCTAGCCTTCTTGTTTAGACAGTTGGATTTATCTCATCTAAAATCACTCTGAAGGTGTGATTTATCTTATCTAAAATTAACATCTATTTACTGTCTATGTTTCTCTTCAGAATGCAGAATTTCTTCTCATAATGTAAGATATTACCAAGTATAGATGAGATGGAACTTGATACTTGCAGTGAATACTTTATGTGTTGCTACTTATAATGAATGTTTTAGACCATTTAAACAGTGCATCAACACTGATAGATGGTAATCCACACTTCCCAGATGTGTCTTTCTTAAAAGACATTATTTCCAATGTTAAACATGGGCAAACGTTTTCTAAAAAGCAAAGTAATAGTCCACTGCTTTTATGGATGTCAAGAAGTAATGAATAACTTCAGTGACCCCATACAAGCTGGGTAACTTGTATCCTTCACACTCTTGCTGAAATGTGCCCATTCCTGACATGGGGACCCTACCTTTATATGTGGCAAGTCCATGGCACTGTCCAGTGGAAAGCAACTGCATCCACAGCTCTGTCATATCAAAAAGTGCCTTTTTTTTTGAATTCGTGGCTCAGAAATTACACTATATTGCAGCCATTCCACAAGAGATATGGACAATCATAAAAAATAAAAGGTGTCTCTTAAGGATTCAGAGGTTGCCATATACTGTAGAGTGGAGTAAAGAGCGGGGAATATTTATTTGCAGTAATGCATCTGCTATTTAAATGTTATGGTATCATTGAATGCTATGGGTTGAAAAGGATCTTAAGATCATCTAGTTCCAACCCTACTGCTATGGGCAGGAATGCCTCACATCGATCATGTAGCCCAAGGCTCTGTCCAACCTTTCTTGATTTATAGCACAAACTTTCTCAAGGCTTGTGCAAGAATCATCCTCTTAATAACAATTGTTTGTCTCTCACTTTCTTTTTTTAACCTATATTCTTCAAGTGAATGAATTGTTAAAAGCTAACCGCAAACCCCCCCCGACCCTCCCCACTCCTGGAGGGATGGGGAGGAGAATAGAGAGAATGTAACTCCCATGGGTTGAGATAAGAACAGCCCAGTAACTAAGGTATAACACAAATCACTACTGCTACCACCAATGATAATATTGATAAGAGAAAATAACAAGAGAATACGATACCACCGCCGAACAAGTTCGACGCCCCTGAAGAGAGAGCGTGTCCTTTCGGGTAACTCCCAGTTACCTCCCTGGGCATGACGTGCTGTGGTATGGAATACCTCTTTGGCTAGTTTGGGTCAGGTGTCCTGTCTCTGCTTCCTCCGGGCCTCCCCTCGTCCCTGGCAGAGCATGAGACTCACAAAGTCCTTGGCCAAAATAAACATTACTTAACAACAATTAAAAACAATCGGTGTTATCAGCTCTCTGCCCAGGCTGGAAGTTAAAACACAGAGCTTGCACCAGTTACTAAGAAGGAGCAAAACGGCTCCTGGTAAACCCAGGACAGTATCCACCCCTTATTCCATACCATTCACATCATGCTCAGATCCCACATTTTCAATATACCATCTCTCTTGCATATAGATATATATATATACATACACACACACACACAGACAAAGAAATCATTTCTTAGTGCATGGACCAATCCCTATAATGCTGTCTAGTCCATTTGGTCCATGATGTCAGGTTCCATCCCTTGTAACAGTCTTTCAGGGCAGGAAAGGCTGTGTGCAGTGTTGGATCGTTGCCTGCTGATGCTGATTGTTCCTTCACTGCAGAACTTGTCTGGTTCTATCAGAATTCATTCTCTGTTGGGATGATGGTTGGAGGGAAGTCAGGGCCAGTCACTGGTGACCTGAAGACATCTAATTGATGGGGTATAAAAGTATTACACAGCAGGCAACAGCATACAATTAAGTTCATTGACTGTTTTCCCCTAAAATCAAATCCCCTTGAGGTATACATCGGACTTCCCCATCTTCCCGCATTACCCACCAAGTATATCCGGGTCCCTGAGCAAAAGCAATCCCATGAGTGGGTTTGCCTTTACCTGAAGCGGAATAACCCAAACTGTCTTCCCCAGCAAATTCTTCATATACACCACAGGACCTTTGTCCCCCTCTACAATATGTAAAAGTTCTGACTGGGCTGGGCCAGCTCTATTGACCGATCCTCTAGTGTTAACCAACCAGGTGGCCTTTGGTAAATGGTAAATGGTGTATCCCAATGCTTGAAAGTTCCCCCACCCATTGCTCTCAGTGCGGTTTTTAACAGCCCATTGCACCATTCCATTTTCCCAGAGGCGGTGCATGGTATGGGATGTGATATACCCACTCAATGCCATGCTCTTTGGCCCAAGTGTCTATAAGGTTATTCCGGAAATGAGTCCCATTGTCTGACTCAATTCTCTCTGGGGTGCCATGTCGCCACAAAATCTGTTTCTCAAGGCCTAGGATAGTGTTCCGGGCAGTGGTGTGGGGCACAGCATATGTTTCAAGCCATCCGGTGCTTGCTTCCACCATAGTAAGCACATGGTGCTTCCCTTGGCGGGTTGGTGGGAGTGTGATATAGTCAATCTGCCAGGCTTCCCCATATTTGTGCTTCAGCCATCGTCCTCCATACCAAAGAGGCTTTAACCGTTTGGCTTGTTTAATTGCAGCACATGTTTCACACTCATGAATAACCTGGGCAGTAGCGTCCATTGTTAAGTCCACCCCTCGGTCACAGGCCCATCTATATGTTGCATCTCTGCCCTGATGGCCTGAAGTGTCATGGGCCCACTGGGCCAAAAATATTTCACCTTTATGTTGCCAGTCTAAGTCCATCTGAGCCACTTCAATCTTAGCAGCTTTATCCACTTGTTGGTTGTTCTGGTGCTCCTCAGTGGCCCGACTCTTGGGTACATGTGCATCTACATGGCGTACCTTCACCACCAGGTTCTGCACCCGGGCAGCGATATCTTGCCACAGTGCAGCAGCCCAGATGGTTTTACCTCTGCATTGCCAGTTGCTTCACTTCCAGTGCTACAACCACCCCCACAGAGCATTTGCCACCATCCATGAGTCAGTGTAGAGATAAAGTGCTGGCCACTTTTCTCGTTCAGCAATGTCCAGGGCCAGCTGGATGGCTTTCACCTCGGCAAATTGACTTGATTCGCCCTCTCCTTCAGCAGTTTCTGCAACTTGTCGCCAAGGACTCCATATGGCTGCCTTCCATCTCCGATGCTTTCCCACAATATGGCAGGACCCATCAGTCAACAAGGCATACTATTTTTCACTTTCTGACAGTTTATTATATGGTGGGGCTTCTTCAGCACACATCACCTCCTCCTCTGGTGAGAGGTGCTCACTTTGCCCTCTGGCCAGTCCATGATGACTTCTAGAATGCCTGGACGACTGGGATTTCCTATTCAAGCTCGTTGTGTAATTAGTGCAGCCCATTTAGTCCATGTAGCATAAGTTGCATGATGTGTATGTATGTAATCATGGTTGCTTGCAGCCTAATGTTTAGTTTGCTCACTGGAGAAAAAGCAGAAAGAAAACAACAAAGTGGGGTTTCAGACTATATTAGTATGGCAAAGTGGGGTTTGACTTATGGCCCTGAATAAAATACTTATATGTGTCCTTTTTTTTTTTTTCCCTTGTTTTTTAACAGCAACAACGGCTGAAATCTGCAGTCTAAAAATTTGGCCTTTTGTGTAGTTGCTTCAGGTCAAAGGAAGAAAATGTTTTTAAAGAAAGGCATTTGCACAGGTTTAAAATTAAGTATTTACAACCAGAAAATCTTTTTTTTTTTAATCAAGTGAAAGATAGAAATAGATACTGGCAACCATTCTGTCAGGATATGATTCTATGATATGGCTCTCATACCCAAGTACTTCAGTGCCACCAGCATTGGTCATATGGAGTTAAGGATCCACTCTCACAGTTCCTTTGGTGGATCAGGAAAATGTAATGTTATGCTTTTGTCTTTACTACTTCTGAGAAAATTTGGTAATTTCCTAGGACTTTGACTTTCAAATGATTTTAAGAAGAACCTAAAATTACAAAGGAGGCAGAAGATATAATGAAGAAGGGGAAATACTTTGAAAGAAGTGCAAAGGATTTGGAAAATAAGGTTTATATGCATGTATGAAACAAGCTGAGAGAAAACTTGGTATTTTGCCATTTATAAGCTGAATCCTCTGTGAATATTTCCTTTCATAATGAGGCTTTTTGCCCTAATGAAGTGCTAGTCACTGGAAAATAGTATAGGCTGAAATGAATTAGTAACCTTACCAAATTAGCACTGCAGTGACCACAGTGCTGTAGGTGGTACAGGGACAGAGAAAAGCTTTGAGAGATCCCCAGCTCCACTGGAGTTTATAATTCCCATGGGCTTCAGAACCAGTCAGCTCTGGAAACTAAACTACAGAAAGCTGTGTTTTTTTCAAATATGGTTCTTGTTTCACCAGCCCTTACAGCTAGTTATTATTCAGATGAATACAAAAATGCGGCAAGTTTATTAGCACTCTAAAACCTTAATGAAATGGTTGAAATTTAGCTCAACTCTTTCAGATGATAAAAGTCTGTGCATCCTCTCACCCAAGGCCAGGTAAGGCAAGCACAGAGCATTAATAACACCCCTCCTCCAAGTATTCATTTTTCAAAATGATGCAACATATGCATTCCATTTACAGTTCAATTGGCATATGTTTGATAGATACAAAGGACATTTTAGCTTTCTTGTTTACTTCCTCTTTCTCTCTCTGACTGTATTTTCTTTCTAGAAGATATTATAATGCCGAAGTTTGTTAATTAGAAGTCAAATGTTATAATTTTGTTACGAAGGTGCAAATAACTTTGTGTCAAAATCAAAGAGAGGTTAGAGTGGCCTTTATGAAGTAGTGGTAAAACATGGGAAACGTTGTCAACTTTTTAGCAAATAATTAGTGGAAAAAACTTTGGGATCCAGGAAGTTTTCATCCTGCCTGTGATGCTGACTTTGTCTTCCCACACTGAAACAGGATGTTCAAAGAAAGAGAATGAAATTTTCTTTGTTCTTCTAAGATCTACTCAAAGTATCTGGGCTGGAGATCACCATATTTCAGTATTCTTTAGTTTCCTATTTCTAATAGAAGAAACCAATATCAGACCTGATATTCATGCAATGGTAGTCAGCCATACTCTGAAAGTGCATCTTGCCTTGGTATGGCAGCAAAGTGCTGCATCACTGCTGTTAGCTTACTTGCTTTTTTATGAAAAAGGAAATAACTCAGTATGTAAACATGCAAAAATTAGTATCAGCGTGAAACCCTTCCATATACAAGACAGAGTTAGCAGAAAGCCTATGTTTTCTTTAGACCCTTCTTGATCTCTAATTTTACTTTGATTCTGGGTATCCGCATAGCATTTTTATTCCCCTATCACTAGGCTATTGTGAAGATTAATTATTGAATGTTTCTAAATGGTTTGGCAATAGCTATCACTGTAATTTTCAATGATTGAACACTTACAAACTTTTTTTAGTAGAAAAAATTAGAAGGGTTAGTATTAGCCTAGAGCTGACACAGAATTCAAACATCCTGTAAAAAGCCCCCAGCAAACCCACAACCCAAAACCAAACAAATTTGAATCAAGTAAAGCGAATGGTAATCAGAAACTCTGAATACAAACATTTTCTTCCTTTAAGGGAAAAACTCCATTCATTTTACATTTTAAATATTCCCTTTCAGTGATGTGAATTCAGAGAAACAACATTCGTTTTGCATACAAACTAAGAAATGAAATGGGCTAGGAGGGAAATACCAGGCTACATTATTTTGCATTCTGTGGAAATGCAGAAAGACATAGGATAAAATGGGCTTCAAAAGTGTGATGATGCATGCTGTACTAGGACCTGAAAAACAGACAAGGGTGGAAAAATTATTTTAGTTTTACTAACATGAAAGCTTAAAATAAATTATCTAGGATTGTTTTTAATTAAAATTTTTAATTACAATCTTTAATCATTATTTTTCTTTTATTTTGCTGTTTCTTTTCTTTCCCTCTTTTAATTTTTTAGGAGCCTGAAGAAACTGTACGGGTACACACAGTTGCCTGAATACCTTTATTTGCAGACTAGCTACACTTCTTTGGTTGCTCCTTCATGATTTCTAAAACACTGATGGAGTGCCCTTTCCAGATGGGGAGTTTCATTACCATAATGGAATTAATATCTTATTTCTGTATCTTGTGCTTTCTGAGACCTATGTCTAAACTAGTAACATTTAGAAAAGAAAAATATTTAATCTGCAGGCTTCTTTTCTACTTGAGCCAAAATTCTTTGTCAGGTTTCTCCCTGTCAGTCAGTTTATGCCTTTACATAGAAATGTGAAAAGACAAGAAGTTCAATACAGAAACCCTAGTAAAAACAGATTCCAGCCTTCAAAAATGTCCCTTGACAATTTCTTCTAATGGTAGGTGTAAAGAGTTAATTGACTGGGAAAGGCTGAATATGCGTAAAGTTCCTAATAGAAACAGGGTTTTATTTAATATTAGAAGGTTAATCGTACCTGCCTGGCACCTGGCTTTCTGCCTGCCTATGTAAGCTTTATGGAGTTTCTTCTGGTCTGCCAACAGTTACTCACTACCTAAGTCTACTTGTCAGGAGACACTCACTCACTGAGTTTACCAATGCCATCCACAGACATGACAACAGTGAAAATATGTTGTAATAAGCAGAGGAGGAAGAAACCTTGCTCTTTTCCAAGTTGGTCTTGGGAAGAGCAGTTAGTGAATTCTGAGGCTCTGAGGCTCCTTCCAGTTTTTTTGAATTTTACTTGCAACAAGAAATATGATGATGATGATGACGAAGATAATAACTATAAATTAAGCTATTTTTCTCTAAGAAGGAGGGAGACACCAATGCACAGTGCTGTGTAGCCACAACAAAAGGGGGGGGTCTCAGACCTAGGGTTTTTCTCCTGGTGAGTGCTGGGAGGTGCAGATTAACATCAGCACCAAGTGAGTGAGTTTGAGCCCTTTCACAGAGACTGTGGTGTCTGAAAGAGGGTGGAAGCTGTGCCATTTTATATCCAATTATCACCACTAATGAACACATCTCCTGAACCATCAGAACCACTAAGTGGTTCTTTTAGACTTCCCATTACTCCCATTCTTTGAATGATCTTGTCCTAGCTTGCACCACTTAGATGTAGACAAGTGTGAGGGTTTTACCATTCTCACTTTAATTATCATTGTTAAGGAATGGAATACCCTAAACCACCACGGCTCTCCTGCTTTGAATGATTCTGAAGCTTTAGTCAAATTTTATATTTTCAGCCATCGTGCCCTAGCTTGTAGTTACCTATTAGCTTCTTCTTCATCATCATTGTCTGCTAGTTCTTTTGTTTTCCCTTAAAGGCCCAATTCTATACCCTTGTTACAATCTCCTGAACAGCTTTGACTTCTTTTGAAGTCAAATGGAAATTCAGTTCTTTAAAATCTACACCTCTCTAGATCTTATTCTTCTGTTTCACTTCTTGCTTCTGGCTTTGGACATTGCCTCTTTATCCAACAGGCTTAATTGTCCAGAGCAATTTGAAACATCAACACCGGATTTTACATTATTCGTGGAAGGTCTTCCTGTTCTGAGTTTTTAGAACATCAGCATTGACATGAGGCCATTGCTAAAGTCTTGCTTTTCTTTCTACTTATTTAATTTGGATATAACTATAAACAAGTAGTTGTGACAAACTGGAATATAAGCAAGAGATTAAAATTACTGACATGTTTGAGATCTTTGTCCAAAATTGTATTCTACTTCTTTTTAGCTAAACTGTTGTGTCAGCACAATGGAAATAGTCTGCCTTTAAAATAAAATAAAAACGTTGTTATTGCATATAAGGTTCTTTCCATTTAAGGCACTATGTGCAAACCTATTTAATCTGTTTACCACTATCCAAGTCTATGGTATATTAAATTTGTTTTGCCCTAAGAAGTACAGCGTAAGTGGTAAATAATTATCAGAACTGTCTGAAAACAAAACTTGTAAGAAAATAAACTCCTTCTAAGAAGCTTTTTTTTTCTTTTGTGTAAGATTGACCCTATGATGTCCCTGGGATTACAAAAAACAACATTTGAAAGATCCAAGCATGAATACATGCAACTAAAAGCATTTAATATCTTCATATACTGGTGCTTAGTAGCACGTGACTGTTGTTTGGTTTAGAAAACACTTCAGTTAGAAGCTTCTTATATTCTATGATTATATGATGTTCTAGAGTTTTCAGAGAAATGGAACCTGGAGATTGAAAGTTCAATTGTATCATTAAATTTTGTGTTAAGATTTCTACAACACCTCTATTTGTTGGGCTTGATTCTGGAGTCCCTATTTACATGAATAACTTCATTATCAGAACAGTTCCACCACTTTCAAGATATGTAATGAAAAGAGAAGATATAGTCCTCTATCTTAACAATAAATTTGCAATTATGACTGCAAATATATAAAAAATCTGTACATGAAAGAGATTTATCTCTGAAAAATGCAAATTTATGTAAACATCATTTCTATGTGTGTCCAATGTACAAAGAACAGTCTTGTGAATACACACCTGTGGCGGGTTTACTCTGTCTGCATGCCATGTGTCCGTCAAAGCCACTCTGTTACTCCCCTTCTCAAGTGGACAGGGGAGAGAAAATATAACAAAAAGCTCATGGATCAAGATAAGGACAGGGAGAGATCACTCACCAACTACTATCATGTGCAAAACAGACTTGACTCGGGGAAATTAATTTATTACTAGTTAAATCAGAGTAGGGTAATGAGAAATATAACCAAATTGTAAAAAGGCTTTCCCTCCACTCCTTCCTTCTTCTCAGGCTCAACTTCACTCCTGAATTTTTGACCCACTCTTTCCCAATGGGACAGGGAATGGAGGGTGTGATCAGTTCAGCACCTATTGTCTCTGCTGCTCCTTCCTTGTCAGGGGGCAGCTCGCACTCTTCCTTTGCTCCAAAGTGGGGTCCCTCCCACAGGAGACAGTCCTCCATGGGTTTCTCCAACGTGAATCTTTCCCACAAGCTGCAGTTCTTTATGAACTGCTCCAGTGTTGGTCCCTTCCATGGGTGCATCCCTCGGGATCAGATTGATCCAGCATGGGTCCTCCGTGGGGTCACAGCTCTTGTCACACACCTGCTGCAGTGAGGGCTCCTCCCTCTATAGGATCCTGCCAGTAGCCTGCTCCAGCATGGGCTTCCCATGGGGTCACAACCTTCTTCAAGCATCCCCCTTCTGCAGTGTGGGGTCTTCCCCAGGCTGCAGGTGAAATCTGCTGCACCATTTTTTAAAAAATGTGGTTTTGATAATCCCATTTAGGAAAAAATTTAACCTTGAAATTGAAAATGCAAACCAATCTGTATCTAAGAAAAATATGTTCCAGTAAAATGAAATTATTTATCTAATCCAAAATGCACTCCTCTGTCATGCCTGGGAATCAAACATTCTATTATTTGTATTACTCTCAAATAACTTTAATCTTCATGTATCTGAACCTTGATTATGTCTTTGCTGATATTCAACCCAAATGTTAAGATCTAGAACTTTCATAGTCTGTTAGATAATAAATAAACTTCATAGTGGGCAGTGGCTCTAGCAGAAGTTAAGGGTTTATGGCTTGTGAGGATTGGTCTCTGAAAACCCAGACAATTTCTTCTATTGTTGCAAAGTGGTATCTAGAGTTTCCATGAGCTATGTCTCTCTAAGCTGTCCTCTCCTTACTGCATTAACGTATTCATCTACCGGCGGCTCGTTGGCTGCTGTGTGCTCATGAGTGGCTGTCGGATGTAGTGGGGTGTGTATGGCTGCAGCTGTACCCAACTCTGAGCTTGCAGGCAGACACTGACAGCGACGGCAAACATGCCTGTTGGACAGTGTGTGTTCTGGAGAGCCCTCCTCAGCATGTATGGGGACTTGCAGCTTCACCCTTGGTTTTTTAAAGTTGGTATGCTGATTTTCAGTAGAAAGGAGTAGTCAGAAACGAAACTTAAAAGACCCAAAGATGTAAATTAAGAGACTGCCCATTTTCCTGAAATCTGAGTAAATCTGCAGGGTTTTTTTTTTAATTAGCCAATCCTTTATTTCTTATGACCATCTGTACAGACTAGTACTGTACAGGTAGATATTTCTGTCTCTGCCTACAAAAAGCTAAAAGGTTATCAGCCAGTTCATATAGACTACAACTGTAAACTCTTTTTGTGTGGACTGGGCAAGAAATAGGAGGGCTCTTGCCATCTGTTCATCTTTTTCAAGAATCTGTGTTAATCTTGTGTTTTGGAAACCAGTACCCGACTTTGCCTGTACCTCATTAGGGGATTTTTAAGGTCACAAAAACCCCAAGGAATCCTTTGGTTTTCTTCTTATCACTGTAAAATCTAATCTATCTAATATCAGTCTGGAGGAATTCTTACTTTATGGTACATCACATTTGCAATATTTGTATAGAAATTAACCAATGTCCCTCAAAATCTGAATGTGGGTGATTCCTGACAAACCCAGCAACACACACAGAAATTTCACAGGCGGCAGTAGGATTAGTTAAAGGTGCTGAAGGAAGATCAGATTAAATGAGAAAAGTTGTGGGAAGAAATGCAGCAGGAAAGAAGTTCAGTCAAAAAGTATTACCATATTCAGAAGAGTAGATGAAGGTTGACACTAGAAGTTTCCTGCTGTCATTTTCTCTTCGGAGGATGAAATGGAAGACTCCAGCACAGATCAGACTCAAACTCATGAGTTACACATACTGGCACTCTGTAATGGCTTCTTAACTCTCCGTCTTGTTCATCTCCCTCCCTTTAGTTTTAAGGGATTTTTTACCAGCCTATATGATGGTATGAGCCACAGTATTCTACTGGAGCAAATGTTTCGTATTAGAAATCTGAACCCCGTCGTTTCAAAGCCAGAGCTGTACTCCTACTGCAGGTGCTCTTTCTAGGTTTTACATACACTTTAAGCCTGCCTTGTGGTCCCAGCTGCTATACTAAAAATAGCACAGTGCAAATATGAGATTGCCTTTGGTGCCTGTTTGGGTACCCCTTCACCTTTGAGCTGCCTGGACTGTAATCATAAAAGGCACAAGAAAATATATATAGATTCATATTCCTGCCAGACAGTCCTATTTTACTGCATTCCAAAATGGCTTTTGCAATTAATCTTTGTGATTCATATATTTAATCTTTTCAGCATTTAATGCTGAAATTTATTTATTTTCAATATCAAGTTTGCCATAATTATTAGTACTATTTTTTTTTTCATCATCCTGAGTTTTTTTTTCCTCCTGAAAGACCATTTCTTCCTGATATGCCTGGAAATGAATGACATATGAGTATTGGATGCTAAAATATAACAAGAAATGATGCACACCTGGATGCAAAGGTAATAAATCCAGATCATCTGGAGAGATGAGAAGCAGATGTTAAAGTTCCTATGGGATTTTTCTTTTTTTTTTTTTTTTTTCTTCAAGTAAAGGATATTACAGCCTACTGACTGACTGTAATATGTCCTTATTATTTTTGGCTAGTTCACTTGATAAGTGATGTTGATCCGAATTGATGTTTCCAAACAGACCATTCACGTTGTCGATAATACACATACCAGTGAGCTGTCTTTGTATGCCAGAGTGCACATGCTAACATTTAATTCCAGACTGAACTTGCTGTGCTATTCAGAAGTATGAATCATCATAAAGGAGAATGGCTCCCCAGGTGTATTGTGCCATATGTTTCACGGTGTAGTGAGTAAAGATGTGGGTCTGACCCACATCTAGCAGTGTAACTCCTACCATCTTCCTCAGCTTAGGTTCTGGGAACAACTTTGATAGTAAAGTTGTTGTCTCATATAAATAAATGATACAGCACTGACTGTAGCAGATCCCAGTGTTGTTCCAACTGAAAATCTCAAATTCATCTAGTTGGAAGAATGTGAAGCACGCATTTACAAAACCAAGGTGAAGAATGGGTAACTGAAGATCTAAGATAATATGTGTGAAAGTCAACATCCAGAGATCCATGGAACTGGGGTGGTTACTGGGACATCTTGGGGTTCAACATAACTCCAAAACTGTCTTCAGCATTCCTATTCTACAAAAACATCTGTATATCTCTCTTGAAGACAAAATACATTAGGATTTCACTGTGATAGAACTTCCAAAATGAGTTTATTTCCCTAATGCAGTTTGTCCCTATGAAGAGGGGAAAGATGATTTTTGTCTCTAGTGTTTAAATACTCGTATTGCCACATAGGCACACTGATGTCACTGTTGTCTCTACATCCATCTGAAGTAATTATTTTTCTAAAATTTCCTCTGCATAACAAACTCCTGGTTCCTGCAATAAGTAGAAGGTGATGAACACTTACTTGCATCTGATACACTGCTGTGAAACCTTAAACTTTGACAGACTGGTGTAACACAACAGTTTATCTCTTATATTAATCACGAACTGGACAAGAATTGGAACATCTGCTTGTAAAATAGATGTACGTTGTATTTTTCTTGCTTTTTTTAAATTACTGTTACTAACACCAAATAAAAGCCACATTTAAATAGCATTGAAGATGTAGCACAAACCAAAATGGAGACAGTTAATAAAAACTGTGCTCTCTTTAAAATTATTTGGATGCCCCTTTTTGTAACATTTTTGACCTTCTACTATGTCCTTCCATTTTTTGCATTTCAAGCAGGTATCCAGCATCTTTTCTACATCCTATTTTCTATTATGGGATGGTTTTAATTTATTTAATTTTTAATGCATTACTGTAATGACTATGTCTTTTAAACTTTCAGCTACTAAATCTAGTCCTAAATAGAGGTATGGTACTGTATGTCTGAAATTCTAAATGTCCAATTGCTTTCAAAATAAGTGGTATCAAGCTGCAGACAGTCTCTTCTTTGCTCAATTCGCATTTCTGTCTGTGTAGACTACTGATTCCTTTTGGAAATTTTTTGTCATTCTGTACTATTTTCTTCCTCCTCTGCCTTCAGTGACTAAGGGACTGCCCTGTATTCTGTTGGAAAGGATTCTCCAGAAATAAGATGCTCAACTTGATTCCTTCTGGTGGGATTTTTTTTTTTTTTAAATGAGGACATGGCCTAGAGTATAATTCTTACTGTATGTCATATTCTGTAGAACTTGCTGTTATATCATGTAGTTGGCTTAAACGGCAAAAATATATCAATAAATAACAACTGTCTGATGATTCAGTTCAATCTGCATTGCTTGGGAAAGCTGATTCCCATTATTCATATCTTCCTAACTCATCTATTGTTTAAATGGTAGTATAAACACATTGAAATTCTTTCAGACTTCTGCAGCTCCCCACTAGAGTGAGCTTAACAAACACTGCTGGCGGAGTGTCCTGGTTGACAATTCTTCCCCCAGAGATAGCAGAATTACATTCAATTTCTTTGTAGAGAAAGAGCCAGAGGAAGTATGTTTGAAGTTATTACTGCACTTCACCTTCCAGTATTTTCTCATACGAAGATGATTTTTGAAAATCTTGTTTTCTCAGCGGACCAATGATTTCAGAATGATGGCCAGATGCAAATAAAGAAAGAGTGTATTTGTAGAGGATATTCATCTTTCACTGCAGACAACCCTAAAACCTAGAGTCCTTTTTAAGTGCCACTCCAGTCCTAAGGGATTACTTATTAGGAAGCATAATGTTTGTGTTCAGCTTAATTGCCAGTGTAATATTTTTTACAGAACAAATCTTCAGAAATGGCATTTACACCCAACAAGTCGTGCCCAAGAAGTCATACTTGTTTACTCAGTGCCTAGCTGGAATCCCAGGCGATATTTACTTTAGCTAAATTTAATGCTCTGAAGCTGCAAATGCAATCTCAGCTAATACTACATTCTCTCCTAAAAGTACAGTGTTGATAGAAAAACACTGTGCTGTACAAGCCATTAGCAGATCCTGCCCATGGGGTGTGATACAGATAATAGAGGTAAGCAAATTACCTCTAGATTCTTTGCAGTTGAGTTACTGCTAGTATTTAGATCTATCTATGCAAGTATAAGCTTATACTGGTAGTTTTCCAAGTTCCACGTATCTAAAATCCAAGGGCTTGTTTAGTACACTGATGCAATTAGATGCCCAAAGCTAATCAAGATTTTTGCAATGCTTTAAAATTAAAGTTTTAAAATAATCCTGCGAAAGCTGCACTGTTTTTGCTAAGCTTCTTTTCTGAACAAGTTCATACTGCTACACTGTATCTTTTATTTGACCTCCAAAGAATGCTGTTTTCTCCTGCAAGTTTCTGTGGTTGGATATCATGTACAGCCATCATCTCAGCTGTTTTATTTCTATTTCCTGTCATTCATTCTACATCAATTATCTTTGCAAATAGTCCTGTCTGTTCCTACAGTGTACTTTTTGTTCCTAACTGCGCTGCTTCTCCTTTCATCCTCATGCTTTTCCATACAGTGGTTGATCTTTACTTTTTTAATCATTTTGGTTCTTTTCTTCACCTCTTCCTCTTTTTCTAACATGCAAAACCACCATGGGGAAAAGTGCTATGTGAATTTCCAAGTGTTCCTTATCTATAGTCTAGTGCTCAGGTAGTGATATGTTACCTGTTTATTTGCTGTCATGACCAAAGTTCCCTTGGCCATGTACCTTTCATTTCTGGTTACTTTCACTGTTTTTCATACTCTTTTCATCAACATGAAGTTTTACATTCACCTTCTGTAGTGCTAGAACTGCTTGCTCAAAATCTCCTTCTCTGGCCTTGCATATCTTGTGTGAGATTGGATATATAGGCACAGAGAAGAGCTCTTCATTTAAATCTTCTTCCTCAGTTTCTGAGGTGATCATGCTGACTCTTCAGCAGTCTCCCCTGGCTGTTCCTTGTTTCATTTGAATTGATCCATTTTTTTTTCATTCTTGAGTGGGAGAATGGATTTGTCAAGGTTTAACCCATTCTTCCATCACTATTGCCCCATGTAACAGATATTCCTGTATCATGTTTCATGGCTGTGCTTTCTACTTATCATGCTTTCTCGATTCCATTCATCTGTATGCATGGGCTGCCATTCAGCGAGACCTGGACAGGCTGGAGAGTTGGGCGGGGAGAAACTTGATGAAATTTAACAAGGGCAAGTGTAGAGTCTTGCATCTGGGGAAGAACAACCCCATGTACCAGTACAGGTTGGGGGTTGACCTGCTGGAAAGTAGTGAAGGGGAAAGGGACCTGGGGGTCCTGGTGGATAGGAGGATGACCATGAGCCAGCAATGTGCTCTTGTGGCCAAGAAGGCAAATGGCATCTTAGGGTGCATTAGAAAGGGAGTGGTTAGTAGGTCAAGAGAGGTTCTCCTCCCCCTCTACTCAGCCTTGGTGAGGCCGCATCTGGAATATTGCGTCCAGTTCTGGGCCCCTCTGTTCAAGAAGGACAGGGAATTGCTTGAAGGAGTCCAGCGCAGAGCCACAAAGATGATTAAGGGAGTGGAACATCTCCCTTATGAGGAGAGGCTGAGGGAGCTGGGTCTCTTTAGCTTGCAAAAGAGGAGACTGAGGGGTGACCTCATCAATGTTTACAAATATGTGAAGGGTAGGTGTCAGGATGATGGAGCTAGGCTTTTTTCAGTGATATCCAGTGATAGGACAAGGGGCAATGGGTGTAAACTGGAACATAGGAAGTTCCACGTTAACATCAGGAAGAACTTCTTTACTGTAAGAGTGACAGAGCACTGGAACAGGTTGCCCAGGGGGGTTGTGGAGTCTCCTACACTGGAGATATTCAAGGCCCGCCTGGACAAGTTCCTGTGTGATGTACTGTAGGTTACCCTGCTCTTGCAGGGGGGTTGGACTAGATGATCTTTTTAGGTCCCTTCCAACCCTTGGGATTCTGTGATTCTGTGATTCTGTGACAAGGGGTAACGGGTTAAAACTTAAACAGGGGAAGTTTAGATTGGATATAAGGAGGAAATTCTTTCCTGTTAGGGTGGTGAGGCACTGGAATCGGTTGCCCAGGGAGGTTGTGAGTGCTCCATTCCTGGCGGTGTTCAAGGCCAGGTTGGATGAAGCCTTGGGTGGGATGGTTTAGTGTGAGGTGTCCCTGCCCATGGCAGGGTGGGGTGGAACTAGACGATCTTGAGGTCCTTTCCAACCCTAACTATTCTATGATTCTATGATTCTATGTGGGTTGCCCATGACCACAGTAGCTCAGTGGTGTCTTGCTGCAGCATGGTCATCCACAGACAGTCCCTTGTCCTGGGTTGAGCAGCAGCAGTCATTTTTCTCTTTCTTAGGAGCTAGTACAGTGCTGTGACTTCCATCTTTTTTTAGTCTTTTCTGATTTCTTTAAACTCATCTAGGTACAAGTTTTATATCACCTGCTACTGTATTATACAAGACACTACAGGAAAGACGTATTTTTAGATTCTCTCTCTGCCCACTGGCTTTTGAACGTTTCCAGCAATTCTCCATTTTTCACCTGATTCTATTCACGTTCTGAAACTCCCTCAAGGCTTCATAACTTTGCCATTCCTCCTTGTTCATATTTGCCTTTTTATGTTGCCTGCTCCCTTTTTATGGTGCTCCGTGTATCTACAGTTTCTACCACAACAGTCTGCACATCTTGCCGGTTTCTGTCATAGTCATGATTCCTCTATGGCCCTGACACATGATTTGGGATGACTGGGCTAGGCATCAATTTCAAATCAACGGTGCCAACTAACTTTCATTTCCCTTGTCATCATTCCTACTTTTTATCTGCTAGGAAACTAGACTGGACACTCTCTAGTGTAGGAAATTGATGGACCAATTTGATCATCTAATAGAAAAAGGCCTTGGTGCTCAGTGAAGCTTCGCCTTGCAGTACATCAGTTCAAATAAATAAGAGTTTTCATTATCTCAGTGGGGCTAATTGCTCTGAATTGTATAAGACAGGCTCAGTTCTGTTTTTCAACTTGACTTCCTTTTGTTGACAGGGAAAATAAACAGGAAAAATATACCTGTACAACCCCAGGAAAAATCCCAACAATAAACCAGATGATTTTCCATTTGTTAGCTGGTACTTTTTTCATTAACTAACTAAATGAAATAATGTGCTATACATTACATTAAAAGGCCTTATGTGGATTTATGTACTCAAGGACTTATTGCTTATAATAGTCAGAGATAAATTGGCATTTAAATAAAGGCTTATTCATTAGGATATGCACTGAAGTACATAGTCATGTTATGGAAGAGCTCAAACAATTATCATGCTCACTAATATTATCACATAATGGGTTGGTACTCAATATCCCATTGACCTTTCTGTACTTTCTGAAAATTGTTAAGGATGAGGAAGGTGTAAGATCTCATAGAACTATTTTCCCATAAATATAGTTCCAAAAGTTGTGATTAAGGGGTGTATACTCATACATTCAAGGAAAATTAGCAATGGTTGTTGTTTATAGTTCTGAAACAACCAAGCAGGCCAATCGGGCCCATAAGAAGGGTACATTAAATATTAAATATTAAATAAGGTAGTACATTAAATATTAAATGCAATGTATACCAGAATAGATTTATGAGTCTGATGCTTCTGGTAAAAAATAACTTTATTTTAATCACAATTGGAATAAAGGGATAGTTTGTTTTAATTTGCATTTAGTATTAAATTAATTCTGAGAATTACCTTCCCTTCATTTGTTTCCAGTCTATGCAGACCTGACATTTCCAGGGTTCCTGAGAGATTGCAGACCTGCAATGTTAATCTGTTAGATGAGTCTGTGAGAGAACCAAGGCTCCTGACAGTTGTAGGCAACAGGCAGTGTCTGCAGTAGACTTGCTTCTTCCCTTATTGCTGTGTAATAAAGTCTTCATTTCTTAGATGGGTAACTCATTTCAGTGATCTGACGGTTCGAAGCCAATGATTTCCCACGAAGCTACACATCAATTAGCTGATCTCAGAAATGTGAAAAATTAATTCCAGGCCATTTATTCCTCTAGTCAGTGCCAACACACCTATATAAGCACATACTTGTCCACAAGCACAGAGCAGTATCAGTAACTTTGATGACACAATATCCGTTTCCCTTGAATCATCTGTGGATAAATATAAGGAACGTCAGACCACAGTTTTGGACCTCAGACACTGAGTCTCCTGGTGAATGATCTTGGCCACAGTGAAGTGTGGATCACAACTGGAAAGAATAAGAAGACGCCTTGGTCACCCAAACATAGAAGGACTTCATATTCACTCCATTTTAAACTGAAAAAGCAGGTTCTAGTCTTCTTCCAGAAACTGCCAGCTTTACATATATTGTTAGACATGTGTTTAATTTTGGTTAGTTAGGGTGGCTGGTGTGAACTTCTCACCAGTTCTTTCCTTTGGTGTCTGTAATATAAGGAAATAATAATCTTCCTGGCCTTGGGAATGCTGAAGCAATTTTGTTTCACAACTTTCACTGCACACTGGAAACTGCCACCCCTGCCAAAGGTTTTCATATTCCATTTTCAACATGTAGCATGGCCTTAGGTGCCTTCTTCTGATAGTAATGCTGCATACCCAGTGATGTTGCCTTTGTGAATTTGGTTTCTGTCTTAAATTCATACAAGATGCAAAACTCTCCTTCAGACAAACTGTGCTTCACTAAGAGGTATTTCTTGAAGTGACCTGGTATTAATATAAATATAACAAACATGCAAGAAAGAAGTTATTCAGAAACAAATTCTTCACAGTTTTATCTATAAGCATCCATATATGAGTATAGATACACACAAAATGCACACACATTCAAAAACACTGTCTCAGTTTGTGAGAGAGGTTTCAAAGGAATTTTAGAATAAGAGAAACTCAGGGAAAGCAATGTGCACCGTCCGTTTGTGAGCCAGGGGTTAGCACTCAGAGCAGTAGGGCTGGAACACACAGCTCTGGATGCTGCTGATAGATGAATTCTTTGGCTAGTGGAGTTTTCATGTGTGAACACTCAAAGTGGAAATGTCATCTAACAAACCTCGAGAAAGAGTAGTTGCAAGTCAATGGGCTTTGTTTTCTACAGCTTAAAAAAGGATAATTTGTACTCAGAAAAACTAGGTAAAACATAATATGACATCCTCTTTACAAAGGGCAAAATTGCTAATTTTAGAGGCAACATATTTTGATGTACATTGCTATATCCCTATTAAAGCTCATGCAGCTATAAGAAATATATTAGCTACAGTGTTTTCATTTTCGTTTTAGTACTCCTACACAAATACATTTAAAACAAGCTAACAAATCTCTCTGTGGCCAGCAAAATTTAATTAAAAAATACAGAGCAGATTTTACATTTTAGGAATATACCTACCCTCCATCTCTGTGTATACACACATGTACATACACAGAAATGCACCTCACCACCCGCAACAAGCCTCCAATTCTTTTCCCTCTTGCAGTATAAAAAAATCCCAGTCTGATTTCCTCCAAGCTTTGTTATTAAAAAAAAAAAAAGAAAAAAGAAAGAAAAAATGCTTTAGGGCAGTGAATGCCAATTTTCATCTCTTGGCAAATGTTTATAGCCAAGATGTAAACCCCTGAAAACAGGAGTTTATAATTTAAATGCTGACACAACCTTAACTAGAGCAATGGGAACACTGTTGCCATAATAACTGCCATTCTTTGGAAAGTATTTATGGCAAGGCTTCAACCTTTCTTAAAGCAGAAATTCAGGCCTTTGGCTACCACTGACTGTGGGTAATGGCAGTGAGATCCAGATTCCTGGGGATGGAGCCATCAATACTCAGAACCTGAAGCCATTTTAACATGTCTGCTAAAACTGTTCGTGACCTAGGCATGTGCTTGATCCTGCAGCCCTGAAACCACTGTATTTTTTTTTGCAGTGTTTTGAACAAGAGCAGGTCTGAGTCCCTTGTGTCCATCAATATCATGTTCTTTTTTTCCTATCAGGACCTTCCAATAAAACCTGTTTATGTATCTGTCTTTCCTAATTGAAACCAGAATAAATTTCTTTGCCTCCCACTTAAACAGTGCTGGAATTAATATCTTTTTACACCATAAAAAGTACAATGTTACAATTCTGTAAATATAATGAAAGAAAGACTATGTGAGATTAAATTTTGACCTGTCTTTATAAAGACACACTTGTTTTATAAATTACTTTTGTGCTTGCTTGCTCTTTCTCTTTCTCTTCCCCTCCTTGTCCTTTTCCCCTCCCTTGTCTTTTTACTTCTTCCCATATGCCAAACAAAAATAACAATAAAGCCTGTTTTTTTTAAACGTGTGAAATAAGGAATATGAAAATGTCTTATATATAACTGTAATGTGTGAAAAAAGTAATAGAATTACATTTAAATGTACAATCTGTTTTTTTTCTTCTTCAAGGTGACACATAAATGTCTCAAGTCCACACATAATAAATGTAATATGAATGTAATATTACATCAATTTTTGCAATATGCTATCCTAGTGAGGAAGCTTAGTTGTTCACAAATTCTCTGGCCTCAAGTCTCCCGCACAAGGATGGCTGTGTGCCATTGTCATGGATAAAACTAGAGCTAAAGTTAGTAGCTCCAGATGCCAAAACATTTTCTAAGCTCTGAGAGACATACTCCTTCAAGAATTTCCGATACCTCTTTCCTGACTCTTCAAGGGCAGAGTTGAACTGCTTCTTTACATATATTATCAAATCTTGCCTTACTGATAGCCAGTATCAATTAGAGCAGCTTTCAGTTTGTTTTCACTTGTGATGGAGAGATTAGATTTAGTATTTCAGCTTTAGGACCTGTGGCATCGGAAACTCCTTGCTGTTTCCAGCTTGAGCCATTCTGAGGAGGTGAACAGGGGAAGTTTAGCAGGAGAGCATGGGAGTTCAGGGGTTTGGGACACAATGCTGTAAGGAAATATCACATTGCCACTTCAGTTCCCTGGTGAATATGTGATGGACTTTTTTTGTGGTTTAATGAATGCAGGAAGAAGTAATGGAAAAAAAAACAAGTCAAATTAGTTTCAAATTGTAAAATGGGACAAAGCGTTTTTCATTCACAGATAATACAGCAAATCTTGTATGAGAGGAACAGTTCCTTCATGTAAAATATTCTGAGGCTTTGTGAGCCTCATGGGAATTTATATACAAAACTCTGAAAGCTTGCACATGTTTCAGAACATGGCTGCAGCTCTGAGTTTGAATTCTGGATTATAACTGTCATTTGTAATAGCACTTTCTAGCTTATAGGAGCATTGTAGGGTAAGGCAAAAAAGATGGCATTACCTCCACACTAAGGATCTACCTGTTTGGTGGATTAACAAAACTGTTTTCTTTAGGAATGCCACCTTGAAATTTCATGCCAGCATGAAATTCTCTCTTAACTGAGCATTCCTGACCTTTTATGGAGTCTACAATTTTTTACATTACTTTTAGTTCTCTCAGAAATAGATCTGAGCATTTAAACTGGGATTTTTTTTTTATTTTTCTTCCCAAAGTTTCAAGGAAGATCAAACTTAGCATTAGAGTGCTGCTTCTTTGTAGGTAACATTCATAAAGACAGTCCAGGGGTGACACTTATCAACTCAAATATTATTCAGAATATGTAGAAGTGGCTAGTTTTATCTTCAGGAAGATATCTAAGCCAGCTGCTAGGAAATGCTGAAAATGTTTGAAACCCTTTGTTTCTCTAGGCTTTGATACTTCTCTGCTTGTTATGAGCTGTGAGTGAGGTGCCTTTGTGTACCTACTAGCTAAGTTCTGGATTCAATATGTTGTCTGAATACCGAGCGTAGGTTGATGTTTTCTTATCTTAAGAATATGTCATTCACCATCTATTGGCTAGCCTTATGCTATGGCAGCCCTACACCTATCCATTAGAACAAAGCGCTGGTGCAAGAAATGGTGCAAGAACTGGAGCCAGAAAGAAAGTGTAAGTAAAAGAGAACAACTGTAAGGCAGTAAGATGTGTCCACTGTGGAAACCAGAAAGTTCCTGTGTTTCAGTCTTTCTTCCAATATTGCTAATGCATTTTATACTTAAGACTGCTACATGGAAAATACATATCCTAAGCAGGCCTTGGGAAAGAACTATTTTAGTTTCCCCTCCTCTCTAGCACAGTGTTTTGCCTATTAGATTACAGAAATAGACTCCCCTTTGCAAAATTTTTTTGCAGGCCAAACAAATTCCACATTCCTAGCCTTACAAAAATTGAACAGCTTCAACAAAAGCCATGTGGCTAGGGCACTCTCTGAAGAGGTGGGAGCTGTGGATTTGTATTCACTCATGCTGATGGTGGCGTAGTTTTTCAATTTTCAGGACAAGTCCTGTAAGCAGAATACTATGATTTCAGCAGGATGTGGCAGCAACCTGTCTGGCAAGTGTCTGGATGGATTTGAATGCCATGCTGTGCTGCATTCAGAGTGTTCCTGCACAAATAAGACAGGTTCAGAAATTCCTTACTGGCTCCTGTGCTCATGGATGCTAATACCGGGTTTCTTGTTTGAGTATCACAGATGATTCACTTAATAGGTAGGTGTCAAGCTGCACAGCTCAGCTATGATTAAGGCAATTCTGTTTTTGTGCCAGAAGAGAAGTTATTGAAGTAAGTTTTTTTGCAAGATGTATTTTTCTATAGCCTCTCCTATGCTTAAGTAATTAACTGAAAAAGTTGTGACAGATCGTGGCTTGCTATTGTGAGCAAAGGCAAGGAAATTTCAACTAAGTAGTACTTTAGGAATATGAAGTCTTTTGAGCTCTCTGTTTTATTAAAAAGAGCTTGTGTGAGGTTAGGAAATTATTAGAGAGGGATTTGGTATATGCTACAACTCGTGGGTCCTAAGTTACTCTTCAGCTTATTCAGTGAGACCACCACAATTTCCTCAGGGTCCATTTTATTTTACATATAACAAGGAGAAAAAATAATACACTTCCCCCTTTCCCCAATTTGTTTAATAGCTGTAATTTAAGCTACCGAAATCTTGATTAAGGAGTTCAGAAGGTGGCATTAAAAGAAGCCAAGGGGTAGAGTCAACGACTTCAAACACCTTAAAAAAAACCCATTATTTTTATAAAATATTTAAAACTTTAAATTAATTGATGCTTTTCCCCAAGGATAATCTGTGAGATTTTATCAGGATTCATTATGTTCTAAGTGCATCTTTGAACCCTGATAAAGTGTGAGAGTTCCCTACTCTTTTGAACACAGAGGTTAGAATAAATATCCAAGCGTGAAGCTCGGTAATGTTTGCTATGAAACATGTACACAGAAAGAAAAGTATGCATTTTCCCTTGGCCACATCTGGGTTCTGAAACATGAACTGTGTTACATGCCTGATCTTTTAAAATCAAGTCTGCAATCCATTGTGTTTTTACAAAGAAATTATGCATAGGATGTTTGCATTTTAAATTCAGCTTACATTCAGACCATAGTGAGGGAGAAAACTACTTGAAATCAGTCTGTGAAAGATTTGATAGTCGCTGAGTTCTGCTTTCATGAAACATTCCCTGCAGAGATCATTCTTTGCATCCTAAACTAGGTCTGTGTGGGAGTGAGGTGCCTGCTGCTAGTTACTGTGATATGAAAAAAAAAGACAGCATCACACTGAATTTCTCTCACTGTCGTTGACATGCATCACACTGCAGTGCACACATTGCTTTTCTTACTCACCTGGCTCTAACTTCTCACCATTTTTTTCCTTTTGTTTGTTAAACAACTTATTCAGCACCCTTATTCATCCAGGAATGGTTGCTGGAAGGAACCTGAGCTAAGTGGAAGTAAGCTTGCCGCTTGATGTACTGAATACCAGCCACTTTTGGGAAAGTTCACCCTAGTCTGTATTCATATTATGCTCAGTTTAAAGGGAGAATCTGTATACTGTTCTACAATCATATATCTGTGTAATGTTTTTGTTCACAAGCTCCTATTAAGATCTATATCTGTGGCTTTTATTTAACCAAAGATACTGGGACTGTTGGGCTCCAAAAGCTCTGGACACTTCCCCCACTACTAGCAAAGCAGAAAAAAATCCACTTCCCTGTTTCTCAGTCGAGTAGAAAAGGAAATAAGCGAAAGAAAATAAGCTAGCTGCAAAACTAGGAAAAGTGTATTTTATCTCAGACAGCTCCTCCAGAACATTTATCTTTTTGCAGTAACAGAGAGTATTTCCAGGCAACAGTCACCACTTACAGCTTTTATCCTTGGTTCTGACTCAGTAGGGATCAATGCTATCTCTTCACAAGGTCTGCATATAGTGTACTATTTTGCTATTCACCCTTTTATGGCTAGGATTACTGAAGCTCTGCACAAGGCTCTGGCAAATGCTTGACCCCCTTCACACTTCCTTTTTCCTACCTTTCTGTCAAGATAGCTGTCTACATTCAGACAAGCAAGTAAATCTGCTTCTTTTTCATATCTTTTACTCCTCAGAGTGCCCAAATAAAACTGCTTCTTTGAGAAAGTTCACTAAATATATAGAGGGTATGGGGCAAACATATTTGTCCTCTTTCAATGCTGGTTTCTTTTTTTTTTTTTTTGGCTCCTCCGCCCTGAGCTGGTCATGATCCATAATGAGCCCCCCTCTCACTGTGTGGGCTTCGGTGGTTTATTTTATTTGGAGCAGTCTAGGCTGAATGCTGGCAAGAAATTAAAATATGAATGTAGGTGAAATAACACTGCATTTTTGTCTGTTGATAGAGAATTGATCAGGCCACTAAAAAATATTTTGAACACTCATTCCAGGATTTAATTTTTGCTTGAAATTAATTAAAATAAAAAAGTTTTCATATCAGCAAAAGAAAATTTAAATATCATTTAAGGTTTTGACAGAAATCTACAAAAGCATGGAAATACCCAATTAAGGCAGAAATGCACCATATGGACTTGGATGTGATAAGTAGTAAGCAAGCTGTTATAGTGACACCCTGCTGTGGTTAGGTGTGGAACACATATGTCCCTCTTAGGCTTTATCTACAGATGTTCTTACTTTGTAGCCCTGTTTGTTCTACCACATAAGAAAGGATTGAAATAGAGAGGGTGGATGAGATTTTTTTGCTTCCTTAGTGCCTTTTATTTTCATATTTGAATTTATAAATATTATTGAACATACTCATATGAAATCACACTGGGCTAGAAGCTGTTCCAGCTTGCACACTTGTTCACAGAGTTCAATTAACTCAATAGAAAAAAACTGCTCTGCTCTAAGATGTAAGGAAATCTATGGAGAAAATGGTAGTTGCTTTATTTCTTCATCCTTATCCTAATATTCAATGCAGAATATAAAAATCAGCTAAGCATGAATTGTCTTCATGTCAAGATAATCCATTGAAATTCTGTGGGTTAGAGGAAAGATGGCAGAACCACTACAGGTCTCTTCCAATCTTCAGTTCCATCGCTCAATTTCCAACCAGGATTTGTGAAAGACTTGCCCATTTGTGAGGCCTCAAGGATATGCAGATCAATGTCATAGTTGATACTCAAGATACTTGCTGTATTTCTGTACACTTCTCAGCTGAAACTTTGGGAATGTAGATTGATCAATACATAATAGCCTTAATGTACCTGCCCAGCTGACAAAAAATATTCTGATTTACACAAACATGGCCATTCTGCTGACATTTATGTTTCACAACATCTTCCATCTTCTGCCAGCATCTCCAAGGTTTCTGTTGGTTAACGTGTTAGCATTTTTGGTTGCTTTTAGTGGAGGTGATGTTGTTTTTAAACTCAATAGCACACACTTATAGAAGATATAGGATCAGATTAAAACAAACAAGCAAACACAAGAATGAAAACTGCCAAGGCTTGACTGATTCCGTGAGAACATTGTTCTTATGTTAGAGCTGATGAAGCGACAAAGGTGATAAAGGGATCTATTAGGATGCATTAACTGAGCTACTATCATAGGTCCACCATATATGCCACTTTGTAATGCCAGGAGAAATCAGGACTAGGTTGATAAACACTTCCTTTGCACATCTTTGTCTCTCTTGCTACTCTCTTTTCTCCCTTTTCTCCCTTTTTATGGATAAGAAAACAAGTATATGACAATCCTAAGAATCATAGAATAGTTAGGGTTGGAAAGGACCTCAAGATCATCTAGTTCCAACCCTGCTGCCATAGGCAGGGACACCTCACACTAAACCATGTCACCCAAGGCTTCATCCAACCTGTCCTTGAACACCGCCAGGGATGGAGCATTCACAGCTTCTTTGGGCAACCCATTCCAGTGCCTCACCACCCTTACAGTAAAGAACTTCTTCCTTATATCTAACCTAAACTTCCTCTGTTTAAATTTGAGCCCATTATCCTTTGTCCTACCACTATAGTCACTAATGAAGAGTCCCTCTCCAGCATCTTTGTAGGCCCCTTTCAGGTACTGGAAGGCTGCTATGAGGTCTCCACACAGCCTTCTCTTCTCAAGGCTGAACTTTCTCAGCCTGTCTTCATAAGAAACAAAGAAAGAACTGGTTTGCATTTGCCTTTTTTCTTGCCCAGCCTAGCTTCTCTTATTCACAGGTGTCATGGTTTAAACCCAACCACAAAAAAGCTTGTTCACCCACTCCCCGCCTTTTTCTCTTTCTCCCTCTTTCTTTCCTCCCCTGCCATGCCAACCCTCCCTGCTCCCAGAGGGATGGGGAGGAGAATCGAGAGAATGTAACTCCCACGGGTTGAGATAAGAACAGCCCAGTAACTAAGGTATAACACAAATCACTGCTGCTACCACCAATGATAATATCGGTAAGAGAAAATAACAAGAGAATAGAATATGATACCACCGCCGCACGAGTTCGACCCTCCGGAAGAGAGCCCGTGCCCTTCCGGGTAACTCCCAGTTACCTCCCTGGGCATGACGTGCTGTGGTATGGAATACCTCTTTGGCTAGTTTAGGTCAGGTGTCCTGTCTCTGCTTCCTCTCAGCCTCCCATCTTCCCCGGCAGAGCATGAGACTCACAAAGTCCTTGGCCAGAATAAACATTACTTAGCAACAATTAAAAACAATCGGTGTTATCAGCTCTCTGCCCAGTCTGGAAGTCAAAACACAGAGCTTGCACCAGTTACTAAGAAGGAGCAAAACGGCTACTAGTAAACCCAGGACAACAGGGAAGGAAAACAGCATTGGGCATGACATGCCAAAGGCTTCTAAGATTGTGTGTGTATAGCTGCTGGTGATGAATAGAATTTTCTAATTTCTGTCAAATTTTAACATAGAAGGTGATCATAAGAGTTCTATGAGTAGCTGGATATATAACCACAGGCAAGTCAAGATGTCAATATAAATTATGGTTAATGTACAAAAGAAAATTTTAGGATTCTTATGAGGCTGTCTTTTATTGTGCTTAAAGAGGGAATTGAATAAAATTATGTGGTAAAATCATGGAAAGAACATCTGAATATAAAATTTTGGCCCTGTGAAAAAAATGGTAAGTCTCCTAATAATTTCAGTAATGTCAGTATTTCACCCCAGCTTCCTGTTCCTCTGCTGCTAAGAACTGGATATATAGCCTGGGCCAAAGCTAATGGCCTATACAGGTCTCATCCATAATCACTAGAATGGGAAACTGTATTGTTCTTTTCCTACTTGTTCAAAGATAGTGGAGATCCCTGCACAAGAGGCGTTATATATGCTCATGTGATGATTTCCATAATGGCTTTATAGCTGGCTACTGCTAAATATCTTGTCTTGTTTCCGTATGACTTTGTCAGTTTGGTGTCTTTATGACATAAACACGCAGCACCAAAATGGCAATTGTTCACGACCTTACTATGAATAAACCCTTTCCTCAGCAGAAAAAGGCTTTCAGTGAGATTTCTTACAATATTTAAGCAGACTTTGGAAGCTGGATTTTGGGCAAGCTATAGGAATGTGAAGAAAGATGAGGGGAGTGAGTCCTCACTGAGATTTCAGGAACACTGATGACTGCGAAATCCAAAAGTAGAGGCAGATTCTTACTCACCCTCCTTTAGATTCTACCACTTGCCCTTAACCAGAGAGGTGGTCTTTGGCAGTCATAGTGTTTCAGCTGCAATTTCAGTTCAAGTGGACTTCCAGAGTAGTGGTCTGATGCGCATTGTATATCAGAGATCCACTGACTCCTTAGGTTACTTCTTGAGGCAGACAGGATTGTCAGCTTTGTTTTGATCAGCCATCTGCTGCCTTATCCTGAACTGCTACTCTTTTTTCTGAGTTATCAATTGCTTTCTAGGCCTCTTCCTCCTGTGAGGTCCTAGCTATCTCCAATTCTTAAGGTCTGCCCTACCCCCAGTCCAGGATCAAATAGGTTGGCAACTTTCACAAGCACTAGATTCATCTAAAACATATTTATTAAAAACCGCCGTCAAATCAGAACCAGAAATTATTGTGGGGAGGTTGGGGGAGGGGGAAGAAACCCACGGTGGTTTAAAACTAATTTCATGAACACCAGAAATATAAAGGAGGGCTTAAGCATGAGAGAATTTTCTATATGCTGCATATTGCAATCACAGGAGGACAATAACTAAGGCCCTCTCAATCAATTCCAATCTTTTATAGTCAGCCATTGTAAAGTATTTTGCGCCCTGATTACACAGCAGCTGCTGAGACCTGAACTTCCTGAAGCTCAGAACAGCTGATCCCAATGAATAAGTAACCAGTCTGTTAAGACTCATGGCACCTGACCTACTTTGCAAAACTTTTCCCAAAGGTGTCACATACCGCTATATAATTCCCCCAACAATCTAGCCAAAGAGTGCTTTTGATACCGTTCCATACTCAAAAAACCTTCCTTTCAAGAACTCCTTTCCCAAAGATCATTTGTATGTTGAGTCATACATCATGTAATAATTTTTGTGTGTAGTTGCTCCCAGTTGTGAAGCTCTCATAAATACTGAAAAATCAAGAATGGGTGAAAAGTTAAAGATCACCATGCAGCTTTCCTTGGTTTTAGGATCCCTTTGAAAGTGCTTGGAGAGGTATGTTTTCCGCCCACTTCCCTTTTCCAGCTTGGACTAAAGTCTTTAACTTACAGGTATAGAAACAATAGTCTTCTGCCTAAGGTTCTGAAATAAGTTCCTGGGGACTGACATTTAGCTTTTGGCTTTGCCACAGGTTTCCTGGCTGATCCCAGGGAATTCACTTAGGACTCAACCAAATAAGACAGATTCAGATCTTTTAAGTCCAGGGCTGCAATGCCTAAATTTTAGGTTCCTGGCACTTAGATTAAGCTTTAGAATCTGGAGCTGGAAATATAACTATATAGTGTGCTAAGAAAATTAGATATGTGAGTAACAATATTGAAGAAATCTTGACAATAAAAGGGTGAAGGATCAAGTTGAAATGAATAGGAGAGTGTCCCTAGAGGTGGGCACTACTTAATGCTGAGCATAAGATAGCATATGGAATTTCAGTCTTTTTGATTGCTTCTGGCAGGCATTTTGATTGCAGGATTCTCTTATAAAGGTAGATGCCTAAAATTACTCTTTGAAAGATTAGTGTCTTGCTTTAAAGGCATTGATGACACTGTTTGTCTTTATGCAAAAATAGGTTGTTGCCTTTACTTGAGAGGGAGGAATTTGGATTCTTTCTTCAGGATCCATAGTCTCCTTTTTAGGCAGTTAGCCAATATATGTTATTTGTTGTGCCATAGTTTGTGCTATCCTATAGCTAAATACATATCCTGAAAGTGAAACTCACAGTCTTGAAAGGAGGGGCTGGAAACAAGTACTAGCAAGGTGAGTGTGTGACACCACTCTCTCTCTTGGAGTACTTTATTTTTTGGTTTTGTTTTGGATTTCTTTTATTTCTTTTATTTTAATTTAATTACATTTTATTGTTTGGTTTTGGGTTGGTTGTTTTTAATTTTTTTTTTCCTATGAATCTCTTATTCCTCTACAACAAGGAATAAAAAGAAAAAAGCTGGCTGTTATCATGCATTTCCCAGTGTCATGGGGCCCTCTTTGCTGCTAGGCTTCTATATGTTGCTGTAAGCAAATAATTAAAACAGTCACAAGCACTGTGCAACAAATTCTTTCTGTAGTATTTCCAACAAGAATAAGAATAGAAAGCACTGCAATTTTTACAAAAAAGCCCTCCAAGAATTCCAGCCTCAATTTCCAAATTTGGATACTAGTGGAAATAATCAACATCTGAGATGTAAATTTAAAATCTCAATAATCTCATGAGAATTCATAGAACCAATATATTGATCATAGTAGTTAGAGCTGAAATTCTTTTTTCTTTGTAATTTACCTTGATAGTTGCATAAATGAAACAGTATTTATTTTGGTCAGAAATTTGTAGTTTTGGTTTAATATCAAGCCAATGGCCTGATCTGTTCTTTAGACTGATAAATACATAAATAAATTCAAAAGATCTAGTTATTTCGACATCAATATTAGTCTTACTGAAACATTCAAACCTTCGAAACCCCATCTCAATTTTCTTGTGAAATGTTATTTGCTTGATGGATCTCTAGTGAACATAAAAATCAGGCCAAGTTTGAAGTCTTTGACATTAATCAATATACATGGTTGACTAGAAAGATGAAGGGATATCGTGGTCTGGCAAAAACATTTGTGTGTGTGTGCTTCAGTTTAACTTAATCCTAAAGTGACTTAAACACTTTAAATTGGTTGGGTATATGATTAAATGCTTTGAGGAATCAAAACCAGAGGTCCACTGACTGCACCAGATACCCACACACAAAAGTCTGGAATGAAATGCTGAAGTCTGGCAGAAAACACAGAAGTAGAAAAGAGGTACTAGAACCTGTAAAAAGACTGAAGAGCTAGATGGCAAATACTCTAAAAAACCCCAACATTAAACCCCCGCTGTATAATACAGTCAAGTTTTGAAAGAAAAATTAAAAGAAAAAAATAACAGAATTTAAATAATTTCACCCAGGGTCTGTGAATATTTGAAGTATGAACATAATTTTCTTTCAAATAACGTGTTAATGAGGGAATTTTGAAATATTGCCTTTTGGCATAATGTCTGTTTACTTTTCACTTTCATGAGCAAATCTGTGAACAATAACACAAAGATTCAAAGTTAAGATAAAAAAAAGAAAAGCATCGGGGGAAGTAAATGAAACTGAAAACTAAATTAAGCTTTTCATCATTGTGCGAGGAAAATTCAACAATTAGGATAATGGACGTTATCAAGGAAGACAAGGAAGGATTTAGTGTCCCAGAACTTTCCATCATCTTCATTAATCTAGATGCATGGGTGCACTGCAGCTGTGTAAGAACTTCCCAGATTAGAAGAAAGGAGGGACTTTGGTGAAAATGGTGAAAGATCATTTTTACAAGAAAGTGAGTAAAATAATGAGCTGGGACTTCATATCCCTGCATTTAATTTCCTGTTCTGTACAGAAATTTCCTGTGTGTCTTGGAACAAATTGTTTAACCCGTCTCTTCTTCAGTTCCCCTCTAGAATTAGGGATAACAGTGTTCCTTGACTTTGTGGGAACTTCAGTGAAGGTAAATATTGTAAATATTGTCAGATTTAGGAGTCTGACCAGTAACAATTGCTGGGGTAGCTGAAAAGGTTCTTGTTCCCAGCTGTGTACTTGCTCCTCCTGTCCATATCAGGTTGGTCAGCATCTGAGAAGTTGCATTTTTGGTGCAGTTGCTGTTTCAGTGTTCAGACTCAATACAGAATTAACTGTAATTTGAGTGGATAGTCTTTTCCCAATCTGTAAAGCTCAGGCACAACCTGTAAATGCCTGTATTATAGCAATCTGCAGATCCCACTGACAGCACAGAAGACTGGACAGTGGAAACTTTTATCTTAAAAAACAATCTTCCAAGTTTAAAATGGGTTGGGCTATCTGAGGTTGTGGTCTCAGCCAAAACAAATTAAAAGCATCCCAGGGCAGGTCAGGCATTAGTGAGGTACCTGTTTTGGGGCCATATCTTAAATACCACTGTATGACAGGCAACCAAGGAGTGCAAACTAATCATCACACACACTCAGCACAAGTCCCTTGATGCTTTTTTTCGTACTCTCAGAAAACGATTCCACTGGCAACAGTGACATGGTGGGAGTGTGGAAGCCTTGAACAATCTTGGGTTTGTACATGTGCACATTTCATGCTGGAAATACATCTCTATAATTTACTTTGGATTAGGTTTGTATGTTTTAATTTGTATTTTTGGCAGTCATGGACTGACATGCTGGACTCAGCTGTGTAACAGTTCTTAGTCTGTCCTGAGGAAGCTGAATGAACTGCTAAAGTTACACAATACACAATAAGGAGGAGTTTTAGACTACTCTGTGGTTTTGCTTTTTAAGTTTTATTCTTCTTAAATCTGGTTGGAAACAGAAGAATAGTCCCCAGATCCATTAAAAGAAATATCTATGTTCATAACCTTTCTTCCAGACTTCTGAGCTAATCCTGCAGATGTTTTCCAGGCAAAGGCAGACAACTGGGAGTAGTCAGCATGGATTTACAAAGGGAAAGTCATGCTTGACAAACATGATAACCTACAACAAAAGTAACTGGCTTGGTGGAGGAGGAGAGAGCAGTGCATATTGTCTACCTTGATTTCAGTAAGGCTTTTGACTGTCTCCCACAAGATCCTCAAAGAGAAGACGATGTCTGCTAGATGGGCAGACAGCGAGGTAGATTGAAAACTGGCTGAATATTTGGACCCAGAGTGGCTGATGATGAGTAGCATGAAGTCTAGGTGGCGGCCAGTCACTAACACTATACCCCCGCAGGTCAATGCTGGGTCTGATCCTACACACCACCTTCAGTTTCTGTGGAATCGTCATAACTCTGTGCCTCTGTGAAGTGCCTCTATGCTGCTGATTCCTGCCTCATGGGAAACAAACAAGAGTAAGCAGAGGTCAGTGTGCAGTGGAGGGCTGTGATCTCATTGGTGTCATAGAAATGTGAATAGCTTACCTGACTGAAATAGTTCCATGGATGGATAACGACTCTTTAGGAAGGATAACCTGGGACAGCAAGGAGGGGAAAATTGCCTGTGATGTGGGGGAACAGTGGGAATGGAGCTCTGCCTGCGGAAGGGTGATGAACCAGATGAGATCTTATGCTTCAGGATACCCACCATTGTGGTAGGTATCTGCTACAGACCATCTAATCAGGAAGAAGCAGATGGGGCTTTCATCAGACAGCTGGGAAAAGCTTCACATTCGCAGGCTCTGGTACTCATGAAGGGCACTTGAGTAGTTTTGATGTTACTGCAATGTTCTGGAATCCTATATTTGTATTAAAATGATGTAACAATTTTCAATATGACACATTAAATTGATTTAATATGCCTTTCTATTTTAAACCTTCTCCAACTGGAACATAATAAGAATCACTGCTGAGCATACTGAGGTTAAAAAAAAAACAGCATATATGTTAAAAAAAAAAAAAAAAAAGAAAAAAGGATTTTTCCAAAGCCTTCCCACCTGTTACATGGGACCTAAAGTGGATTGAAGATGTATAGACTTTGCCATAACCTTTAGGTGGACTTGTTTCTACTAGAAAGAGTTTCTTAGAACATGGGATTTTGTGATGAGTGACAACGGAAACCTACAGAAAATAATCAGGACCTATTTAGGGTAAAAAATCAATGTACATTTGTAACATATAGTAAATGAAATGAACAAAAAAATGATGTAAAACTTTCAGTGCTTTACATTAAGCAAGAAGAATAGATAAGAACGACAGGTTCATAAGAGATGTCACAATATTCATTCTGCTGATCAGAGACATGATCAACTATACTCAAGGCTATCGTAAATGATATTTGGAAAAATGATCTGAATGTGAAAGCTGTGTCTATGATACAGTTATATCTAGCTCCAACTTTTTATTGTTTATCAATGTTGTTTACTGGTTCCTATCTCTAAAGCAGGAGTAATAGTACTTTCCTTCCACTTGTTTCAGAAAATAAATCTGTCAAAGTCTGGTGTGGCAACGGAAGCAACAGAATGCTTAAAATGGAAAGCAATGAGATTGCAAGGATCTTTCTCCTTCTCTGGCAGCCTGTGCCACCCTCAGTCTAAGCTGACTGTAAGAAACAGCCATCATCACTTTTGACCTCACCAAGTTCTACTTATTGTTAGGTTTTTGCTGTGGTCATTAAGCAGTGAAAAGGAAAAATGAAATGGCTCCAAATTTAATAACTCCAAGTAAACTTGCAACAGTTCAGGCTAGATGGATTTTTGAAATTAAGACTTACTGTTCATTGCAGGCAGAATCTATTCCTCACTGAAGTGAATAGCAAAATTTCAATGTATAAAGCAAGAACAACAGAAAAATTCAAGAAATTGAGTTAAAATTTTACCTCTTTTTTTAAAATGGAGTGGAAAAGAAGGCAATAAAATGCCCAGAAGACATTCAGTACTAGGAACTGTACTAAAATATGTGCATATAGTACATAAAGTATGTACTAAATGCATGTGCATTTTGCATTTATAAACTCTGCACTGAGGAACCTTAGAAATGGAAGCTTGTTAAAGCTCAGGTCTCCACTGTCTTTAAGAATAAGCTATGGGCTTCCACCAAAATCCTTGAAGTGAATAAATATATATAAAATATATATACTGCAGTTACGCATATTTGCCACAAGCAGTTTCATCACAATTAGCTCTTCTGCCAAAATCATCTCATGCCACTGCCACTGATTGCACTGTTACAGTAAGTAATTTTAAACAAAATGTCAACTGACTGTTTATTGTATAACTATTACATTAAAGAAGTACTGATGGCATAGACAGTGGTGATGGTATACTAAATAATTTTTATTGGTCAAATCTTGTATATTGAAGACTTCATGGAAATAGATCAGTCAAATTGCAGGGTACTTAAAGTACCCCTATCTGAACTGGTAGGTTGGCATATTTTTATCAGTACATTAACTCATTTGAAGATAAATTCACTGTACAAAACTATGCTTTACCTTTATGTATAACAGTAGCACTGGCAGGCTTCAGCAAAGAGCATTATCCCATTGTGTCAAGCATGGAACAGGGTGTAAAGCTTGCTAACTAAAAGAAAGAAAAAGCTAAATGTAGGAGTTGTCATAATCAACCAACAGAGGCGATATTATTTGTTTGAGTACACATTGTGAATTTCTGATAGTGAGGCAGGTATAACTCGCCACCTTAGCCTCTTGTTCAGTGCATGGTGTCATTAGAAGGAATATCTTCTGTGGGAGTAATTCCATTCACAATTAGCTGCAGTCAGTGATGTTTCTTCTTACCATTGCCTGGTGCCGAAAGAAGAAATTGAGGCTGTGATCTATCTCAGTTTGTTCTCCATTCTTGGAGTACTTGCACTGTAAGACAAGGAAAGACTGAGGCACAAAGTTCTGGTTTTTTTTGTTCACTATGGCTGCAACTGAGTAGAAATCAACTGGGATGAGTGACTTGGCTCAGATTAGCATAAAGATAAATAGTACAAAGTGCATGCATCTTAACGTATTAACTGTTGTGTAATTTCCCCCTTTTGATTTCTGTGCTGTCACAGAATGGGAAATTCTAGAAATACCAAAAAAGTTGGGTTTGTGACATCTGTGCTGTTTGTGATACTCCAAAAAAATCTCACAGGCGAATATATTTGGAGGATGGTTTTTGCAGAATGTCTTTGGAAACACGTTGTGTGCTTATTTTAGGAATTCAATACTTTGATATATTTTAGATAGTTTTAACAGTATTTAGATGGGTCTGGGGTCTGCCAAATCCCTGTTTTCATCAGGGCTATAAAAATACAGTATAGAAAGACTACTTTACCACAGAGAACATGTAGGAAGTATATCAAAAGCAAGTTACAGGGAATGTGGTAACTTTTAGAAACTTCTAAAAATCTCTGAATGATTTAAAGCAATAAAAGCTTTTAGCTTTTTTGTTTTTAAAATTAAGGCATTTAGTCTAAGTGGGTTAAAAGAGATTAGGGGAAGAAGAATCAAAGCAAGTGATAAAAAGATTTCAAGTGCATGAAGCTTATTCGCACTGAGTCGGTTTAACTGTCAGGTAGAGGATGGGGTGGTTCACCTAACTATGGGGGAAGAAAATCAGGCGAAACTTGGTCTTAATCTGTCCAGAAACTGCAAAAAAATAAGAACATCCATCTGCTGCATTTATGTGAATGTAAATTTACATTGGAGCCTGAATGATAAGAAAACATCTTTTTAATCAGTATTCCTTGAAAGTTCAGTTTTTGTTTATGATGAGATTTCCAGCTGCAAGCACAATGAATTCATCCTAATTCATGACTTCACATCTGATGTTGAATAGTTTATCCCTAACTGTCTGGCCACCAATTAGCTCTTTATATATTTCAGGACATATAAATTTCAGCAAGTAGGTTTCCTTCCCTATCCTTCAATTTAAAAGGATTTCATGTGTATATATATATATATATATATATATATATATATGTATATGTCATTTAGGAAGTGTTTGCTTCACACAGAGTTTGCTGTAATCCATGGTAAATATTTTCAGTAGAATTCTTTCTGAATTTAGGCCTTCAAATTTTTTGCATTCTTCAGTGACAGTTTCCCAGATTCATTTTTTTGCTTGCTTATTTCATGGGTCAACACATGGGATTTACACTGGTTTCACAGCTCACCTAGCCCTCCCACTTTTAAAGTCAGCAGGAAAAGACTTAGATTTTTTTTCTTTTCCTCTGGAAAATACCCTAAATACTGGCTGCAGTTTGTACAATGGATAAGAACCTACTGAGGCATATGACTTCCACAGATTAGTTTCCTAAATTTTCTCCAAGTTCTTTGTAAATTAGATGTCAGATTTAAGAAATCATTAGAGAAATAATCCTTTATTTACAAGTCTGTTGACATGAAGGTAGACTGTCATATACTTTGAGCTGTTTGTCCAGCTCAGCTTGGGTGTTTCCTAGTTCAAAACAGTTAACTCTGTAATTCTCAAATTGTTCATATGAATTGTTTCCAGAAACAACATGGACAACAATGGCCTGCTTTCAGAGTAACATAGAAATATATAAAGCGTATCCAGTGTGGTTAGAGTGCTCATTCTGGAAGAAGTTGTACTGTATTTTGGTCTCAACTCTAGGTATTATATTCAGTCCATATTATTTAATTTCTATTTAATGTGAGACACAGAAACCCTTCTGGAGTCCAAATTCTTCACTGAGCAAAGTCCCAGGTATTATGTTACAGAGCCAGGCTTCCTCGCATGCTCTTTCTCTGATCCAATATATTTTTTTCCTTATAATGGAATAAAACAGTTTCAGACAAGAGGTAGAATATTCTCTTCACTCTGTCATCCAGAATGGATGATAAGCAGATGGCTGGGGCACAGATGCTGGTCTGTGGATTTGAACCTCATCAGTCAGAAAGAGCTTAAAATCCAATTCTTTAGTTCTATGAGAGAGTATTTTAACCTCTAAACCATTATTCACAGGGGGTCCTTTTTTTCCAGATAGGTTTTTTAAAAAATTTGAAAAAGCAAGAAAGGAAAAAAAAAAAAAAACACCCTCCAACCAAAAACCCCACACTCCATTTATCAAAGACTGAACAGTTGTACTTCCCAAAGATCTGGAGATTTACACCCTAAAGTGATTAACAGGACCTCCCCCTAATTTGAACTACACTGCTTGAATACATAACAAAACTTTATATTGTACTCCATGTAGATATTTTAGCTTCCTTTGAATATCCGGGAAATGACAGTTCACTTTCTCTGTGTGTGCTTCTCCCACAGTCACATACAACTAAAGCTTGTGAAATGTATTGAGAAGAATAAGGTGTTTGGTGTTTAATATTAACAGTATAAAATCAGGGCCACTGCAAATCATTAAGCAACTGCAGAGATTCATACTGAATGCAAAGCCTCATGTTTCACTGACACTGTGTGGTTGGTTAATTTGGGTAGATGGAATCTCTTCTTTTTAAATGGGAATTTCTTAGCCTTAAAGAAAGGCTATTCTGAAGAAGTTGTCCTGAGGTTCTTTTTAAGATAAACTGATTATTAATTTTTTTTTTTTTTTTATTAATAGCTATTGCTGCCATTGCATTTCCAATGGCAGTAGCTCACTCTGAATCTTAGTACTTGTTTTTCCTCATGGCACTCTACCCTCCATAAATGAATGGTTCACATCGTCTTCCAAAACAGCCTGACTAATCTAAAACTGAACTACCTGGAAAAAGGTTGAAATACTCTATCTTTCTTCACCTTTGCTTTTACTTGTAAGGCCTGCTTCTGGACTTGTAGGTCTATGATCCTGGTGGAAAAGGTACACATTATGCCCACCTTCAGGAAGAGCAAGAAGTAGTAACTCAATAGCCTAACCCTAGTTTCTGGGAAGATTGTGGAACAAATTGTCCTGGAAGGCATACACAAGCACCTGAAGGCAAGGAGTGACAGGCAACATGGATGACCAACTTGATAGCTTTCTAGGATTAGCTGTCTTGTATTGAGAAGTAGGGGAGAGTAGTGGATGTTGTATACACTGAATTTTAGCCATCTGACATAGTCTTGCCATAGTCTTCTGTTAGCCATATGGTTGAAATGTGGAGTGCATAAATGGACAAAAAAGTGGGGGTGGAAATTTCATGGACCACCAGGCTCATTGACAGTACGAATTCCGGCTAGCAGCTGGTTATCAATCATGTCTTAAGAGGTAAATACTAGGGCCAAATGTTAAACCAATAAAAATCGTTTAATATTTTTATTAAGAACATGAATGACAGTGCACCTTCAATAAGTTTACAGATGATACCAAACTGAGGGCTGTTTACAGAAACCTCGTAAGAAGTTTTGAGAAGTAAGCTGGTAGAAAATTTGTGAAGTTCAAGAAGGCCAAATGCAAAGTCCTGCACTGTGGACAGAATAGCATCATTCACCACTGCAGGCAGGGGAGCAGTTGGCTAGAGAGCAGCTTTGCAAAAAAGGGTAGGGGATTCTTGGTGAACAGAAGTTTAATGCAAACGCAAGAGTGTAGCGCCAGGGAATGTCTTCTCCGATGGCACGTGTGAGATCATATCTGGAGCACTGTGTCCAGGTTTGGGTTCCCTGGTACAAAAAAAAGACACTGGCACACTGGTGTGAGTCAGCTGGAGAGCCACCAAAGTGGTCTTGGGGCTGGAGCACATGGCATACAGGGAGAGGTTCAGCGAACAGGGTTTGCTCAGTGGGATTTTACTACCGTATACCACTGTGGGAAATATGCAAAGCTTTCCTGATCAAGCCCTGAACAATCTGACCTTGGTTAGCCCTGCAGGTGGGGGGTTGAAACAGATCCTCTTCAGATGACCCTTCCAATCTAAATTAAACTGTGAATCTACAGTTAGATTTCCATGCTGGAACTCATTCATCATAAATGCATGTGACACTATAGGAATCACACAGCCTGCTCCTCTCTCCATTTAGTGTGATGTTAGTGTGCTGTTCTGTTTTCTTCTTGCTTCTGTTGCACCTGTGTAGTTCAAATTTCTTTAGCATTTTCATCTCTTGAAAAAACTTTTAATAAATCACTCCTGGCTTTTTCATACTAGATTGTGTATGCAGTTGTTTTCCAAGATTCTCTAGTTTACTGCAGGCACATTGAATATGTGTAATTTGGCAACATTTTTCTCCCCGAATAAAAATCTCCATGGCCAAATATGTTTTAAGAAAAATTAGATTTATGAACAAACATATTAGCAATACCACATAAAAACTGAAATTCAGAGAAGCTTGACTTCATTACACGCTGAGTGATTCACATTCACCAAAGCACTAGTTACAGTTTAAGTTGACATCAGGAATGAATCGTCTTGATCAGAGCTGATGAAGAACAATTTATATGTTAGATAATTTATGACTTCTATTGCACTCATAGAAAGTTTCTTTTCAAAGTTTTCTGAATATGAGCGTTCTGTAAGAGCTTTCTCATTTGACAACTGTATTCCCATAGAAGTGAGATTTGCACAATAAGAGGGGGCTGGTTATGACAGTTCAAATAGGAGAGTGGCATTAGCATTATGGTATTATTTTCCCTTTTAAAAGCAGGAGATTTTTTCTTGTTATTATTGCAGGACTGAAAAGACGATTAATGAAAAATGCAAGCCTTTAAAATAGAGGTTACAAAATAATGACTTCAATTTTACCAGCGATTTATTCATAGGCCAGGAAATGTAGAAAATTTCCCTTTCTAAACATTAGTTTCCTTGTTTAAATGTGCAATAACTTCCTATTCAGGAAATTTATTGATCATTTAGGTGTTTTTTTTTCTGTGCTTTCACATTATTATTTAAGAAATACACAGTGACAAAGTGTTGTATCTCAGTATGGACTTAGAGGTGCTTTTTTTCTCCCCTCTTCTCTCTTAGCAGTAGGAACTGAACTGATAAATCAGACGTAGAATAACGTATTTTGCTGCATTAGTGCTATTTGACACGTCACTAAGAATGAATGAAATGCAAAAGGCGAAGAATTCATTTATTATAATAAACACTTGGTTTGTCTCTATGTATTTTCTGATCTCTGAACTATGCATAATGGTCCTGGTTAAAACTCCCATCCTTATTTGCTGTCAGCATATTTGTCTAATATAAATACTTCAGTTGCAAATCAAAATATCGGAAAAAGTATGAGTTACACAATTCAATTCTTCCTTATTAAAACAGGTGCAGGTACAAAATAATGAAAGATATAATAGTAAGCATATTGAAAGGAAATACTCCATTTATCATGAATATTACAGAAATTGAATATTAAAGAAAGCAAAAATGATGTAATCAAATAGAAAGATAAAAAAGAATAACTTATGATTAGGTTAACACTAAGAAGACATAAAGTTTTATTTCTTCTGTGTATTTAATGAATGGAACTAATTTCCAATATCTTTGGTTTGAATATTAGGTTTAATAATAATGGATTTCTCTATAGACAGGGTTTCATCATTTATTAATGTGGACATGAGTGCTTAAATATTAGTCTTCAGTTCCTGTCTACAATATCAGAAAGAAGCAAGTCTTTTTTGTTCCCCTGGTGCATATGATTTTATATCTGGTGGTTTCATTATTCCATTTTTATTTATTTCTTTGTAAACATAAAATGAAATTGAAAATGAAAACCGAATACCTCTGGTGAGACAATCAGTTTAACAACTACCAATATATCTTTATGAAATTATTGGTGATCAGTGATGTAGTAATGAAATATTTAAAAGACATCTAAGGGAAAATAGTAATTTTTCATAGAGGCATAAATTGTATCTCTACATAAAAAGGATCACCTAAACTAACTTGCAGATTCAATGACTGAAAAACTCATGATATTGTAATAATCTAGTTCCTATGACATCTTCCTGAGCAAGAAAAGCACTACAATCTTCTGTTTCATTTACTGCAACATGGTGGACAGATATCAGCTACCATACATTTATCAATATTGCTTACAATATTGAACTTCATTTTATGTTCACCATCATTAGAATAACCATTTCAGGAGCAGAAAAATGGATATGTCAATGAACTAACATTAACAGATATCAATATATTCTTGCCACTGAGGTGTGTTCCCTCTCTAAATAGGAAAAATGCTATGAATAAAAGAGTAATTGCTCTTTCATAGACTTTGTTTTGTACAGTGGCAGAAAAATAGTTTGTGTTTCAGTTTGGGTTCACTGCCTCTTGCACAGTCACTGGGTATCACTAAGAAGAGTTCGTCTCTTCATGCAGTTTTCAATCCACCTTGCTTTCTCCTCATATAGACTATATTTCATCAGCTTTTCTCAGAGGATGTTATGGGCTGATCATTGTGTGGCCTCATGGTGACATTGGCCGGTGTCCTCAGTACTCATACAGGTTTCTTTAAGTGTACCTAACCTGATCACCCTCCACCAAGCAGTCCTTGCTCCAGACTTTTCTACTTACTGCAGGGACCACTAGACTTACCAGTAAAAATCTGGAAATGTTTCTACTAAAATGCTTCATTTGAAAGCTTGTTGAGCATTAGTTTGAATCTGCTACTCTACTGTATTTATTGTTTTAGAAGGAGAATCTTTTGTTGAATTTAGGTATAAAGTGATGTAACTCTGGATTGAAAACAGATTGAAAACAGTTTATACTAACTCATTTGATTGCTTTTGGGCACGAAAAGTGTGAACAGTGGGCTGAAAAAGAATGGGGAAAAATAGCCAAAATGTACAATATTTGGCTATAGCTATGTTAATAAATGTGCCTTGAGCTGCTCTTTGGCTTTGAGCTCTGCTGGCATATAATTCATGGCATTCATTGCATAAGTAAAGATCTCTACTGGCGCTACAAAGAAAAAGCGGTGGGTCGTAGTAGTAGGGGACTCTACTTTGAAAGGGACGGAAGCACTCATCTGTCGGCCTGACCCTGTCTCGAGGGAGGTGTGCTGCCTACCGGGAGCACGGATCAGGGATGTTACAGAGAGGCTACCTGCTCTAGTAAGTCCCACGGACTATTACCCAATCCTGGTGATCCATGCGGGTGCTAGGGATATAGGTAGTAGTAGACTGGGGACCATAAAGAAAGACTGCAGAGCCCTGAGAGAGGTGGTTAGGGGCTCTGGTGCTCAGATAGTCTTTTCGTCAATTCTCCAGAACACAGGGGAGGACGAAGAAAAAGCTAGGAGGACTGGCCAGGTTAATAAATGGTTAAAAGGGTGGTGTCAGAGTCAGGGGTTTGGGTGTCTTGAACATAAGACTGAAGTTAGTAGGCCAGGTCTACTGGGGGCTGGTGGAGCTGCTCTAGTAAAGAAGGGGAAGAACAGTTTTGGTAGGAGGCTTGCCAGACTGGTCAAGGAGGCTTTAAACTAGATGTGTTGGGGGAGGGGGGCATCATTCCATCCCAAACACACCAAGTCAGCTGCCAACACCTATAATAACTGCTCAGAACAATGTAAATGCATTCCAGCTGCTCCAGCCAACGAGTCGGCTTCAAATGGAGCTCGGCTCAGATGCCTCTATACAGACGCCTGTAGTGTGGGGAACAAACAAGAGGAATTAGAGATGTATGCATGTCTACGGGGGTATGATATAATAGGCATTACAGAAACATGGTGGGATGGCTCCTATGACTGGAGTGTTGGAATGGAAGGTTACAGGCTCTTTAGAAAAGACAGGCCCAGCAGGAGGGGAGGGGGAGTTGCCCTTCATGTTAGGGATAGGCTGGAGAGTATGGAACTCTGTCTGGGGGCAGGTGAGCAGCCAACAGAGAGTTTGTGGGTCAGGGTTAAAGGGAAAACAACCACGGGAGACATTACTGTGGGGATCTGCTACAGACCGCCTGATCAAGGAGAACCTGTGGATGAAGCACTCTAGAGACAGATAGGAAAAGCCTCACGCTCGCAGGCCCTTGTTCTCATGGGGGATTTCAACCACCCTGACATTTGTTGGAACGATGGCACTGCATGGCACAAGCAATCCAGGAGGTTCCTCGATTGTGTGGAAGACAACTTCCTTCTGCAACTAATAGAGGAGCCGACAAGGAGAGGTGCCATGCTTGACCTTGTGCTCACCAACAGGGAAGGGCTTGTTGAGAATGTGGTACTCCAGGGCAGCCTTGGATGCAGCGATCATGAGATGGTCGAATTTGAAATCCCCAGGAGAGTGAGAAGAGCGTGCAGCAAGCTCACTGCCCTGGACTTCAGGAGAGCAGACTTTGGCCTCTTCAGGAGCCTGCTTAGTAAGGTTCCATGGGATATAGCCCTGGAGGGCAGAGGGGCCCAGGACTCTTGCTTGATATTCAAGGATCACCTGCTACAAGCTCAGGAGTGCTGCATCCCAACTAGAAGGAAGTGTGGCAGAAGGGCCAGGAGACCTCCTTGGATGGATAAGGAGCTGCTGAGGGAAATTCAAAGGGAAAAAGAGGCTTATAAAAAATGGAAGCAAGGAGAGGCGGCCTGGGTAGAGTACAGGGATGTTGTCCGGGAAGCTAGGGACCAGGTTAGGAAGGCTAAGGCCCAGTTAGAATTAAACTTGGCTAGGGATGTTAAGGATAACAGGAAGGGATTCTACAGGTACGTAGCAAACAAAAAACAGACTAGGGACAACATAAGCCCCCTTAGGAAGCTTTCGGGAGAACTGGCTACACAGGATTTGGAGAAGGCTGAGGTTCTGAATGACTTCTTTGCCTCAGTCTTCACTGGCAAAGGCTCTGACTGCACCACCCAGTTCTTAGAGGGTAGACGCAGGAACTGTGAGAATAAAGACCTTTTGCCCACTGTAGGAGAGGATCTGGTTCAAGACCATCTTAAAAATCTGAACGCGCACAGGTCAGTGGGACCTGATGAAATCATAGAATCATAGAATAATAGAATGGTTAGGGTTGGAAAGGACCTCAAGATCATCTAGTTCCAACCCCCCTGCCATGGACAGGGACACCTCTCACCCTCAGCAAGTTTGCCGATGACACCAAGCTGTGTGGTCCGGTTGATATGCTGGAGGGAAGGGATGCCATCCAGAGGGACCTTGACACGCTTGTGAGGTGGGCTGATGCCAACCTTATGAAGTTCAACCATGCCAAGTGCAAGGTCCTACACCTGGGTGGGAGCAATCCCGGGCACAGCTACAGACTGGGCAAAGAAGAGATTCAGAGCGGCCCTGCAGAGAAGGACTTGGGGGTGCTGGTCAATGAGAAAATGAACATGATGCAGCAGTGTACGCTCGCAGCCCAGAAAGCCAACCGTATCCTGGGCTGCATCAAAAGGAGTGTGACCAGCAGGTCGAAAGAGATGATCTTGCCCCTCTACTCTGCTCTTGTGAGGCCTCACCTGCAGTATTGTGTGCAGTTCTGGTGTCCTCAACATAAAAAGGACATGGAACTGTTAGAATGAGTCCAGAAGATGGCCACGAGGATGATGAGGGGACTGGAGCACCTCCCGTATGAAGATAGGTTGAGGAAGTTGGGGCTGTTCAGCCTGGAGAAGAGAAGGCTGCGTGGGGAATTAATAGCAGCCTTCCAGTACCTGAAGGGGGCCTATAGGGATGCTGGGGAGGGTCTCTTTGTCAGGGACTGTAGTGACAGGACAAGTGGTAACGGATTAAAACTTAAACAGGGGAAGTTTAAATTGGATATAAGGAGGAAATTATTTCCTGTTAGGGTGGTGAGACACTGGAATCGGTTGCCCAGGGGGTTGTGAGTACTCCTTCCCTGGCGGTGTTCAAGGCCAGGTTGGATGAAGCCTTGTGTGGGATAGTTTAGTGTGAGGTGTCCCTGCCTATGGCAGGGGGATTGTAACTAGATGATCTTGAGGTCCTTTCCAACCCTAACTATTCTATGATTCTATGATTCTATGATTCTAAAACTGCTAGACTCTTTTTTTTCCTCCCAAACAGGACAGCTGAATCCAGGGAATGGTCCTTGGTCTATGCTAACTCAGATACTGTGCCTGAGAGGGCACTATTTAGCCTGGCTCAAAACTGTTGGAGGAATTGTTATAACAAATTAACAGCGTGTATGTTAAAATTCCAATGCCCATGAGCACTCCCCATTAATCTTTGAATTCAATAACTTTTATGCATCATTCTCTTCTTGTCGGAACACCAGTAGCTGTTACAAGCTTACATATTTGAACAGCTTCTGAGAACTATATTCTCTTGAACCTGATTTAAAAAAGGATGGTGTAGTTGAGTTCAAATGCCTTACTAGCATTTCCTACTTCCTGTAAGTTCTAAGTCAGATTTACCTGGCTCAAGAAGATAAAAAATGAGAGGGAATACTTATACAGATAAGAAGTACATAGGCAGTGTGTTTCTGGGTAACTTTTCTCAAGCAAGGATACACTCTTAGGACCTTGTTCTTACTTGCTCTAGATCCACCTGGAGAAGTTGGATCAGATTTAACCCTCCTTCCACATTGGGAAATGCAGCATGACTGTAAGAAAAAGAGTGCCCTCCTTCCCTACAAACTAGCAACAGTTCTAGTCTTATTCTTATATTCAGTAGTAGTTTCCAATTCAGATTTAATAAAATGCAACCCTGGTATAACAATTCCATAACATTGAACTATTCTTTTTTTTCCTGATGTTTTTATATACAGATTTGAAATTTTATTACTCTCTTTCAGTCACAGGAAAAAGAAATTATGGCATGATACAGGCAAAAAAAAAAAATCACTGGAATTTCTTTACAGACTGTTAAGAATTTAGAAATCAAATTCAGCTAGTGTCAGAGGCTAAAAGAATAAAAATTGTGTAACTACAGCACTTATTATATAAATATGTTTAGTGTAGAGCAATAGTAGAGTTAATCCTGTTATAACCAAAGATGTCTTATACAGTCACTTTGCAAACTCCTTAAGAAGTTGCTTTTCTTTGAACTCAATAAATAAAATAAGCTAAATTAAGGTATGAAAATGTGTGATGTATAAATAGAATCATCATCCACCTCGTTGAAGATTATAGCTAGTTTAGTTATAGCTTATAAGTGAAATCTTGGAACCAGTGTAGTTACTGGCAAAACTTCCTCTGTTGTCAGTAGGTCCAGAATGTCACCACTGTATAGCCACTGAAAGAAAGAAATCTTAGCTCAGTGGCTAAAAGAATCTATTTGGATCATCATTCCTAAAGAAAAGATAAAATTAAGAGAAAAAAACAATCCTCCTTTATTAATGCAAAAAAAGGTAAAATTGATATAAATGAAAAGATAGGGTTTATCCATCCACCTTTGTGATGAAACTTATTTTCTCACCTACAAGTTAAATTAAATGTAGGCATTTTTACATCATGTACTAAACCATAATTTTGGTAAAAAGAGCTTTTTTTAACTTAAGAACAGATGGGCCATTAGGTCTGATAAGTTCATTTTGACTAATATAAAAATCATCTGAATTTAGTAATTGATGCTATATAAAGGAGAAGGAATTTAAAAAGAAATAAATTGGGGTTTTTATTAACAAGAACAGTACCTTATGTAATTAGCCTGCCAAAAATTCTGATTGTTGCTTGTCAATACTGACACATTCTTCCCATCAAAAAATTATCCTAAGTACAAACATTAGTTCTCTCCACTGGGGGGAGCAGAGAGAAATGCATATACAACATAGTGCACACTACCATGTCTTTGGAGTTCTTTAGGTAATGCATAATCATTTTTTTGGAATGCAAAATATGCAGTTCTTGCAGCTATCCCATTCATTAACATTACTGCAAAAAAATATTCTGAAAAAAACCCCAAGTTGTTTCAAAGCTTAAATTTACTACAGAATTTTTATATCAGATAAAATTGAATGCCAAAGCCAAGAGAGTTCCAAATAATATCTTACATTTACCCCCAGTTACAGTACCAGTTGACACCAACAGTTCATCTCCAGCAGGCACATACAAAAGAATGGGAACACCAGACCCTTCTTAATCACATAAGAAAATGTAAGAAAAACTTTTTGGAGAAGACCTATGAAACTTAACAAAATGAAGCCAGCAGTTAGTTGTATGGAACTTTAATGAAATGTCAGAGTTTGCTATCATTAAAATTAGCAGAAAAACTATCCTGGATCTTAGAATGTGTTTTAAAAGGCCATAGAATTTAATGAAGAATTATAGCCGGTGTTCAGCCTTTTAAGTAGTTCACAGACCTTGATAATTGGGCTAATATTGTACTCATTCCTTAAATGGTTGAAATTTTGGGAAAATATCTGGTTTGTTAATTAATTTTTAAAGTATTTTTTTGTAAGTCATAGTATTACCAGGTTTAATTTCATAACAGATCACTGCTTTTGCAAATGCATTAGAGTCAAACAGACTGAATTTACTTAAGTTTTATCGTCAACATATACACAAAAGATTAACTTTTTTTCACTTTTTAGTTATTTGGTTTCTTAAAGAAGGGAAATAGCGATAGTAAACACATTGTCACTGTTGGAAAATTTGGTATTAAAAATACAAAGAATCCTGATTTAAATGTTTTGGGTTTTTTTTTTTTTTTTCATTCTGTTGTTGAAAAGTTGGTGAAATAGGAGATATTTTCTCGTATGTGAAATCTGAGTATAAATAAGCAGGTATTGAAAGTAACTCATGGTTTTGTGAAGTTTTACCAGCAGTAGAACTGGAGTTATCAAATTCAACATTTTACTGCCATTAATGTTTTCTCTACTCATGGAGAAAATGATTGCTTGGTACTTGCTTTCCTATGGATGATTTTTTGTACAGGATAATCTATATCAATGTATCACACAGGAGACTCATATCATTAATTTAACAAAGTGTAGAAGAAAATTCCTATTTTATGAGGAAAAAATATGCCTGGGCATAGTATATTATCAAAGTTGACGGCATTTCTGGAAAGTGAAGCCTCGTGACTATAAATCTTTGTTGAGTGATGTTAGTGATATATGCAATGCTGAAGAACCAAAATACTGAAACTTTTGGGGTTTATTTGAGAGGCAAGAAGTACAGACACTGTAACATAAAAGATAATGGTTACACTGTTATGATAACAAGCTTTTGCCTCCTCAGCAGAACCTCTTGTCTTCTCTGAAATATCTCACTAACTGACTGAATGTAGGCTAAATGAGATACAACAGAACAAGTAACAATGAGGAAAACCAGCCATTCTTCTCTACATAATGCTACTTTAAAATTTGTTTAAATTAAAGTTGGGATCTGGGATTACATTTAGAAGAAAAGGTTTCATTTGATATTGAGTGTCATGGTGCAGCAAGGGGTGGCAGCACTACAAGGGGCACAAGCTGAGGGTGACCTCACAGCCTGTCCAGTCACCAATGAGGCACAGTCCTGCAGGGGCTGAACACGGTGGGCTGAGATAGGGACTGGTAACACGGTTCACTGGCAGCCCTTGACAGCACCAGGTCTTACATCCTTCCAGGATCACAGGGACAGGCTAGAGGTAAGATGCATGGAAGAGTTTTGCCTCTTTCCGTGCCTTGTACCAGAAAGTTTTTGTGATGATGCTAGATTGCACTGACTTGCTAGTACTTTCTCTTTCCAGCTGAGGGTGTCCAACATTTTGGCAGTGCCTAAATTAGCCTTCTGTTTAGGTGGGCTTTACTCTACTCTGTAGGCTTAGAGCCACTTCTAGGGTAAACACAAACTTTTTCTGACCACACAAGAAGCAGTGCAGTCCTGATAGTATGCTGGTTGACTCAAAGAGTAAGGACTCAGGCAGGTAAAGATGTAGGTATGTAATCTTCAAAAGGGAGCAGGGCTGCCGAGTGAGACTTTCCTCTCTTTTAGTATACCAGCATTAGACTGAAAGAGCACTTTTGCAGGCCTCTGTAGGAGGCCTCTATTGCATTTGGCGCAACACTAATGAAAAAGTCCATTCCAATGAGGAAAATGAAAAACTGCAGTAAGCAAACTCCTCCATTGCTGGCTGTCTGTAACCTCCCAGATACTAAAGGTAATAACGACTCTTACGGTTTGATACTTCTGATTATAGCAGTTTGACACTAGAGACTCCAGTGACATCAGATTAACACCTGCATGGGTGGGAGGATAATCACGCTTTTGGTATTCACAAAGCTCTTCACCTTTGCTCCACTTTAGCTAACCACAAAAACACCTCTGCTGAGTAAGCTATTTCCTTTTCCTCCTAATAAAGGATCCTTTACAGTTTATCTTTCATTTAACTCCCAGGAATTCCACTGCACCCTGATGCACAGTTCTTGAGTATACCACAAGTAGCTTCAGGATACTCATGTTCAAGCTGCCCCTGGTGTACTCTCTCTGTTCCTTTGGCTGCAGGGTTCTGGATGTGATACAGTTTTAATAAAGTGTGCTTTTTTATAGCTTGCTTATTCCATATACAGTCCAAAGTTGGGGATCAAAAGAGGCTTATGTAGATGCTCTGAGACAGCAGCTGCTAAATCATTTTTTTGCAACTGGATCCATTAGTGGAGTGCTATTTGATTGTATCTATTGTTCTTATTCTCCAATTCATGACAGTCATCAGTTTGCTTCCAATTTGCTTTAGCTGTAAATACAAAACAGAAGAAAGAAAACAATCTCGCCTTTGTGACACACAGTGAATTTGGCACTGTATGTACAGTATGCTTTAAACTCAGTTCCCTTAGAAGCTAGCAATTAGCAGATGTCAATGCCCAATTTGCAAATAAAAGCCAAGACAAAGACTAAAGACCTTCACAGCAATAATCTGGATATTAAGTAGGAAAGAAAGTATTTTCCAACCATATTACCTCTCTTCTTTTTCCTAATGCAGTTGTAGCAGTGAGGATTCAGTTGGAACAGCTGTGCTGAAAAATCAGATTTTTATCAATCTGGCATGTGTCTAGGAAAAATACAACACTGAGATGTAAAAGTAGAGCAGGACACAGTTTTAATGCATTAGCTCCATAACAGATAACAGTCAAAATGGGCATGATTTGCATTCTGATTTATCTAGGAAAATGTTGAATCACATCATGGGATTAATTGCATATTCTTTGCTGGAGGAATAGTTCTCTCAAAGAAGGAAGCTAAAACCTGAACATCACTGGCCTGCATGATTCCTTAGAAGCTGTGAGGCCACTAAGTATTTAGTTTAACAGCTTCTGGACTCTCCTAGTGGCTGATGCCATTAAAATTGTTGAATTGCTTAATCACTCAGATTGGAAAGGACTTTGGGAGGTCTGTAATCCAAAGTCATACTCAAGGCAGGGTCAACACTGAATTCAGGCCAGATGCCTCAGGGCTTTGTATGTTTGGTTTTGAAAACCTGCAACCTCTCAGGCAACCATTTTCAGTTATTCTTGTCATAATTTCTTCTTCTCATAGTCTTTCAGAACCTCTCCCGTGTCAATTTATAACCACTGTGATCTTCTGCTGTGCACCTTAGTAGACCCTAGCTTCATCTTCCTGGTAACCCCACCATAGGCACTGGAGAGTTTCTGTTAGGTTCCCTGCAGTGGTACTTTTTGCAGGCTGAACAAACCCAGCTCACTCAGCCACTCCTCACAGCATAAAAGTGATCCAGCCCCAACTATCTCTATGGCGCCCTGCTCAACCCATTCCAGTTGATCAACACCTTCCCCATGCTGGGGCCCCAAACTGGATGCAATATTCTGGATGTTGTCTAAAAAAACACAGAGTAAAGCAGAATAATTGCTCCTCTCATGTACTCACTATGCTCCTGTTAATGTTGCCCAGCATGCTGTTGGCATTTAATGCTGCCAGAGCCACATTGCTCTCATTTTCTGTTCCTTCAGGAGTCTTGAAATGGCCTTCAAGAGGACTTGCCCGTGTTTTTTCCTGGGGATTGAAATCCATCCAGTGATGAATAAAGAAGTTCTACAACACAGAACACAGCAAAACAAGTTACAATTAATGTAGGTGATGGAAATAGTTCTCATTTCTTTCCTCAGCCTCACACATCTAGGAAATACTGCATAAGCATTTTAAATCTTGCTCTCTTTGAGGCTCTTGCATCCTCTTTATAAAGATTAGGATTCTTTCATTTTGTCAGATATGGATTCACAACTTGGGACTCCCTTATGCCTTGGAGTATTTACATTGCTCTTTTCGGAAGAATACTGTTTTCCCTTTTAAAACAGTCGGAGAAGAAGTTTATTATTTGTTAGAAATTAATAGTAAATTTGGGATGTCAGAAGATCTCCACTGTGTTCCACTCTTCATCTTCATGGAATACCCAGTTTTTCAACCTCTAGGATACTGGGCAAGAACAGAATGAAGTAGAAGACTATGAGACGCATTGTGCAGATTTCTAAGACATGAGAAAGAAAAATGTTGGGCTTATGGGCTTAGGGTCTTCTTCATAGTTCTGTGCCTTCAATACTAATACTTAACATTTTTTAATGGCAAATATTACTCTTATGAACATGAACTAACAGTTTTGAAAATGTTGCCTTTAGTCTTCACAGTGATTTCTCATACAGGAGTTTCTCCAAACCATTAGTTACACCTGTCAGCAATTTTTGTCCTTCTATGCTTACAATGTCTCTTTTGAACTCATGTTCAGATTCTGGATGTGTAAATAAAAAGTTTAATGACTGTATATTCTGAACTACCTATTTTAAATTGAGGAAGAAAACCTTTTCTCCCATCTACACTTTAATTAGGACAATATACCTGTGCAAAAATGCAGAGTTCAAAAATACATTCTATTTTGAGAAAAAAAAAGGACAAATAGTTGCTACTTGCATTTAGGCAAAATAGTCATAATGATTGTCTTTGATTATAAATTAATAATTCAAAGTGTTATATTTACACCTCTTTTAAGTTTTCAGTTAGGTGTAACGTGCAATTTTGATAAGTGAATAAAACTATGGAACAGCTTCTCCAAGATACTGCATTGTTTACTATTTATTTGTACCTCCCCAAGGTGAACATAGAGTGGTTGTAAAAGCATTGTCATTATTTTATAACCTCTTATCACCATTTTGCAAAACTCTCCCTTACTTCTAAGGAAAACATTCCATAAATCTTTCTCAATAAACCTGTTCTGGTCCTGGAATTTGTATACTAGCTTCCCTCTAAAACATACAAGCACTGCTTTAATTCCATTTCAGTTCAACACAGAACATCAAGTGCAAGTCATTTTTAAAGAAAATGAGTAATAAAAATCAAATGCATAACTGTTTTACTGAATGGTGACTGCAGGAACAGTGTATATGTAACATATATGTGTACATCGTTTCCATCAACTAATCAAACACAAAATATTTTGAGGTGGGGATCAGTCTCTTCTCACAGGTAACAAGCCATAGGATGAGAGGAAGTAGCCTCAAGTTGCACCAGGGGAGGTTTAGACGTTATGCAAAAATGTCTTTTGGACATTTTTGGACATTTGGACAAAGCTTTGGAACAGGCAGGCCAGTGAAGTGGCTGAGTCACTGTCACTGGAAATATTTAAAAGACATGTAGATGTGTCACTCAGGGGCATGTTTTAGTGGTGAACTTGGCAGTGCTGGGTTAAACAGTTAGACCTTATGATCTTACAGGTCTTTTACAACCTAAATGACTCTGTGATTCCATTAATACAAAGAACCTTAATTTAAGTTTTCAAGGCCAGGCTGGTAAGGGTCTTAAGCAGCCTGATCCAGTGGGAGGTGTCCCTGCCCATGGCAACAGGGTGGGAATTAGATGATTTTAAGTATTCTATGATTCTATGATTCTAACTGCTGTCTCCAAACAGAGCTGATTTTTTCATGGCTTTCATTAGCAAGACGTATAAAAGTGGAAATAAGTAGCTAACATGACTTTCTTTCCACTTCACTGTAATCATCAAAAGCTGGATTCTTAATTCCTAGCCCTATGAAAATTTTAGTGTTTGTGTTTCCTGTGATTCAAGATTACACGACCATTCAATAATAAAGTTGATAGAAAACTTTATATTGATTTCAAAAGGATTTGAGTTAAGCAATGGAAGGCAGGGTAAACCCCACTTTGAATGGAAAGGCCACGCATCTACGACCACACGGTGCATTCATCGGCTACGCTGGTTGACTCTTGCGAAGGAGGAGTGAAGAATAGAGTTTATTTCAGCTTGTCATAAATCTGAGCTTGTTGAGTTTTTAGTAATTAGTTTTCTGTTAGCAACATTAATTTCAGTTTTTACTGATAGCTTTCTTTTCCAGCTTCATGTCTTCTACCTGCTTCTGTTCTGAAAAGGAAATAAGTCTCTTGTTTTGTTTCTGGTCCTTTTACAGAATCAATAGCATGTAGATCTGTGTTTATCTAATGCTGTCTTTTCCAGTTTGTGGCTCTGAAAACATTGTTTCATTGGTATTGGATTGACAACTCAAACAGAAATACAATGGAGTTATGTTTGATATGAAGAATAACTATATGGAAGATAAAAACACAGAAAAGTGTAGTTCACAAGTGGAATGCAGCTTTGGAAAATTTGCAAGCATTTTAGTCACTTTATCATGTATACTCACTTTTCTTTCTTTTGGTAATGCTAGCAGCAACTTTCTGCTATTCCACTCTGTACACCAGAAAAAAAAATTCTGTATGCTCCCAGCAGGGTACTACCTGTGGCAATTAATTTAGACTGTCTAGTGATTTATGAGTATTGTCTCTTTGTGTACAGGGCTACAATACACTTAATCTTACTTGATTAGATCAAATAGGCTAGATAATTTTAATTCAGCAAGAATACTTTACAGTATTAAAAGTATATCTGAGTTCTGATTGGGTTTAAAAGTTGTCTGGATAATGTATTCATTAAATAAAAGAAAAAAAAAGAGAGGAAAAAAAAAAGAAAACAGTCATGGCAGTATAGCTCAAGAGATCTTGCCAGGATATTCCAGGATTAGGTTGCATAAAATGATCTTTCATTTCAGTATAGAGAAATAGAAAAAAGATACATCAGTGATATTGTAATTATCCATCAGAAAGTATTGCCCTTCTCTGACAATGTTACTGCCTAACTGTGACTTTGCATTTGGTGCCAAGACTACACTAGAAATATGAAAATGACTGTGCTAGGAAAAGCATGAACAAAGCATTTTTATGGAAATCCTTTTTCACTAACACAACTATGCTTCCATATGACCAGAAAAAGATTTTGTAGCTTGAAATATGTTTAGAAATTTTTAGGCACTCATCTCAAAAACTATTGTTCATAGATATCCATTGAGCTTGCTGAATGGGGCTTTAATATCTTTAAACATTTTTAAATCTGAAATCCTGACTCAGCCCTATATCCAGAACTATGAAAATGCCAAATCGTATCTATCAACTATATTCTCCATTATTGCACTCTCACTGTTCTGGATTTGAACTGAGGTTTTTAGAATATACCTTCTGCACATTGATGGGTTTCCTCCTAAATGCAGCTTTAGATCCTATTTTTAGAATAGATACAATCACCAAAAGTGTCATAATACTTTAAATCTATTCTTTATTCCCTTCTGTTTAATAGTGTGTTCTTAGAGCAATTTCAGAGGTCTTGATGAAGGTTTCAGTACTCTTCTGTCTGCAAGAAAAATTCAAGCCTTGTTTGCCCATATCAATATGAACAAACCAGTGGACTGAAAGATTTTTTTTTTGAGAATGAATGGAAAAAGAGATATCCTCATATCTGCTGTGAAAGCTAGGCCACTGTGTACAAAGCAGAAAGTTTGATGTCTTTCTCTAGGAAACCTGAAAAAGCCTCTTCATGGTAAGGTCATGTCACTGTGCACAAAATAATTACAGATTCACTTACCTGTAGGAGAAAACTATAATGAGAAAAATGTTAGGCCTGCCATTTAGAGATCATCTTTGAGGAGCAGGAGAAAGGGAAAGGAGTAAGTTCCTCTTGGGTGGTATATAGGTTTCCGAATGCTCAAAGGCTTGGTAATTCTTTGCTGCTGCTTCTCTGTGAAGAGGTGTCCTGAGCTTTTGAAATGTGAACTTCAGCAAATGAGGGAATTTGGGTTTAATAAGTAGAAGGTTCTCTTTGGAAAATGGGGACTATTACTGTAGAGACTACAGGCCAGAGTTTTATTTATTTTTAGGTTATCTAATCAAACCATGACTATCTGCACATCATGAGCAGTGACAGAAATCGGGCAATTGGGAAATCAAGGTGAGAATCTGAAACCCAGTGCTGAAAGGTCTATTTCTCTGAGAAATTCTGTAATTGTATGAGTTAATAACTTTTTTGAAACAACACAATAGGTAGAAAACCATTAAGTATATTCAGAATATGTTTATACTTTGCATCTTGTCTTTTTTTAATCACCTCTAACTTTTTTTCTTTTTCTGTTCAGATGACTTTGTCTAAAGGAACACTTAGAAAGAGAAGATACAGTTTTATTACTATGTGAGGGAAATGAGTTTAAATCAGTCTTAGGAAAAAAAATGAAGCAGAATATTAAAATTTAGGCCACATTCTCTCACCTTTCCACAATCACTTCATGTTGCCTATTATCTGAAGATCAGATTTGTGCAGGGAAGTCATGACCACAGGAGTCTTTTTCCAGATCCTACTTTGGCAATCTGGGAAAGGTGACAAAGAATCTACTACACTGTGTAAATGTCTGAACAATGTTTTGGTTTTTTTTTTTTCATTTTTATGTTGATTATTTTTGTGTTATCCTTTTCCTTTTTTTGGCTTCAGTTGTTTCTTCTATTCATCTTCTTTGACACAAGATCTTTGGAAGGCCTTCTATTACATTCAGGAGACTGAAACTCTGGCTTCTAGGTACTCCACTTACGTAAGTATTTCTCAATTTTATAGAGATAGGAAATTCTCCTTGTGCAATGTAAAATGTTTTATAATGATGTACATTGCAATTCAACATCATTGATCATTGATGTGATTCTCTCACAACTAGTTTTATAATGTCTTTTTGGCAATCAGTATAATGCAAAGCAACTGCATTGCAGAATAAATCTAGATTTTAAAGCACAAAACAATGCTACTGTAACATATTCACTATCAGTGAAATGCCAGTATACAGAGCATACAGGATGTACGATACAGCCACTTTACAGTTTGACTGGACTCCCAAGTAATATTTTTTTCAGAATTCCAATCTTTATTTTATATCCATATGTTTTTTAAAGTCTGTCTTTGGAAGCATTAATATTGTGATGACATTAAATTCAAATTTATGTATATTTTAAAACAAACAAGATTAATATTTAATAAGAAATATTTCTGAAAGTATTCTTCAATAATTCATCATGCAATCACAGTGTATGTATAACATTTCCACATAATTTGTGTAAATATTACCTTATTTTTTACTTTTGCAGGCAAGCAACATTATTGTGAATTAACAGCTCAGAAATCTTGAGGAAACGTGCTAACATTTACAGACAAATTAAGGAAAAATACCTGGTAAACTGTATACAAAGTAGTCTTTATTTCTTACATGCTGGACTATTATTCTTTTACATAGGGAAACATAGAGTGTTTTAAAAGTGTTTTTAAGGTTCTAAGGAGCAGTGGGTATACTCGGAATAGGCTATGTCTTCCAAAATGTGGATGTAAAGAACAGAGATTTTATTCAGTGTCTCATAATATGATTTTCTTGTAAACAAGGTTAAACTTTCTTATGCTTTTCAAAAGTAGAAAGCATAAAACTGTAGATTCATATGTACATTTTCTCTAGGTTTCATAGATATTTCTTTGTCAGAAAACACAAAGATAATTTGAATCCTGATGTATTTGCTACCTATAATTTTTATAGAGTAGTATTGTATTTGAATTAGATGCTATTTAAACTTTATTGACTAGGCAAGCACAAAGGAACAATCTGGTTGATGGTAATTCCTCAAAGTGTACTGAATACACCGTTGCCATTATGATGATTGATGTTTAAAACATGCAGCTATATGGATTCTGCAGCTACATAGGGCTCACTGTAGGAGTGGGATGACATTCAGGTAGCTTACTTATGCTGATTACCTAGAGATTGGCTCCAGGCATGATACTGGGCTGTGTGCTATGACCCTGGCATCCCCCATTTCCCTGATATAAAGCAGTCAGGAAAAAACCTGTCAGGAGCCAAATGCAAAAACTGATGTGGCTAAGGGGCATAGATGAAGTCAGAACAGCTGTTGGCAAAGGCAAGGTCGCAAATAGATGGCAGAGAAGAGGGAGTTCCCCTAAGACTCAGAAACACTCAGTGGACCAGAGGGCTTAAGGAAAATGAGAAATTATGGAAAAATGTTTTGCCTTTGCTTGATTAGGATTCTGTGCTGAGCTGCTGGGATGACGTACTGACAAGAAACTGGTAGGGGAGTAGGGAGGAAACAGGGAAGTCCCAAATATTTTGATTCCCTGGAGCTTGAAACTATTCTTGGCACCTCCGTCCCAAGACTAGAATTCAACTGGGCTTGCTGATGGAGTGAATCACCAGTGGACTTCCATGATGGCAGAATTCAACCGTAGATCAGATTGACAACCTAAGTTTTGCAATTACTTCAATAGCACCTTCTGATGCGGGATCCCAAAGAGTATCAGCTCTAGTGAGCAAAACATTCTGTGTCAAATGACCATTTCCATTTGAGCAATAAGGTTAGTAGCTGTGCCAACTTGTGAAGCACTTACCACCTATGAAAAAAATAATAAATATATTCCTGAGTCTCAACAGGGTAGGCTTGCTCTGAAAACATTTCCTAGAAATGAAGCCAGTTTTAAACCAATGCAGTACTAATAGGCGGTAGAGACTTAAGGTGGCCTTCAGAAAGAGAAAATCTAATTACAAGACAAGTGACAAAGCTGTAAACTATATGACATTTAGGAAGGGACTTGGCAGTGAGTGTGTAGTGCAAACACAAGCTAATTGTGGTCCAGAGAGTTGTCAAGACAAGGCAGGAAGGATGTATATCGAACAGGTGCAGAGCGCACATTAGGCTTGTACTCAGGCAACCACACTAACTTTTTTTACTTGTGGGCTGTTTACCACTAATTTCAAATTCCTTCAGGAGCATGAAAAGCTGAATTTTGGTAAGTTTGTTTAACTTATTAACTGCTAACAAGTTTGTATTGATAAAAACTAAATAGGAAATTTGAACTTTTGACCGAAGATCTTCCTGTTAGTACCATTTGGAAGGTTTAGAGAAGATTATAGTGTTTGGAGAGGAAACTTATATCTAGTTCATTCCCGAGTTTATAAACTGTATCTACCTAGCTGTAGACTTAGTTTTGTATACCTTACAAAACATCGCAGTATTTACAGTGCTGTTTTCTTTTAAAATGTAATTGAAAGAGTATCTGTACCTTTCATCTGTATTCGATGTTCAGTTCTTATTAGACCAGAATTCAGTTTCCTTTGTCTCAAGATAATGAAGTGCACATTTCTCACCACACAAAATGCTTTTAGCTTAATGTTTGAGAAATGAGTGTATATGAGAAATGAGATGTGCGGAGATGAAAGCATTCACAAGATCATATGCTGAGACATCCATTGTGCATAAACAGAAGTCAAGAATCAATAATTCAGGAAGAGAGATATAAAAAAAAAAATAGATTAATAAGTGAAGTATTCAGTAAGGAGAGTCTTTGATTCAAGTCCAGGAACAGTGGTACTTTTTAAGCATTTTTTTCCCCCATTGATGTGTGATGAACTTCTGGCTGTAATATTTATGTGGGAAAAAAATTACCCCTGGCAGAATTCAATAAGAAACAGAATCTGTACAAAACATGATTTTGAGATAAAACTCTTTATCTTACATCTCATTTTCAGCTTTCTACTCAGAAGGTTTTCTTGAGACAGCTTTTTCTTGATGTACTAAGAAGTTGATTCATAGTGATGAACCTTGGAGAAACAGTGGAATAATCTCCGGATTTACATTGTGATGAGACTTAGCGTGGTATTTTATTAGCTTTTTTGTTTTTAATATGCATTTTATACAAACACTAGAACAGTCACTTTATTTGATCCAGTGCTATTTCTGTTACACAATCAGAGAAGAAGATAGACATATCTTTTCATCCGTAAGCTCAAGAGAGCAGATTTGTGCAGTGAGTTTACAGACTTTGTTCTTGAGCTGATGTTTCTGGCAACATCCACAGAGAAGGAAACCAACCTATTTCTAAATCACTACCTTCAAAAAAAAATTTTATTACATAGTTGTTTTTTTTCATATCTGTCCTGGGTTCAGCAGTAGAAGTCACTCTTCTCCTTCTTAATAACTGGTGCAGTGCTGTGCTTTTGACTCTCAGGCTGAGAACAACGCTGATAACACTGGTGGTTTTAGTTGTTGCTCAGTAATGTTTACTCTGACCAAGGACTTTCTGAGTCTCATGCTCTGCCAGGAAGGAGGGGAAGCTGGGAGGAAGCAGAAACAGGACATCTGATCCAAACTAACCAAAGAGGCATTCCATACCACAGCATGTCATGCCCGGTATATAAACTGGGGGCAGTTACCAGGAAAAGTTAGACCACTGCTCGGGTTGGGCTGGGTATGGGTGGTGAGCAGTTATATTCTATTCCCCTGCTATTTCCCTTATTATTATTATTATTATTATTATTATTATTATTATTATTATTATTACAGAATCACAGAATCCCAAGGGTTGGAAGGGACCTCAAAAGATCATCTAGTCCAACCCCCCTGCAAGAGCAGGGTAACCTACAGTACATCACACAGGAACTTGTCCAGGCGGGCCTTGAATATCTCCAGTGTAGGAGACTCCACAACCCCCCTGGGCAACCTGTTCCAGTGCTCTGTCACTCTTACAGTAAAGAAGTTCTTCCTGATGTTAACGTGGAACTTCCTATGCTCCAGTTTACACCCATTGCCCCTTGTCCTATCACTGGATATCACTGAAAAAAGCCTAGCTCCATCATCCTGACACCTACCCTTTACATATTTGTAAACATTGATGAGGTCACCCCTCAGTCTCCTCTTTTGCAAGCTGAAGAGACCCAGCTCCCTCAGCCTCTCCTCATAAGGGAGATGTTCCACTCCCTTAATCATCTTTGTGGCTCTGCGCTGGACTCCTTCAAGCAATTCCCTGTCCTTCTTGAACAGAGGGGCCCAGAACTGGACGCAATATTCCAGATGCGGCCTCACCAAGGCTGAGTAGAGGGGGAGGAGAACCTCTCTTGACCTACTAACCACTCCCTTTCTAATGCACCCTAAGATGCCATTTGCCTTCTTGGCCACAAGAGCACATTGCTGGCTCATGGTCATCCTCCTATCCCCCAGGACCCCCAGGTCCCTTTCCCCTTCGCTACTTTCCAGCAGGTCAACCCCCAACCTGTACTGGTACATGGGGTTGTTCTTCCCCAGATGCAAGACTCTACACTTGCCCTTGTTAAATTTCATCCAGTTTCTCCCCGCCCAACTCTCCAGCCTGTCCAGGTCTCGCTGAATGGCAGCACAGTCCTCTGGTGTGTCAGCCACTCCTCCCAGTTTTGGGTCATCAGCAAACTTGCTGAGGGTGCATTCAGTTCCCTCATCCAGGTCATTGATGAAAATATTAAACAGCACCGGTCCCAGCACCGACCCCTGAGGAACTCCACTAGTCACAGACCTCCAGCTAGATTCTGCGCCATTGACCACAACTCTCTGCCTTCTTCCTTTCAACCAGTTCTCGATCCACCTCACTACTTGATCGTCAAGCCCACACTTCTTTAGCTTATCTATGAGGATGCTGTGGGAGACAGTATCAAATGCCTTACTGAAATCAAGAAAAACTACATCTACCGCTCTACCATCATCCCTCCACCTAGTCACTTCCTCATAGAAGGCTATTATTATTATTGGTGGTAACAGCAGTGGTTTGTGTTATACCGTAGTTACTGGACTGTTCTTATCTCAACCTGTGGGAATTACATTCTTTTGATTCTCCTCCCCATCCCTCTGGGAGCAGCGGGAGGAAGTGGGGGAGGGGGCCTGAAGGGGGAGTGAGCGAGCAGCTGAGTGGCCAAGTTGCTGACTGGGTTTAAACCATGACAATATCTCAGTGATTTCCTGTGAATATCAGGTTCAAAATTGTTATTAATGCAGAGGCCAAAACTATTCCTCAATTCCTTATGTTTTCAAGAGTATTGATTGGCACCAGCTATAAATTTCCTTGTTACACCCTAAAGAATATTCCCCGAGGTACTTACTACCACTACAGCAAGCCTGTTACTTTTTAAAGGGATGGGATTTCAGCTCTTTGTTTTCCACAAGAGTCCATAAGAGGACCAAAACATGAAAATGGAAGATTTTCTTCCCATTGGCTCTGAAGGATCAGCTGAAATGAACACTGACCAAGACAACTGAATTTTTGCACAGAGCTTTTGTCACTGCTTCACAGATAAGCACAGCAGTTAGAAAAGGAGTAAAGGATGCCAGAAGTGGAATATATTTGCCAAAAAAAATCCCCAGTTCTGAAACAGCGCAAAGGACAAGTTTGGTCGAGATAGAGACTATGTCAAGATGTAGGAAAGATGTTGGTAAACTGCAGCTGGTACATTACGTTCATGCTGAAAGTCTTGGGTCTCTTTATGTTTGTATGAGAGCCCCTAAAGATTATGGGTTCTTAGTGTCAGCATATGTACTGCCTGCTTTTTTCAGCAATTACATTGAGCTTCTGGTGTGGATCATGTGGCCTCTAGAGAAATTATTGAATTCTTAACAGAATTCACACAGAGACTGGTCAGACTGTCTAAGAAATCTGGAGTTCAGGAGAATGCTATACTGTCACAAATTGGACTGATGGCCAGAACAAGAGAGTAGAGGCCATTACAGGCATAACTGAAGGTTGGATAACTTTGACATAATAGCGAACTACTCTGTTCCAAAGAGAAAGTAATGAGATATACTGGTACTGAACTTTTACACAAGGTCATTGAAATTGGAGTGCACCTGCAAAGGTCCTATGATTGAGCACCTTTCACTTAAACAGGAGCAACTTGATCCTGAACTAAACACGATGCTATCTCTCACAGTTGTTTTTAAAATCTGACCTCTTAATAGTCTGTCATTGTCTAAGGTTACCTAAGCTGCATTTCAATGTCCCTGTCCGAACAGATCTATTTTTTCCTGCCTCCTTCAGATTCTTTGTTAATGCAAGTATCAGGTTAACAGAGAGGCTAATAACAGCAGGTGTGTAGGTGTGTGCAGACATATGCCTTTCTGTCGTACCATGGAGATGGCCTTATCTTCATAGTGTATAGCAATCAATGTTCTCCAGTCAGTAACCTCTGTTATCAGGTGGTTATTAATAGAGTCGGAACCTAGTAAAGCTTTAAAATTACCTATGAGTGAAACAATTGAAACAAAAAAGAGTGGATAGGCTTTGGAGCTGGCAGAAATATATGGGCAAAGCAGGCTACATAAGCAAGGAAGAGCCTGTGGGTCCTTAAGTTTGGAATATTACTGTATACAAGTGTGTCCCATATTGAGGGTGAAATCAATTTGGTGGGTGAAGGGAAGATAAGTATCCATGAATCATTCTTATCTTTAGTTGTTATTTAGCTTCGTATCTGAAGTCTGTGTGGAGTGCAAGGAATCACTTTAATGTTTGAAGTGCTGTCTTTTGGAGGGAAAAAATATATGTCTTTACCTGCGTTCTTGAATGTCAACTACTGTTGCAGTAGGTCACCAGTTTTTAAACTATGTTCATACTGAGAGGTGGTGGTTTAGATTCACCTTGAAGAAGTATGCAATTTTTCCCACAAAGTCCTTCAGTAATGTTAATAACAACTGAATGACCTACTTATATTTTTGCACCTGTATTCAGTCTTTGTATTCCTTTCTCTTTAAGACAGTAAGAGACACTAACTCTTACGCTTGTCCTGCTGTCGTTGCTTAAAATGCAGTACTGCTTCTAAGACTTTCACATGACTTTTATGCTAGGAAGCCACATAAGCTATAAAAGTTCTGGAGCCAGTGAAGTCTTCTCTATTTCATTTCTGATAACAATTCATTTCATAATCTTTATTTTTTGAAAACTGGAGAAAAATGTGAAGAAAAAACCTGTTGAATTACAATGAGATGGACTCAGATATTCCATGACTCCATGGCATGTCTTTGACTTAAATATGAATTATTGTCAAAGTTTAAGCTCAGCAAAGCAAGTACCATGCAGCTGCTTGTTCACCCCCCTTTTCTCCCTCCCTGGGTGGGATGGAAAGGAAAATAGGAAGAATGTAAAACCTGTGGGTTGAGATAAGAACAGTTTAATAACTGTAATAAAGTACAATATACTGCTGCTGCTACTACTACTACTACTACTACTACTGGAAATAACGAGGGAAGATAATATGAAACTAAAATGGGAAAAGTTAAAAAAACCCAACAATAAACACAAGTGATGCACAATACAATGGCTTACCACTCACTGACCAATACCCAGACTGACCCGTGAAGCTATTCATCCCTTCCAGGTAAACCCTCAGTTTATATACTGGGCATGGTGTGCTGTGATATGGAATAATCCTGTGGCTAGTTTGGTTCAGGTGTCCTTTTTCTGCTCCCTCCTGGCTTCTTGTGTCCCTCCTTACTGACAGAACATGAGAGATTGAAAAGTCCTTGATAAGAGTAAGTGCTACTTAGCAACAAGTAAAACATCCGTGTGTAATCAGCATTGTTCTCAGACTAAAGCCAAAACACAGCATTGTGCCAGCTACTGGGAAGAAAAATAACTTATATCAGCCAAAACCAGGACGATTATTTATCTCCCTTGTCTTTATGTATAAATATGCATAAAGCCAGGTATCTGAATAAAATACAGCACAAATTTGCTTATTTTCTATTAAAATATTTAATCGCTCAAAACTCAATATTTTAAGGCTTTACCCTTAATTCCTTTTATTTATGTTCTTCATCTGTGCTAATCTCTTTTTTTCTTCCTCTCCGCTGATTTGTCACAAATCTGTCTGAAAATAGATGTCTCAGCATGTGCCCAAAACACATGAAAGACAGGTTTTTGTCTTTATTTTGGGGTGCAGCATCTAAAAGTAAGGAATCTGTGCAGGAACTACCTACCTTGTACTGGTAGCAGAGCCTAGCATTTGTGTTAGAATCACTCTGCATTCAACTGCTTTTGACTTTAACTCAAACATTTGCCGTAAGACTCGCAACATAGTAAATCCCTTTAACAATGAGAAGGCATCAGCCTGGCCTAATTTCTTTAAATCCACCTGTTCAGTGATGTAATTTACCAGTGGTTTTGTAAAAATCAACTTTTTCTAGCATCAGTTCGTTTACTGGACTTTAATAAATGATTTTCCGTGATTTTCCATGGTAAATACACTTTATCATTGTTTAGCAAGGGATCCTTGATACATACTACTCCTATTGTAATTTCTGGCATTTCCAATATTGTGCATCTTAAAGTGAACATAACAGAAGAAAGAAACTGCTAAATATAGTAGTATTATGATATATATAATACTGATATTGTAGCTATGATATAGTTCTTAATTTTTAAATGGTTTGAGATGTCATTTATTATTTATAACAAACTGCCGTAAATAAGGAGGCTCTTTATTCAAGGAATGAGGATGAGGAATAAAGATCTATCAGCAAGATTGAAATAAACTTGGAATACTACATTTCATATAGATGTAAATATGCAGATCACTTGAATTTCATTCTTGCTTCTTACATCAAACTTATTAATGAAATATAGGGGATTTCATTTTAGGAACAGATGGATTTTTTTCTTTAAGGGTTTAGTATAATTTTTCCTTTTTTTTTTTTTTTTTTTTCTGTGAAATTTAGGTTTCTATTTCATTCTGCTGTGCTGGACGTGCTGAAATTTCTTTTTATTTTATTGATTGCTCCCAGTACTAAAGTAGCCTGAACTCTAATCACTTCCAACCTTTTTTGGCTTTGAATGATCATTTCTGGGAATGGAAAGGACTCAGTCGGAGGGGGTTTGTCAAAGTGAAAAAAAGTTGCTTTTGCACAGATTTTGGTCATAATTGAGTAAACCCACAACAGTCTGCCTGGTTTCCACTTGAATGTGCAAGTGAGGGTCCATTAATTTATTGGATTCCTGGAGCTTACGGCCAGGGGAGATCTTTAGATCATTTCTGACTTTGTGTATTCAGTACATCAACTTACAGTCAGATACTCCTATAGGAAGCCAAAGGACTTTGATTAGACTGAAATATTCTGATCTTCAAAGCATTGAACCGCTTAGCCACAGCAAACTATGTGTAAGACGTAAGTTCTACCTAGTAATTCTGGTGAAATACTTCAAGATGACTTCACCTTGCCCAAGATTAAGTAGTTACAAGTCCTATAAAAATCCTTCCAAACCGAAGAGTGGTTTCATTGTTACCCTAGTAGAGATAGTGGCTTTGAACCTGAGGGAAATAATTGCTAGCTGTTCATCTGTAGCAAACATTTTTCCACTGCAGAACAAGGTCCCTCCATCCCAGTCTTTCAGTTCGAGGCAAAGACAGACATATGAAAGGGAAGAACAACCTCCATCTGTCTCAACAATGCAAAACAAAACAATGAATGCTTTTGGACACTTGTGCATTATTAGGAAAGGGAAAGAAATAAAACAAGGAACTCATTGTCTGTGCTGACTCTTACGCAAAACCATGAAAATTGCTTCGGTTTCAGTCTTTTGTCAGAATTTCCATAGTTCCTAAGACATGTTAACATTAATGCAGTCTGTTCTGTTCCGCAGCCCATCAAAAATCTGAATGTTAATGATATCTCTCGCACACCCCGAAGAAATGTCAAATCCTAAACTGTTCAGTCCTTACTCTTCTGCTTAATATTGTGGGCCACTTTGCCCAGATTCAAAATGGATGCTGCCTGAATGTGGAATACCTTAGTCAAATATTTCTTCTATTAACAAGTATGTGCATACAGTGATTAAGGCATTCATCCACCTTCTCTTTTGTAAAGCTGAAGATACCAGAGATACTGAAGCCTCCTACACTAAAGCTTATTTTTGCATTATTTTCGTGGCCTTGCTTTGAGCTGATTCAAGCAGGATTTCTTTTTATTCCCATTGTTTCATGCGGTGTGGGAGTAGAGCACTTAATCTCTAAACACCTCTGAATAACCTCACGATGTGGTTCAATGCAACCTTCTGTTAGTACTTGAGTGGCAGCAGCACCACTCTCAGGTTCAGTGTGAAGTCACCATTAGAGATACTGGCATGAGTTCTCCTCCACCATCTAAAAATCTGCAGAAATTAAACTGAGGCAAACCAGATGAACTGTTCTTGTCTCTTGAAAGGATGAATAATGTGGCTTAAAAGAAAAAGATCTATTGAGGGGAAAGAGGAAAACAGCCATACTGTACCTGACAAAACATTTCTCAAATAGAGAAAATGAAGGTCTGTGTAACACCTTAAGAACCACAATGCTAGCTGAGACCAGACTAGATGCGTTTGATCAACTATATAGATTTCATTTCTGTCTTTAATACATCATGAGTATAAGAATAAAGGAAACACATAGTATTGCTTCCCTAGGCTATCTTACTCTCCCTAACTCAATGTGACAGCCCCATAGTCTGCCAGAGTGCTAACAGCACATATGACCGCATTTCTGTGTGTAAGCCTGTAACAGGGCTCAATTTCGTTTACCAGTACAGAGGGAGACTTTAATTTCTCCCTGTCATCTATCAAATGACAGCAAAGGACATCTATTTTTCTGGGTTGTCCTTCCCTTGGACTTACCTTGGAAGGCCTGGTCTTTACTTTTAGGCCTTGCAACTAGACTAGCATCTTTCTGGAAAAATTACCTAGTATTTTCCACTGAGCCTCGTGGTAACTCTATTGTTAGTCTGAATTGCATATTCTTGAAGCATAGAAAAACTTAGAAAACAGAAGTGATGATAATATAGCCAGTGGCAGCAAAGCCAGAAATAGTTTAAAATGCAGATTGGATTCAGTGATAACAGTGATCACACTGAAGGAGGTATATTCTGTCCTAATTCATGTTTTTATTCTTACTGGAAATAGTTATATCACCTTGTTAGTCTCCACAAAGAGAGAAGTTACTGGAGTCTCTGACTACTTTGGATTCAGTGACTGCAAATTATTGCAATATATGTAGTAGCAAAGTTTCTTACTCTCTGGGAGAAGAGAAGAAATATAAAGGGGTGAGATGTGTGGCATGATGAGCAAAACATCTGAAAACCAAATGTTTTTTTCTTCTGGCTGTTTTTATAAACCATTCACACATACGTAGTTACAATATTTTATGGTATTCAGAGCACTTCTAAATGTCTTTTACTCAAATGAGAGCTTACAACAACAGCATGCCACATTTCAAGTGTCGTATGCACTGTTTTGCTGGAAGCTTAATAATTATTTATCTAATATGTTTTTAAGACACCCTTATTTAACCTTTGTAATCACTTTAGCAAGAGAGCTATGTAAGACATAGGTCATATAATGAATGCAACAAAAAATGAGAATAGGTCTGGAGATACCATTTTGTAGCTTAATTTAAGGGTGTGACAGATCTATGCTCCTTATAGTTTCCCATCTCAGAAGGACAGCAGTAGTCTCTGCTCCATAGTCCTGCTGTGCCTAGGATGCAGCTACCAAGCCACATGCATTTCTGACCATTTTAAGTGCATCTCCTATACCTTGGCTATGCTGCAAAATATGAAATGGGAATGTGATAGCGCTACAGTTACCAGTTAAGTAAAAAATGTTGGTACCTAGAGTGATTGAGGCAAAAGAAACTCAATTGAGTTGAAAATCATAATCCATTCTCCTTATAGAAATCTTTAGTACAAGGGAAAACAGTTACATGATCTGAAGAAAACTGTTATCCAGGGGGAAGTTACATTAAAAATTATTCAAAGTCAGTTTTAAAAAAGGAATCATTGTCACTGGCAGATTCTAAGAACTAAAGTGAAATGACTGAGTTACTGGCAGAAAATAAAGTTGTGTGGGATCAGTTTCCTCCTCATACAACTTTCCTCCTCTGAAGGATCAACCTGATTTTTTTTTTTTTTTTGCAGTTCTTATATCTGCCTCTACTGAAGTATATGTGGAACATGAAAATTATTTAGTGCTTTCATGAATGTATTGCAAAAAGTGAAATTACATTCTGTTGATTTTCCCATGTCTTCCTGTGTTCCCGATAAAGAAAGCTTTCGGGCACTGCTTCCTTATGGATATTTCTCAGCTGCTTCAAGATTGTTTGCTGTCCAGGCCATGACACTACAGCTTCTTTCAGACACAATCTAGTTAAAGAGGATCATTGGTGAATTCCGTACTGACAGAGTACTGCATTGTGCATCCTCCCACCCAATTTCTATATCAACCATCAACAGCTTTCACTTCCCAGCTCATAACATGAGATTAAATACCTCGCTCTCTTTCATGCACAGGTGTCGTGGTTTAAGACCAGCTGTAAATCAGACTATGCAGTCTCTGCCTCACTCCCCTCCTCCCCCCCGCCTCCCCCTGCTCCTGGAGGGATGGGGAGGAGAATCAAAAGAATGTAACTCCCACGGGTTGACATAAGAACAGTCCAGTAACTAGGGTATAACACAAATCACTACTGCTACCACCAATAATAATAATGATAAGGGAAATAACAAGGGAAGGGGACACAACCACTCACCACCAGCTGACTGATACCCAGGCTGACCCGAGCAGCGATCTACCGCTTCCAGGTAACTGTCCCGAGTTTATATACCGGGCATGACGTGCTGTGGTATGGAATACCTCTTTGGTTAGTTTGGTTAGGTGTCCTGTCTCTGCTTCCTCCGGTCTTCCCCTCCTTCCTGGCAGATCATGAGACTCAGAAAGTCCTTGGTCAGAGTAAACATTACTGAGCAACGACTGAGAGCATCAGTGTTATCAGTGCTGCTCCCAGGCTGAAAGTCAAAACCACATCACTGCATCAGCTACTAAGAAGGATAAAAATGACTGCCATTGCTGAACCCAGGGCAACAGGTATCAGAAGACTCAGAAAGGGCTTTAAAATAAATGAAAGCAGACTGTATTGTGATTGTACTTTTACTATATGCATACTTTAGTTTCAGGAAAAGAAAATTCACATCTACTTATTTCAAGCATGCTGAATGTACCATAGAAGTAACTTAATTTCAGCTAGCAGTACAAGAGACCTGGAAGGTTGCTCATTTTATTTTATAGCAGTGACTTCTCAGAGTATACAACTCATTACAAAACCAAGTCATAAACCCCTTTCTTTGTATACATTATACATAAGCAACATTGTCACAGTATATAGCTGTATAAATATCTTTTATGTATGTAATGGCTCCGCTGATCATGTTTTTTGCTTTCTAGCTACTTCGATTAAGGACTGACTAAGGTTTTACCCTTCTGTGTTAGTTTAAAACCGACTCTCAGTTTCCACATTTTCAAGAAGCTATCTATACAAACAGTGGCTAGCACTGGCTAGTTGCATCAATGTTTAGCCTCAGGAGAGGTGTTTACATGTGTAAGCCTCAGACTAGTTCAAGTGAACTCAGCTGTTTGGAATACAAAAATGGGACTTGAACATACAGTTAGTTTTTACTTATTTTTGCTGCTAGAAAGAAATATTTTTTTTCAAAGAGCATATTAATGTTAATGAATTATTTAGTGATAGAGAAGAAATTAACTTTTTCTATTAAACAGAATATGTGGAACTAATCTGTTTAAAATGCTTTGAAAACTAATTGTTTGAACATGAACAAGCTATAAACTTACGTTGCAGATACTGCCATTTTTCAGAGAATTAAAGTACATTTTTTATTTTTTATTTTTCTTTTACAAAGAAAAATCCTGAAAGGTATTTAAAAATGCAGTCAAAATCACTTATTTTCCAGTAAGAATACAAGGACTCACATTGTCCCTAGTTGTTCTGAAAGGGTCATTTGTTTTTTACAGTGAGGAATTTCAAAGCAAGTCTAGCTGCACTGCTGATCAGACCTTTGTACAAGCTTGTGGTAAATGTTGAAGAGCAGCCTCTAGCCACAGCCCTCTAAAACCCTTGTCAGCACAAGGTAAGGAAACCTCAGCAATGTTAAACAAGTTTGCGAAAACTACCATGTGAAGCAGCTGGAAAGAACAGAATGCGTGTAGTGAAAATTGACTCAATCAGCAAAGAAAACCAAAGAAGGTTAGAAAAACAATCTTTAAATTACGAAATTTCTTAGAAATGTGACAGTTGTACAGGCTTGAGTTTATAGAGTTTATGTGCTTTTTAGAGTACACAAAAGGCTTGAAAAGGGAGAGTCTCAATTTGCCACCCAAATATATATTATGACTTCTTTGCATGAAGATTCCAAAAAGCGTGAATTTGAAAGACACTTTCTTCTGATTCATGTACAATGAGCAAGTGCAAATCATTGCACTTCCTATATTCTGATTTGATAAGAAAGCTTTATTTAATTTTACATCTAATGAAAAATGTGAATAGCTAGAAACTTTTGTTAACAATAAAACCAAATAAACAGCTGTTACTAAATCCTGGATTCTCTCACTACTGGCTAGGAATTTCTCTGTAAGAAATTTCTATCTATCTATGTATCTCTGTATATATCATCTATCTATCTATCTATATCTATCTATCTATCTATCTATCTATCATCTCTATCTTTTTTTTTTTTTTTTTTTTTTTTGCAGTTTGGCATAAAGTACTCCTGATTCATCTATGCCAAATGGCATAGCTTTGAAAGGAGGATTTTTTATACAAATGATCTTATTCTCATACACATGGAACCCTCAAAAAAAAAGAAAAAAGAGCAGTTTGCAACAGGGATTGCCTGTGTATATGGGAACGTTCTATAACACTACTTGGGAAAGGAGGGCTGAAACAATCACAGATTCATACTGAGCATTCTGTTGTGGTTTAAGACCAGCCGGTAACTCAGACCCACGCAGTTGCCTTCTCACTCCCCAACCCCCAGCCCCCTTCCTCCTCCCTGCTCCCAGAGGGATTGTGAGGAGAACTGAAAGAATGTAACTCCCACGGGTTGAGATAAGGACAGTACAGTAACTAAGGTATAACACAAAACCACTACTGATACCACCAATAATAATAGTGATAAAGAAAATAACAAGGGAATAGAATACAACTGCTCACCACACACCAACCGATACCCAGCCCAACCAAGCAGTGGTCTAACCTTTCTGGGTAACTGACCCCAGTTTATATACTGGGCATGACGTGCTGTGGTATGGAATACCTCTTTGGTTAGTTTGGGTCAGGTGTCCTGTCTTGCCTTCCTCCTGGCTTTCCCTCCTCCCTGGCAGAGCATGAGACTCAGAAAGTCCTTGGTCAGAGTGAACATGACTCAGCAGCAACTAAAAACATCAGTGCTGCTCTCAGGCAGAAAGTAAAAAACACAGCACTGCACCAGCCACAAAGAAGTAGAAAAACAACTGTCACTGCTGAACCGAGGACAGCATCTCCTTACATGTAATCTTCTGTAGTGTTACTGTATCATGAGACAGTAATTAAAGACAAACCAGGACTATAAGAAGAAACCTGGGCTCTTTGAAGTGAGGGAGTTAATACACTGAGCAAAGACAGGGCATGTATCTTATAAGTGTTATTGTTGTTGTTTCTACTATTGTAGAAATTATTACTATTGTAATTAGTTTAGCAAATGCTAAACTACGTCTTGATTAATTATAGCTGTATGGGTCATGAGAAATAAAATAACAACAGCTTAATTATTAACCTGCAAAATGTATGACTTTGGTACTGAATTAATGAGCTGGTACATGTTGATAAGACAAATTTAGCTAACCTGTTTCTGAGAAAAAATATTTGATTTTCTCTAGATTCATTAGGCAGTATGATAAAATGAACACTGACTAGGTGACTTATTCCTTGGTATCACTCACAGTTACTTTCAAGCAGTATAAAATGACATAAGCAGGCCTAAAGGAGGAGGAGTTAAAGATACAGGTATGTTGTCTGGGAAGCTAGGGACCAGGTTAGGAAAGCTTAGGCCCAGTTAGAATTAAACTTGGCCAGGGATGTGAAAGACAACAGGAAGGGATTCTATAGTTACACTGCAAATAAAAGACAGACGAGGGACAACGTGAACCCCCTCCGGAAGCTATCAGGAGAAATGGAGAAGGCTGAGGTTCTTAATGACTTCTTTGTATTCACTGGCAAATGCTCTGACCACACCACCTAAGTCTTACAAGGCAGATGAAGGGACAGTGAGAATGAAGACCTTAGGCCCACTGAAGGAGCGGATCTGGTTCGAGACCATCTTAAAAAACTGAACGTGCACAAGTCCATGGGACCTGATGAAATCCATCCATGGGTCCTGAAGGAGCTGGCGAATGAAGTTGCTAAGCCACTGTCTGTGGATGGATTTTTAACAAAGAATAGCCACTTTCCCAAGTCAGGAAGTGCCTACGTGGAGCTTGACGTGAATCAAGGATGAAGGAGGACATGGGTAAGGAAGCAAAAGTAGTGGTGCAAGCAAGATAAGTAGAAACTGGAATGTGCTAAGATACAAAATAGTGAAGTGTTATCAAGTTTTAAAGGTTAAGCTCCCATATGCTTATTTGATCATTTGTATACTAGTTGCTGTGTGCTACAAGAATATGTATCCAATTATATAATAAGGGTCAATTATATAATTATAAGGGTTAATTATATAATTTTGGGTCAATTGCTGAGGTGAGTAGCTCGAGAGAGGACGCCTTTAACACCAGAGCAGGGGAGAGATCAGGGTCCAGGAGCCTCAACTCAGAGCAGCCACAGCTACCGAGGGAGCTCCACGTCCTTGACAGGACCTGCTCAGGAGGTCAGCTGACTCACAGGGGGCGGAGCCAGGAGCAGCGGCACCAACCCTGAGTGGGTAAAATCCTGCCCAGGGAGCATGAGTGACAAGGAGCGCGGCGAGGCAGTTTGCGCGGGCAGGGGAGCGGGATGGTGAGCACCCGTCGTATGGGCAGGGCCCGCGCTGGGAGCTCTGCTCTGGCTGCCCCGGCGGTGGCCAGCGTAGGCACCCAGACAGAGCCGATGAGAGGGGAGGCTGCAGTGCAGAGCTCGGGGTGTAGAGGGTGCCTGCACTGGGCTTGTGAGGGAAAGGTGCACGATGGGCAGGGCTGTGCTCGGTGCTCCCTGCTGGAGGTCCTCCTGCAGCAGGTGGCTGAGCTGCGGAATGCTATTAGCGGGCTTCAAGATGTCAGGGTAGCTGAGAGGAAACAGAGCTGCTTGCTCCAGCCCCATACTGTGCAGGGGCCTCAAGCTTCCCCTCCAGATCATGGAGGAAAGAAGGAGGCCACCAACCCGGGAAGTTGGGAATTAGTGACAAAGAAAAATAACAAAAGAAGGAGGAAAAGGACAATTAAAGACAAGGGTCTTCCTCCTAAATCTTTTGTCTCCACGCAGAACCGCTTTGCTGTCCTACAGGAGACTAACGAGGAAACACACTTGCACCACAAACAGCCGGACTTTGCACATTTAAAGATCTCTACTGGCGCTACAAAGAAAAAGCGTCGGGTCGTAGTAATAGGAGACTCTACTTTGAAAGGGACAGAAGCACTCGTCTGTTGGCCTGACCCCGTCTCGAGGGAGGTGTGCTGCCTACCGGGAGCATGGATCAGGGATGTTACAGAGAGGCTGCCTGCTCTAGTAAGTTCCACGGACTATTACCCGCTCCTGGTGATCCATGCGGGTGCTAGGGATATAGGTAGTAGTAGACTGGGGACCATAAAGAAAGACTACAGAGCCCTGGGAGAGGTGGTTAGGGGCTCTGGTGCTCAGATAGTCTTTTCGTCAATTCTCCAGGACACAGGGGAGGACCAAGAAAAAGCTAGGAGGACTGGCCAGGTTAATAAATGGTTAAAAGGGTGGTGTCAGAGTCAGGGGTTTGGGTGTCTTGAACACGGGACTGAAGTTAGTAGGCCAGGTCTACTGGGGGCTGGTGGAGCTGCTCTAGTAAAGAAGAGGAAGAACAGTTTTGGTAGGAGGCTTGCCAGACTGGTCAAGGAGGCTTTAAACTAGATGTGTTGGGGGAGGGGGGCATCATTCCATCCCAACACACCCAGTCAGTTGCCAGCACCTATAATAAATGCTGAGAACAATGTAGATAAATTCCAGCTTCTCCAGCCAATGAGCCGGGTTCAATTGGAGCTCGGCTCAGATGCCTCTATACAAACGCCCATAGCATGGGGAACAAACAAGAGGAATTAGAGATGTGTGCACATCTACAGGGGTATGATATAATAGGCATCACAGAAACATGGTGGGACGGCTCCTATGACTGGAGTGTTGGAATGGAATGTTACAGGATCCTTAGGAAAGACAGGCTTGGCAGGCGGGGAGGGGGAGTTGCCCTTTATGTTAGGGATAGGCTGGAGAGTATGGAACTCTCTCTGGGGGCAGGTGAGCAGTTTACAGAGAGTTTGTGGGTCAGGGTTAAAGGGAAAACAGCCGTGGGAGACATTACTGTGGGAATCTGTTACAGGTCGCCTGATCAAGGAGAACCTGCACATGAAGCACTCTACAGACAGATAGGAAAAGCCTCACGCTCGCAGGCCCTTGTTCTCATGGGGGATTTCAACCACCCTGACATTTGTTGGAACGATGGCACTGCATGGCACAAGCAATCCAGGATGTTCCTCGATTGTGTGGAAGACAACTTCCTTCTGCAAGTAATAGAGGAGCCGATAAGGAGAGGTGCCATGCTTGACCTTGTGCTCACCAACAGGGAAGGGCTTGTTGAGAATGTGGTACTCCAGGGCAGCCTTGGATGCAGCGATGACGAGATGGTTGAATTTGAAATCCCCAGGAGGGTGAGAAGAGCGTGTAGCAAGCTCACTGCCCTGGACTTCAAAAGAGCAGAATTAGGCCTCTTCAGGAGCCTGCTTAGTAAGGTTCCATGGGATATAGCCCTGGAGGGCAGGGGGCCCAAGGCTGTTGGTTGATATTCAAGGATCACCTGCTACAAGCTCAGGAGTGCTGCATCCCAACTAGAAGGAAGTGCTGCAGAAGGGTCAGGAGACGTCCTTGGACGGATAAGGAGCTGCTGAGGAAAATTCAAATGAAAAAAGAAGCTTATGAAAAATGGAAGCAAGGAGAGGCGGCCTGGGTAGAGTACAGGGATGTTGTCCGGGAAGCTAGGGACCAGGTTAGGAAGGCTAAGGCCCAGTTAGAATTAAGCCTAGCCAGGGATGTTAAGGATATCAGGAAGGGATTCTACCGGTATGTAGCAAGTAAAAAACAGACTAGGGACAACATAGGCCCCCTGAGGAAGCTTTCGGGAGAACTGGCTACACAGCATCTGGAGAAGGCTGAGGTTCTGAATGACTTCTTTGCCTCGGTCTTCACTGGCAAAAGCTCTGGCTGCACCACCCAGGTCTTAGAAGGTAGACGCAGGGACTGTGAGAATGAAGACTTTGGGCCCACTGTCCGGTTCACGACCATCTGAAAAATCCGAGCTTGCACAAGTCCATGGGACCCGATGAAATCCATCCATGGGTCCTGAAGGAGCTGGTGAATGAAGTTAAGCCACTGGCCATCATATTTGAAAAATCATGGCAGTCAGGTGAAGTTCCCAACGACTGGAAAAAGGGAAATATAACCCCCATTTTCAAGAAGGGGAAAATGGAAGACCCGGGGAATTACAGACCAGTCAGTCTCACCTCTGTGCCTGGCAAAATCTTGGATCACATTCTCCTGGATGGCATGCTAAGGCACATGGAAAACAACAAGGTGCTTGGTGACAGCCAGCATGGCTTCACTAAGGGGAAATCCTGCCTGACCAATTTGGTGGCCTTCTGTGATGGGGCTACAGAACTGATGGACAATGGTAGAGCAGTTGATGTCATCTACCTGGACTTGTGCAAAGCGTTCGACACTGTCCCACACGAAAATCTTGTCTCTAAATTGGAGAGACATCAATTTGACAGGTCGATCACTTGGTGGATAAAGAACTGGCTGGATGGCTGCACACAAAGAGTTGTGGTCAATGGCTCAATGTCCGGATGCAGACCAGTAACAAGTGGTGTCCCTCAGGGATCGGTGTTGGGACCAGTCTTGTTTAACACCTTCATCGCTGACATGGACAGTGGGATTGAGGGCACCCTCAGCAAGTTTGCCAATGACACCAAGCTGTGTGGTTTGGTTGATACGCTGGAGGGAAGGGATGCCATCCAGAGGGACCTTGACACACTTGTGAGGTGGGCTGATGCCAACCTTATGAAGTTCAACCACGACAAGTGCAAGGTCCTACACCTGGGTGGGAGCAATCCCAAGCACAGCTACAGACTGGGCAAAGAAGAGATTCAGAGCAGCCTGCGGAGGAGTTGGGGGTGCTGGTTGATGAGAAAATGAACATGAGCTGGCTGCAGTGTGCGCTCGCAGCACAGAAAGCCAACCGTATCCTGGGCTGCATCAAAAGGAGCTTGACCAACAGGTCGAAGGAGGTGATCCTGCCCCTCTACTCTGCTCTTGTGAGACCTCACCTGGAGTATTGTGTGCAGTTCTGGTGTCCTCAACATAAAATTGACATGGAACTGTTGGAACAAGTCCAGAGGAGGGCCACGAGGATGATCAGGGGACTGGAGCACCTCCCATATGAAGATAGGCTGAGCAAGTTGGGGCTGTTTAGCCTGGAGAAGAGAAGTCTGCGTGGAGACCTCATAGCACCCTTCCAGTATCTGAAGGGGGCCTATAAGGATGCTGGGGAGCAACTGTTCATATAGGGGCTGTAGTGATAAGACAAGGAGTAATGGTTTCAAACTTAAACTGGGTAAGTTCAGCTTAGATATAAGGAGGAAGTTCTTCACTGTGAGGGTGGTGAGGCACTGGAATGGATTGCCCAGGGAAGTTGTGAATGCTCCATCCCTGGCAGTGTTCAAGGCCAGGCTGGACATAGGCTTGGGTGACATGGTTTAGTGTGAGGTGTCCCTGCCCATGGCAGGGGGGTTGGAACTAGATAATCTTAAGGTCCTTTCCAACCCTAACTATTCTATATATTAAGGTGGAAGATAGAAAATAGAAATATAGCTGAAGAACTACTTTGAGGGTGGAGGAAGAAAAGAATTACCATATAAGATTTACAAAGTAGTTATTGGCAATGTATTATAAAAAATAATCAGTCACCTTTAAGAACAAATGTTTTCTTCCCATGGACATCAGCCAATGACCAGGGCAAGTATGAGCTCCTCAGAATGAAATCTGTTAATGTCTACAGTATTTATTATGCATATTATTGCAAAATGTTCCTTCATAATGTAACAGTTTCTTGAAATACTTCCTATAATTACAGTTTGTTGTACAAAGCCAAAAGATAAGGACTATTCCCTCTAAATGGAACATTTTATAAATGGTGGAATCTTATCTCCCACTTACAAGTGCTGTTGGAATTCGGCTGTCAAAGTGAAGGGGCCTCACTTTTGTTTTTCCGTACCTTCCAACCTCAAACTATGTATGAACTCCCCATTTTAATACAATAATAAAATAAACTTTCTGCTTATACACCTCATTCAGTTTTAAAGTCTCTAGTACTAGCAAAATTTCTATGAAGTAAGTGCAATCAACCTTTAGAGGTGGAAAGCTTAGTGAAAAGGTAGCTGCTAAGGGAGCACACAGGCAATAGACTACGGTGCAGTGTAGAAAACAATATTTATATTTTGCATAAGAATGGATATTCATATATCTCTTAGGCTCATAATTTCATCATAATTCCACTCTTATTAGCTAAAAAGCTGTGAAGGAAATTCTGTGATTTTTGATGCACTGCTCTGCAACAGTTCTGGATAGGAAGAAAATGTCTTGTGGCTTGTGCCGTGTTCTGCATATGTCTGAGGTTTCCACTGGATGGTATTATGTTTTGACGGGAAGAATGTGACAAATCATTTAAAGAATTATTGTGAAATCTCATATCCTGATCATGCAAGTGCCACGTGTACAGCACATAAAATTCATTTTTGGGTCCAGAAAATGCCACTCATGGAACATCTTCATGGCATTGTAAATCCAGAGCAATGCAATAAAAGCTTGTGGGTTGACATATGGACAGGGAGAGATCACTCAACAATCACTGTCATGTCAAAACCAGTCAAATCAGAATAGGATAATGATAAATAAACCAAATATTAAAAACACCTTCTCCCCACCCCTCCCTTCCCCCCAGGCTTAATTTCATTCCTGATTTTCTCTAACTGTTCCCACCCAGCAGTGCAGGGGAACAGGAAGGGAGTTGTGGTCACTTCATCACGTTGTCTCTGCCACTCCTTCTTCCTCAGGGGGAAGACTCCTCACACTTTTCACCTGCTCCAGCCTTGGGGTCCCTCCCAGAGGAGGCAGTCCTCCATGAACTTCTCCAATGTGAGTCCTTCCCACAGGCTGCAATTCTTCATGAACTTGTCCAGCGTGGGTCCCTTCCATGGCGTGCATCCTTCAGGAACAGACTGCTCCAACACAGGTCACCTGTGGAGTCACAGCTCCTGCCAGCAAACCTGTGAGAGCACTGGTTCCTCTCTCCACAGGGCCGCAGGTCCTGCCAGGAGCCTGATCCAGTGCAGGCATTCCACAGGGCCACTCCTTTGGGTGTACCCTCCTGCTCCACGATGGATCCCTTTGGGCTGCAGGGGCACAGCCTGCCTCACCATGAGCTGCAGGGGAATCTCTTCTCCAGCGTCTGGAGCACCTTCTCCTCTCCTTCTGCACTGACCTTGATGTCTGTGGAGCTGTCTATCACATATTCTCACTGCTGTCTCTTGCTACAGGTGCAGTTCCCTCCCCACCCTGCAACCCCCTACATTCTTCATATGTTATCCCAGAGCTGCTACCACCATGGCTGATGGACTAGGCCAGGGGCAGGTCCATCTTGGAGCTGGTTGGCAGGGGTTCCATGGGACATATGGGCAGCTTCTAGCAGCTCCTCACAAAAGCCCTCACATAATCCCTCACATTACCAAAACCTTTCCATGGAAAGGATTATAAGGTAGGTGAAAACTTGCCTGGACCAGGCTCAGTGGCTTCTGATCAGCAATACAATGAATGGCTGGCTGCCCGTTATTAGTAAAAAACCAACCAGAGCTAATAACCAGTTTAGCATATTTATTAATGAATGACCTGATAAATGCAATAGAAAGCACTTGCAGCAAATTTTGTAGGTATGGAAAATTAAGGGAGGGGTCAATAAGGTTGAGGGAAAGCCTATTACTCAAAGAGACCTCAGCAGACTGGAAAAATATGCTGATTGAAGCCTCATAACGTTCAATGAAGTAAAATGCCAAATCATGCCTTTTGGGAAGAAATATCCCATGCACCAGTTTAGGCTGTGGTCCAACTCACCAGAAAGTAGTTTTGCAGGAAAGGAATTGGGCATTCTGGAGCACAAAAAGGCAACAGCCTTCTTCACAATACAACGGAGAGGGCAGCCCTCAGGTTGAAGGTAGTAATTATTCCTCTCTGGTCAACACTTAAAGGAACTTATCTGGAGCACTGTGTCCATGCACCTCAGTGAATTTTGTTTCCTCTGGAAACCATGCTGGGGATGGGGAAGAATGGCCTGTATAACCTCCAAACAGCAGATTTTGGAAGGACATTCAGGTTAAAAAATGTTATTGCATACCAGGAAATTTATTGGTGGTGTGGTGACTGCTAACTTATATCTTGCTCACTTTTTATATATATTTCCTTCTCAAAAGGTATAATGCCTTATTTTGCAACAGATCTGGGCATAGATTAAGAATTAATGCTTCATTTGTATATACACTTATAGCAAAGAACGATTATCATGCTGTAAATATATTGTGTGCATTATTATGTAACTAATATATATAACAACTTGGGCTGCTGGCTGTCTTATTCTGAATTTCCTAAATTCATATTTTTTAATTGTATTTTGTAGAGAAGGAAAGTTCAGATCATTATCCAGTCATTGTTGTAGCTCTTGGCACTACTGTATGGTCCTTTTTTGCCTTGTCTTTGTGGATTCTTCCTTCAGTATGATTTTGATGAGAAAACTTAATTGTGTTGTGAAATTCCACATACAAGCTACTCAGAGTTTAGTATGGTTGGAAAGAAGACGCTTTCAAATATAGTGATTGATACACATGTACAGAACAGCTGTTATGCATCTTTCTGAATGAAGCCTTTATAGAAATTTCCTTTTTCTCCAGGATGCTCATATAAACAGTACCTCATATTAAGCATATTCATATCCAACTCTACTCATTAACATGGAATAGATCTACCATGAGATTCTATAGGAGTATAACTCAGTTCTGCCTTATTAGATATTAAGCCAAACCACACTGAAGTCATACTGCTCAACAAGGTCTTCTAAACAGAGCCAGTCATAGGCTGGGTGATGATGTTGGGAGTTCTGAGAGAATTAGGTTCCTTCCATAAATTTTACCATTTTCCATTAAAAGTTTAATCAAGACAGGTCGATATTTTTTGTAGCAGAGCATAACTGCCTCTCTTCCTACTGTACTTGTAATAAATCAATCAGCAAACTTACTGAAAGAATTATATAGCACAAAAATGTATTCCAGGTACCTGCTACATGTTGCTTCACACAGCACTAGTGAGGATAAAAAGTTTTGATAAGGACATAATCATTGAGCACAAACATAAAAGAAAATTTTTACTATTGGCAGGGAATACTAGGTTGCACATCCTCCATTTTCCAGATGCAGAGGTGCTATTCAACAGGTCAGATGAATCACATTCTAAAATTGCCTGGATTTACTCACCTCAAAATGCTCATAGAATCATAGAATAATAGTTACGGTTGGAAAGGACCCCCAGATCATCTAGTTCCAACTCCCCCACCATGGGCAGGGACACCTCACACTAAACTATCCCACCCAAGGCTTTATCCAACCTGGCCTTGAACACTGCCAGGGATGGAGCACTCACAACTTCCCTGGGAAATCCATTCCAGTGCCTCACCACCATAACAGTAAAGAACTTCCTCCTTATATCCAATCTAAACTTTCCCTGTTTAAGTTTTAACCCGTTACCCCTTGTCCTGTCACTACAATCCTTGACGAAGAGCCCCTCCCCAGCATCCCTATAGGCCCCCTTCAGATACTGGAAGGCTGCTATGAAGTCTCCGCACAGCCTTCTCTTCTCCAGGCTGAACAGCCCCAACTTCCTCAGCCTATCTTCATATGGGAGGTGCTCCAGTCCCCTGATCATCCTCGTGGCCATCCTCTGGACTTGTTCCAGCAGTTCCATGTCAATTTTATGTTGAGGACACCAGAACTGCACACAATACTCCAGGTGAGGTCTCACAAGAGCAGAGTAGAGGGGCAGGATCACCTCCTTTGACCTGTTGGTCACGCTCCTTTTGATGCAGCCCAGGATGCGATTGGCTTTCTGTTCTGCGAGTGCACACCGAAGCCGGCTCATGTTCATTTTCTCATCAACCAGCACCCCCAACTCCTTCTCCGCAGGCCTGCTCTGAATCTCTTCTTTGCCCAGTCTGTAGCTGTGCTTGGGATTGCTCCCACCCAGGTGTAGGACCTTGCACTTGTCGTGGTTGAACTTCATAAGGTTGGCATCAGCCCACCTCACAAGCGTGTCAAGGTCCCTCTGGACAGCATTCCTTCCCTCCAGCATATCAACCGGACCACACAGCTTGGTGTCATCAGCAAACTTGCTGAGGGTGCACTCAATCGCACTGTCCATGTCAGCGACGAAGGTGTTAGACAAGACCGGTCCCAACACCGATCCCTGAGGGACACCTCTCGTGACTGGTCTCCAGCTGGACACTGAGCCATTGACCACAACTCTTTGTGTGCAGCCATCCAGCCAGTTCTTTATCCACTGAGTGGTCCATCCATCAAATTGATATCTCTCCAATTTAGAGAGAAGGATGTCCTGTGGGACAGTGTCAAACACTTTGCACAAGACCAAGTAGATGACATCAACTGCTTGTCCATCAGTTCTACAGCCCAATCATAGAAGGCCACCAAATTGGTCAGGCAGGATTTCCCCTTAGTGAAGCCATGCTGGCTTTCACCAAGCACCTTGTTTTCCATGTGCCTTAGCATGCCATCCAGGAGAATGTGATCCAAGATTTTGCCAGGCACAGAGGTGAGACTGACTGGTCTGTAATTCCCCGGGTCTTCCATTTTCCCCTTCTTGAAAATGGGGGTTATATTTCCCTTTTTCCAGTCGTTGGGAACTTTACCTGACTGCCATGATTTTTCAAATATGATGGCCAGTGGCTTAACAACTTCATTCACCAGCTCCTTCAGGACCCATGGATGGATTTCGTTGGGTCCCATGGACTTGTGCAAGTTCGGATTTTTCAGATGGTCTCGAACCAGATCCTCTCCTACAGTGGGCCCAAAGTCTTTATTCTCACAGTCCCTGTGTCTACATTCTATGACTTGTGTGCTGTAGTCAGAGCCTTTGCCAGTGAAAACCAAGGCAAAGAAGTCATTCAGAACCTCAGCCTTCTCCAAATCCTGTGTAGCCAGTTCTCCCGAAAGCTTCCTCAGGGGGCCTATGTTGTCCCTAGTCTGTTTTTTGTTTGCTACATACCTGTAGAATCCCTTCCTGTTATCCTTAACATCCCTGGCCAAGTTTAATTCTAACTGGGCCTTAGCCTTCCTAACCTGGTCCCTAGCTTCCTGGACAACATCCTTGTACTCTACCCAGGCCGTCTCTCCTTGCTTCCACTTTTTAAAAACCTCTTTTTTTCCTTTGAATTTTCCTCAGCAGCTCCTTATCCGTCCAAGGACGTCTCCTGACCCTCCTGCTGCACTTCCTTCTAGTTGGGATGCAACACTCCTGAGCTTGTAGCAGGTGATCCTTGAATATCAACCAACAGTCTTGGGCCCCCCTGCCCTCCAGGGCTATATCCCATGGAACCTTACTAAGCAGGCTTCTGAAGAGGCCAAAGTCTGCTCTTTTGAAGTCCAGGGCAGTGAGCTTGCTACACGCTCTTCTCACTCTCCTGGGGATCTCAAATTCGACCATCTCGTGATCGCTGCATCCAAGGCTGCCCTGGAGTACCACATTCTCAACAAGTCCTTCCCTGTTGGTGAGCACAAGGTCAAGCATGGCACCTCTCCTTGTCGGCTCCTCTATTACTTGCAGAAGGAAGTTGTCTTCCACACAATCGAGGAACTTCCTGTATTGTTTGTGCCGGGCAGTACCATCATTCCAAGAGATGTCAGCGTGGTTGAAGTCACCCATGGGAACAAGGGCCTGGGAGTGTGAGGGTTTTCCTGTCTGTATCTCATGGGCTGCAGGTTTGGTGCAGAATTTTCCCCTGCAGGTAAATGAGGTTAAGAAGAAAAGAACAGGGCAACGACTCCATGTTGGATCAGAGTAAAAACTTGTTCTGGGTTTGCACCCTGTCTGCAGCAATGACTAATGAGATATACAAGAGGAATACAAAAATATAAGTACAGAGAAATATATTCTGATAGTTTAGTATGCAGTATATATATTTTCTCACTCTCTATATTAGAAGGAAAGAATATAAACATAGAATAAATATATAGAGTTACTTCCCTAAAACAGTGTTCTAGCGTTTGGCAAACTGTTAACTGTTACGTAAGATAGAATCCCTTGTATTTCAAAGTCTTTGATACTTGGGTTTGGGTTTATTGGTTTTTTATTCAGAGAATTTATTTAAATCCATTAAACCCAGACAGAGTTTTAGTAGTGTTAAGTGAGGCGCAGCCTGCCCTTGTTGACTGTTACACATACACTGAATTATGCTGAATGCTAAGATTTTTCCTTGCAGATCTGCTGTATGTTTTAATGAAATACATATTCCAGTGTTTGGAACTTGATTCTACGGTGATTACATAAAGGATACCTGTTTGTATTTTGTAGTTTAAAGATACACAGGCCTCAGGCAAAGTCAGTGTAAAAGGAGAGTAGTTGTAGAAGTCTTTACAGAGGACAAACTGTATGTGCTTTTGAATTAAATTGAAAATGGGGTTAGCCCTGGGTAAGAAAAATCACTCATTTGTCTAATGCAGCAAATAAACTTTGCAGTTGGTTCTAGCTTCAGGAGAGGCATCTAGACAAATAAGGCATGACTCACATTTTTCCCTATTTTATTCAATTTCTTACTTCATGTCATGAAATGTTGAAGATGAATAACTGAGGCCATTAGAAAAACATGTTACTGACTCTCTTTAACTTTCAGTTGAAAAAAAAGTACAATTTTTTTAAATATTTAGAATATTTTGAAAGCTTTTGATCTAGTTAACAAAACTTCTAAATTTTTTTGCCAGCCTGTTGAGAATTTTGGAAGGGTAATATTTTAATCTTTACTATAAAATCATGTAACAATGGAAAGGGATTTATTCCTGTATGTACTGGTTTTGGCTAGCATTGATTTAATCTTGTTTGTAGTAGCTTGTATTGTGCTATGGTTTAGATTTGTGACCAAAGCAGTGCTGATAACATGCTGACAATTTAGTTATTGTTGGATAGTGCTTACACAGCATCCAGGCCTTCTCATGCTGCTCTGCCAGTGAGTAGGCTGCGTGTGAACAAGATGTTGGGAAGAGACAAATCTAGGACACTTGACCCCAAATGACCAAGGGGATATTCCATACTGTATGGTATCACGCTTAGCAATAACAGCTGGAGGACTGAAGGAGGAATGTAAGAAGGAGGAAGGGAAGACATTTGGAGTTATGACATTTATCTTCTCAAGTAAATGTTATGTATGATCAAGTCCTGCTTTCCTGGAAATATCTAAACATCTGCCTGCTGATGGGAAGCAATCAAAAGCAATCAAATGAGTTGTTCAAGAAATAGTGTTAGGAACAGTTTTGCTTAATGGTATCATGGATTTATTTGAAATTATTATATGTACTTTTGCTGCACCTCCAGTTTATGCAAATTATTGTTAATATAGGAAAGGATCATATTATCATACAAATAGATGTAGATAATCTTGTTGGTTAGTATAATAGAAATGAGATAACATTTCAGTGGTGGAAATTGGTAAGCCTTTCTTCCTGGGAGTCAGGGAAGAGAGTTCTTGAGGTACTAGATAATTCAAAGATAATAATGCCTATATATCAGTGTGGATGCAGTAGACTAAAAGCAGACTTTAGCAGAAGTGAGAAAATATTAGTTTCAGTTTGCAAAATTTTCATGATATTTTATTATATTCTATCTACCCATATTCTGACAATAAGAATTTATACTGGAATAAGTATAGCAGAGATACCTCTGTGTGTTCAAATATTAAAGGCATAGAACAATCACTCCATTGTCCCCAATACACACTAAATTGTGTTAAACTATGAAATATATACATTATTTCTTGATGTATATCATGCATATCTCTGAGCATTTGCTTCCCATGGATTTAGATCAGCAAAGCTGCTAAGCAAGAAAAGTAAGAGAGTCGCCTAGATAAGCAGGTTCCTAACAGGAACATAAACACTGTTGTCAGATTTATGGCTGTCAGAGTAAGATTCTCTATTCAACCCTTAAGGTAGAACTGCTTTACCAACTTAAAAAGATCAAAGAGCACTAAAGCATTGGGGAGCTCCTTGGGCCTATCAAAGGACAGAATTAGACAAACAGCCAAGAGCTGCCCCAAATGTGGTAGGTGCAGGAAGGAGGGTTACATTGTACATTTCAGGGGACTTTGTGGACTTCTGTTAACATCTCTGAGAAGGACTGGACTCAGCCTTTGCTGTCACTTCAGTTCCTCAGAGGGATGTAGCATTTACACTATAGAATACAGTAAGCCAGATCAAAAAATTAAACCTTGGGTGTATTTTCAACTATTCTGTTGAGTGACAAGCAATTTTTGGTGTTGAGTTTATTGTATGTAATATATATGGAAAGTAAGCCAGCAAATCAGGGAGCCTGAAATCATAATACCTGGGGGTTAACTAGTGAGAAGAAAGAGATACACAATAATTTTCATTGGCATCTGTTGCTACATAGCCTGGAGATGTTGCTGCCAGCCATTTGGAGAATAACTGTCTTCTACAAGTATATAGTTTCATTATTACCTTAGGGATTTTCAAACTACTATTGTTAATTCAGTTTTCATTTGCTAGGTATATCTTAAACAGGTGCCAAGAAGCAGATACGGCTGTTTTGAATATCATAGGTAGGTACTTCAGGAGGAAAAGGATTTTGAAAGGGCATTCATTGTGCTGGCTGTAATTATTATAACTGCCTCATAGCAAAAGCAGACATTACCCTCCCCCTGAAACCTTTACAAGTTTTATTCTTTGTGAAGAGGGACTCTTTTTATCTACTGTTGTTTTAAACTAGTGGAAATGCCTCCTTTTATTTACAATAAAATAAATTTTCAAAGTCCATGTTCCAATGATTGTATGTTCATGAAATTCAGTTGATACCACAAACTGTAAGACATCCTCCTTGATTCAAGTTATTCACCCATACTTTAAAACTTAAGAGGCAAAGTCCGTATCTCTAATCCAAGAAAAGGATTGTAGAAAATTTACATTAGTTCTGACTAGTGATTTTTGAATTGTATTTTAAACTGCATGCTGCTACTGTCAAATATACATTAAAATTAATAACTTTAGGTCTGGGATTACTCACGCATAAGAAATAACATTATTGGTTTAAAAGCTGTAGATAAGACTGTGTTAAGTGTAATTTTAAACTTATCCTTTTTGGTGGGAGAAGAAAGGTTTTGCTGCCTATCCTAAAGATTTTGAAAAGAAAATAAAAACTTTCCATGGATCATTAAGGGGTGGTATAACATTGTGCTGCACCATAGAGCAGGGCTGGCTTTTTGCCTTCAATGTGTCTTAGTGAGCACCTTTAGGGGTGCTCAGCACTTTCAGCTGCAACTGACATCTACTATATTTAATTGGGTTTATTTATTTTATTTATTATTTATTCTATATAAAACAATTGCAAATATTAAGATCACAAAATCAAGCACTCAAAAATAAGGAAACAAAGCAAAGTCTAGATTAATGTTTTCTATACAACTTTACTCTGACTACATAATGGTAACAAATGAAGTTGTTTGTTAGAGACAGAACCTGCCGTTTTAATTGTCCAGAGATACCTCAGTTCTGGTCTTGGTCTTTTCACAGACATACTTTCACGTTTGTGGTCAACAAACCTTTTAAAATGTAACCTTCACAACTGTCTACTTGATCCATTTTTTCAACATGATAAGCACTCAGAAAGGTGATTGCAAATCAGAAAATGTTTGCTATGTAATTCTAAAAACACCTCAAACATAAGACATTCACTGTTCATATGCTGCTGATTTGTGAGTGCTACAGTCCTGTGCCCTAGCTGTAGGACCCAAGTAGTATCCTCCAATTCCCCATAATATCAATCCACAAAGCCACTAATGTCCATTAAAGGGCTCCATATTGCAGCAATAAACACTAGATGAAGTAAACTAATAATTCGGTTTTCACTGTAGGTCTGATTAATGAGCAGTGAAGGTGAGGTGAGGTCATGTTTTACACTACAAAGGAACTTAAAAACCAATTGGAAAAGGGAGCAGTATCCATGAAGGAAGAAGGGATCTTATGGTGTCCTGGGTTCAGCAGTAGCAGTCATTTTTCTCCTTCTTAGTAGCTGGTGCAGTGCTGTGGTTTTGACTTTTGGCCTGGGAACAACACTGAAAACAGCAATGATTTTAGTTGCTGTTTAGTAATGTTTAGTTTGGCCAAGGACTTTCTGAGTCTCATGCTCTGCCAGGGAGAAGGGGAAGCTGCGAGGAAGCAGAGACAGGACACCTGACCCAAACTAACCAAAGAGGTATTCCATACCGCAGCACGTCATGCCTGGTATATAAACTGGGGGCAGTTACCCGGAAGAGGTAGATCACTGCTCGGGTCCGGCTGGGTATCGGTCGGCGGGTGGTGAGCAGCTGTATTCTCTTCCCTTGTTATTTCCCTTATCATTATTATTATTGGTGGTAGAAGCAGTATTTTTGTGTTATACCTTAGTTACTGGACTGTTCTTATGTCAACCCATGGGAGTTACATTCTTTTGATTCTCCTCCCCATCCCTCCTGGAGCGGGGTGGGGAGGAAAGGAGGGGAGTGAGAGAGCAACTACATGACTCTGAGTTACTGACTGGACTTAAACCATGACATATGGAGAGGAGTAAATGAAAGCTGAATACATAAAGGCAATCTTAACATCTAAACATGACAGGTATGTACACATGTTTATGTACTGTAAATGAATTAATTAAGTTTTCCCATGTAAAATTAATTAAGAATTTATAGACTATGTTCATAGAACGACAGAATCAACTAGATTAGAAAAGACCTTAAAGATCATAAAGTCCAACTGTAAACCCCAGGTCTGCCAAGTCCACCACTAAACCATGTCACTGGGGGCCTCATCTATGTGGTTTTTGAACACTTTCAGGGATGGTGATTACAGCAGTGCCCTGGGCAGCCTGTTCCAATGCCTGACAACCCTTTTCTAATATCAAATCTAAATCTTCCCTGATGCAGCTTGAGGCTGTTACCTTTTGCCCTATCATTTGTTACTTGGGAGAAGAGACCAGCTATGTCCTTACTCCATCCTCCTTTCACGTAGTTATAGAATGATAAGTTCCCTCCGAGCCTTCTCTTCTCCAGACTAAGCAACCCCATATTCCTCAGCTGTTCCCATCACATTTGTGCTCCAGACCCTTCACCAGCTTCATTGCCTTTTTCTAGACCCACTCCAGCACCCCAATGTCTTTCTTGGAGTAAGGGGTGCAGAACTGAGCACAGGATTCGAGGTGCAGCCCCACCAGTGCTGAATACAGGGGGATGATCACTGCCCTGGTCCTGCTGGCTATGCTATTTCTGGTACAAGCCAGGATGCTGTTGGCCTTCTTGGTTGCCTGGGCACAAGCTTGCTCATATTCAGCCAGATGTTGACCAACACCCCCCAGGTCCTTTTCCTCTGGGCACCTTTCCAGCCACTCTTCCCCAAGCCTGTAATGTTGCATAGGGTTTGCCCTTCTATTGCTAACTTTCTTCTTATCTGTCTGTCTTTCTAAAAGAGAGTATATATCAATTGGATATCTCACTGGTGATTAGCAGCAGTGCAATCCAAAGCTATGTCTTACTGGGAAATGAGTGTAGGTCCACTTTGCAGAGCAAACACTGAAGAACCAATGTCCGTTGTAGCCATTTTATGGAGATTTACTTCAGAATAGCTCTCACCTGGTCCCATGGATAGTTGCCATTACTGGAAGGAACAGACTCAAAGATGCACATCCACCCAAAAGGAGTCCAGTTTGCAACCACTCCCAAAAGCTAATCATGCTACAGAAAGCAGGGATTATTGGGAGATTTATTTCAAAAGCCCACATCCAACAATATTATTGTGAAACCAGCCTTTATACCAGCTTTATACCAGCTTTATACCAGCTGCACAAATCCTTACTTTTGGAGCTACCAGAGTAACTGATAACAATACTATGCTTTCAGCCTTTCTGTGGGCATGCCAAACAACAGATGTCATAGGTACAGGCAGACAGCCAAAGGCTAGTGAGGCTCAAGTCTGATTCTGTTATACTGAAGAAGTAGTTTTTTAACTGAGTGCAGACTCTTCAGCCAGCTTTCTTCCAAGCCTGTCTCAGTCCTGTCTTTTTTAATGGCAGTTTTCCCTGCCACCTTCTCTAATGTGGTTCCAACACACCCTTCATTTAATTCCAGTTCTACTCCGCTTGCTCAGCCACATGCTTACTCTGTTAACTATAGTGAGAAGCAGCTCCTGTCTTTCTCCTGAATCCTCATCCAATCTCCTTTCTTGCCTGACTCATCATTACGATTCCTGAGCCAAGATTTTTCATTAATGCCAGAGACAGATGGGTTTTGATGAGTATGCAGTATACAACTAAACTGTTTTTAAAACATTTCTTTTCCCATTTTAAAAAGAGAATAAAACCTCACAGCTAAATTAGCAATGCCTAGTATTTTCAACACAGAATGGCACACTGAGGAAATGTTTTTAAACAAGAGAGACATTTAATATAAATAATGAGTCTGATACTGGTAAAATTTCTGTGCTTACAAAATGTATGTGTTAAAATTGTTGTGTTCGGCATCAATTTCAAATAATTTATTTGTTGTTATGACCCTGTCGTGGTTTAAAGTGAGCCACACAGCTTGTTCACTCACTCCCCTCCTTTTTCTCCCTCTTTCTTTCCTACCCCCACCCTCCCCCCCCCCGCCCCACCACTCCCGGAGGAATGGGAAGGAGAATCGAGAGAATGTAACTCCCATGGGTTGAGATAAGAACAGCCCAGTAACTAAGGTATAACACAAATCACTGCTGCTACCACCAAGGATAATAAGAGAAAATAACAACAGAAGAGAATACAATACCACTCGCCGAATGAGTTCAAACCCCCCCCTCCCCCGCCGAAGAGAGCCCGTGCCCTTCCGGGTAACTCCCAGTTACCTCCCTGGGCATGACGTGCTGTGGTATGGAATACCTCTTTGGCTAGCTTGGGTCAGGTGTCCTCTCTCTGCTTCCTCCCGGCCTCCCCTCATCCCTGGCAGAGCACAAGACTCACAAAGTCTTTGGTCAGAGTAAACATTCATAGAATCATAGAATAGTTAGGGTTGGAAAGGACCTCAAGATCATCTAGTTCCAACCCCCCTCCCATGGGCAGGGACAACTCACACTAAACCATCCCACACAAGGCTTCATCCAAAATGGCCTTGAACACCGCCAGGGATGGAGCACTCACAACCTCCCTGGGCAACCGATTCCAGTGTCTCACCACCCTAACAGGAAAGAATTTCCTCCTTATATCCAATTTAAACTTCCCCTGTTTAAGTTTTAACCCGTTACCCCTTGTCCTGTCACTACAGTCCCTGACAAAGAGTCCCTCCCCAGCATCCCTATAGGCCCCCTTCAGATACTGGAAGGCTGCTAGGAGGTCCCCACACAGCCTTCTCTTCTCCAGGCTGAACAGCCCCAACTTCCTCAGCCTATCTTCATATGGGAGGTGCTTGAGTCCCCTGATCATCCTCGTGGCCCTCCTCTGCACTTGTTCCAGCAGTTCCATGTCAATTTTATGTTGAGGACACCAGAACTGCACACAATACTCCAGGTGAGGTCTCACAAGAGCAGAGTAGAGGGGCAGGATCACCTCCTTCGACCTGTTGGTCACGCTTCTTTTGATGCAGCCCAGGATACGGTTGGCTTTCTGGGCTGCAAGTGCACACCGAAGCCGGCTCATGTTCATTTTCTCATCGACCAACACCCCCAACTCCTTCTCTGCAGGCCTGCTCTGAATCTCTTCTTTGCCCAGTCTGTAGCTGTGCCCGGGATTGCTCCCACCCAGGTGTAGGACCTTGCACTTGTCATGGTTGAACTTCATAAGGTTGACATCAGCCCACCTCACAAGCTGTCAAGGTCCCTCTGGATGGCATCCCTTCCCTCCAGCATATCAACCGGACCACACAGCTTGGTGTCATCGGCAAACTTGCTGAGGGCACACTCAATCCCACTATCAATGTCAGCGATGAAGATGTTAAACAAGACTGGTCCCAACACTGATCCCTGAGGGACACCACTCGTTACCGGTCTCCAGCCGGGTATCGAGCCATTGACCACAACTCTTTGTGTGCAGCCATCCAGACAGTTCTTTATCCACCGAGTGGTCCATCCATCAAATTGATATCTCTCCAATTTAGAGAGAAGGATGTTGTGTGGGACAGTGTCAAACGCTTTGCACAAGTCCAGGTAGATGACATCAACTGCTTTACCCTTATCCATCAATTCTGTAGCCCCATCATAGAAGGCCACCAAATTGGTCAGGCAGGATTTCCCCTTAGTGAAGCCATGCTGGCTGTCACCAAGCACCTTGTTGTTTTCCATGTGCCTTAGCATGCCTTCCAGGAGAATGTGCTCCAAGATTTTGCCAGGCACAGAGGTGAGACTGACTGGTCTGTAATTCCCCGGGTCTTCCATTTTCCCCTTCTTGAAAATGGGGGTTATATTTCCCTTTTTCCAGTCATTGGGAACTTCACCTGACTGCCATGATTTTTCAAATGCGATGGCCAGTGGCTTAGCAACTTTATTTGCCAGCTCCTTCATTACTTAGCAACAACCAAAAAGCATCGGTGTTATCAGCTCTGTTCCAAGGCTGAAAGTCAAAACACAGCGCTGCACCAGCTGCTAAGAAGGAGAAAACCTGACTGCTACTGCTAAACCCAGGGCAGACCCTGAAAAAGAAAACAGCCAGAATGACTTGTGTTCAACTGAAATTGTGAAAATCACATTCACTACTGACATCACTACTTTAAGTTACTTATGTTGATGTAAACAGCATCACTGTTGTTTTTGTGTTGCTGTACTGGACAGGTTGGGACTCCAGTGTGAACATAGTGTGAAGAGACTATGACCTGTGCAGAAGTCCATGTGTGTACATGTGACAGGCACTGCAGCTGCTTCAAATCCTGTAACAGGCACTGCTCCACTGTGGGCTCCTGTCTCCATGGGGCAAAGTGTCCTGCCAGGAGCCTGCTCCAGTGCAGGCTTGCCATGGGGTCTAAGCCTCCTTTGGGTATCCCCCTGCTCCATCATGTGGTCCTCCCAAGGCTGCAGTTGGATATCTGCTCCATTGTGAGCCTCCATGGGCTGCAGGGGCACAGCCTACCTCACCAGTCAGAAAATAGGGATGCAGGCCACATACAACACAAAAAACATCACCTGTGATGGTATAATCTATTTACTATGTTGAATAAACATCCACGTGGCAATAAAGAGAGACCTGCCAGCTTGTAACTGACCAACCCCTTACCAGCTCAGTAGCTTTGACCATATTGACAGGAATGAAGTCCTTTTCCTTTCCTAATACAGATAATACAATGACATGTTAGACAAAGACCTAGCAGCGGCACAGGGTTATGATAAAAGACTGATTGATGTTCCCTTATTTATTCATTTACCTTTTTGCGTCTAGTGTATATACTGCCATCTGAGAAAGAGATACCATATACTCCAGCGTTTTTCAATCAATCTTACCTTTCTTCAGCCTCATTAAATCACTCAGTTCACTGCTGTGAAAATGATTCAAATGTCTCCATTTGTTAAAATCTATGATACCACAACTGTGTAAGGTAACAGTTTCATTTTACTAGAAATTGGTAGCTATTGTAGACTTCATTAATTTAAAACAAATTGTGTGTGAAGGTTATTTACTGCTTGGCAGATTGAGAACATTTTGAAGTGTTTCTCAGACTGCCTTATTTTGCCACCAATTTGTACTCACAAACATGCTTTTGGATAGTTTGGTTTTTTTTTGTTTCTGGGTTTTTTTAGCTAAGAAATTATATAATCTTATCTTCACAAACAAGACCTTTGTTTAAAAAAAACTGAAACTGTTTTCTATATATCCAATCAGAAGATGGTTGCACTTAAGGATTTAACAACTTTTACTACCACCTGATCAGAGACATAGTGTGCTCCCCACTAACATTTGTCTCTCCACACAAATTGCTCTATGCCCACATGCTACTTATGCTATGAACAAAAGAGAACTATCTCAAGACCACAGGAATATTCAACATTTTCATGTATTCTCAGGTACATCTGTCAAGTGGGCAGATATTTTTATTTGAAATAAGTTGCTATAAGTGCTGCTCAGCAAGAGTCAGTTCTTCACTATCACAAATACTGTAGGTTACAAGGAATGATAGCACAAACCAAAAAAAAACAACATTAGAAATGTTAATTTGGGTCAACCTCAAAAAGTCTGAATGTTTAACTCTTTATACTGCAAGCCTAACAACTGATAGGAAAGTTATACATTAAATGTAGATGTTGGCCCACTGGTATTAAGATATAGGAAAGAAACTTAGCCGGGAAACCAGGTTTTAATCCTGGAAGTATGTTTTTTAGAGTAGGCTAGGCAGTAGGATACGGGGGTTTGGAGTAGCTGAGAGTACGTACTAAACTGATAAGAATTTGAGAGGGTTGTTTGTTTTTTTGTGGGGTTTTGTTTGTTTGTTTTTAATTATTGTTTACACAGTTTATAACGCAGTGGTCGACAGACTCTATAGAGTCTTTCTGTACCACACAAGGAGGGCAGTGTGTTCAAAAAATAGCACAGGGATTTGAGAAACTAGATGTGAAGAACTCCTGCACTTGTATTAGGCTCATCCAAAGACATTTTAAGAAGGGAAGGGAACAGCTGCGTTGGGAAGTTTCAGTGGAAGGGGGTATTTTGATTAATTGCTCAGTAATGGGGGTTCACTCAGTATTAATAATAGAAGAAATCAAGTAAACTGCCTGAAAATGAAAAAAAAAAAAAAGTAATGAAATACACTTGGACTGCTGCAAACAGATTTATATAGTAATTGATGTGTCATAGGTACACGTAAGACACCATAGTTATCTTGTAATATTAAAAAAAAAGACATTAGTAAACGTAAAATGATCTGACATTTCAGAGGATAACAAATTAATCATTAATAACCGAACAGGCCCTTTCCACTTTCCTGAGGATTGAAACACAAGTTCACCATTGGCCAGAGTATCTGCAGTTTGGGAAGATATCCAGATTTGAAATATTAATCATTTTACTGCCATAAAGAACATTTAAAAAACCATCTTATTCAGCCACACAATATATGAGGCAGTGAAAGATGGTTGCTTAAAGTATAGATCTTTAGGTCTGTTGGTAACATTAAGTTTAGAATTATATACATCTGTTTATGTGACTTTACAAACTTTCTGATAAAGCTATGCTAAACAGATCAGTGACTCTGTCTTGACCTGGTTATTGCTGCAGTCATCAGCTGGAGTGATTAGATGCAGACTGTGCTTTGTCTCTGCCAGCTTTAACACCCCCTCAGAAGTGCAAATCCAAGAATAACAGCAACAAAAGGCAAAAAAAGATCTTCTAGTTCACCTAGTCTTCACCCAGTGCCAAGTTTGGTAAATCCACAAATGGGTGGAGACTTTAAGCAAGGTTTTCCTATACCTTAGGGAAGATTATGCGTGTGCTCTGCCTGGAGAGCGAGCATCTGGGGAAGCCTCATCTTTGTCAAGAGCTGCTAGGAAGCTGTTCCACCTAATCTGCATTGACCTGGGAAAATGACTTTGGGGAAGTCAGGGTCTTGCCTCACAGGTGGTTTTGCAATTATGCTACCAAAATACACCAGAGAGTATGGAGAGTCTGTAGTTCATCTGTATTTGACTTGTACCTTGGATCTTCTTTGCTTTCAAGTGCCATTGAGAATTCTCCTGCTTATTGCATACCAATAAAATAGTTTTGAAGTAATAAAAAAAAAACAAAAAAACAAAACAAAACAAAAAAAAAACAAAAAACCCCAGCCTTGGTGCTGGTTTAAATATTATATAAACCATTACCATATAGAGCTGGGAAATCAGCCACTACGAAAAAATCTATGTGTGGAGGTCAACTATGACCATTTCAAATAAGGCCTCTGGTTTTTTTTTGGAATTGTGTTATTCTGTGTTAGTATCTGTCACTGAAGAAATAGGACAAGGCACCTCCTTGATTGGTGATTAAAACAATCCATGTAATAGCTGACTAATAATGATGCAGAAAACGTTTTTTACAGACAGACAATCAAATCTTTTCTAGGTTTGTAAAGCTTATTGTTGTGCAATATTAAGCTTTGCCTTTGAAACTCTACAGCTCCTTCCAGGTGTGTAGGAAAGAAAACAACAGATTAGGAATGATGCTGATTTGAGAACTATAATTTCAGGATTAGTGGTTGTTCCCATATTGTATCAAATAAAGTTAGCAAAGATAGTAGTATTCAGCTGGGAAGAGCCATTTTACATTGCAGTATTGATGAATGCTCAAAATAAATGGTTTTTATTCAAATTTCTCAACAAGGGACAGGTCCCCATCTCTCTTTTTAGAGCAGAGCAGTGGGATTCCCACTTGCTGAATAAGAATCTTTTGAAACATAATTTTCAAACAGCAGTGCAACTGGGAACTGAATATACATTAAAATTGGAAGAAAATATATCAGTGAAGAGGGTAGAGAAAAAAATGATTAATGAAGGAAAGAAAAAAGAAATAACATTTATTTTGGATCAATACAAGAATCTGCTTTTAGGGAAAGGAACTGGCTTATGGCCCATTCTGAAGCCAAAGCCATAATAAGCCTCACTTACCTGTACTTGTGCAATCTGGCATATGTGAATTTATTGCTAAGGTAGCCAAAATTAGGCTTTCTTAGAGAAAAATCACCCCTCCAGCAAGAGGGAACCTAACATCCCAATGCAGGTATAAAGTTGCCACTGATGTTTTAAAGGATAGAATAAGAAAATATGTGCAAAAATGTCTAATGTAAATTATTTACCTAGAGAAAACAAGAATTATAATAATCTTGAATTCTTACTTCTACAGGCATGAACAAAACCCAATCTTGTGAATAAAGAATAGGAGTTGGGTGCTATAAACTACTATATTTTGTGTAAGTCACTGAAGGGACAGCAGTGATTATTGCGTTAATCAGAACATTATAACTAATCTGCTGGATATGTTATCTGCTCAGTATGTTAGATTAACATCTCACTATCTCCCAGTGGAGAAAAAGAATCTTTTTTACCTGGGCCTGCATGACAGCAGGAACTGTGAAATCATTAAATCAATATTTTAAGGTATTATGCTTTTTGTTCTTAGAAAAAAACCCACAAACCCTTAAATAAAGTTCAGACTTTCAAAGCTTCTTTGCACTCATACTTCTCTTTATGATGCCTCACATCACATTTTCAGAACTCTTAGAGTGAGTTCTTTGAAAGTTTTTTCACTACATGGAAACAAAAATTTTTCACAATGCTTCTGCTAATTTGCTGCTTTCTAAAACTCCTGGCTATAATGCCTACTACCTCTTCACAAAATAGTAATCTTTATTTCCTACTTTTTTAATAAACTTGATTTTGACATGAACTTCTTAGCAGAAGAGTATGTTTTCAGTTATTTATTACTATAATGATGTGCATAGTTATTATAATTTCAGCTGTTACTCATATTTTACTTTTTAATTTTTAAAATGTTCTTGCGTCTTTCTAGGTGATACTTTTATTTCACTTTCGGAACACTTGAAAAACTTAAAGTTCAGGAAAAGAAACTGGGATAGAAACGTCATGAAAGCTATACATTTTATATCTTCAGACTAGAAATGTTAGGGCAAATTCTCTTCCTCCCTGTTATCACATGATTATGTTGCCCCCAGAAAGTGTCTGTGTGATCTCTAGGAGTGAAAGTATTTCTCTGTGTCTTCTCAGGCATTTTGAATGATAGGATAGACGGCTGTTTGCACATGAGCTAGGCAACCTGGAGGCATTCCTCTGGGAGACAAAAGTGTTCAGGGCATGATTGGGGAGCTTTTAGTCTCATCTATGTCAGATGTCTACTTTAGAATTAGACAAAGCGCTTGCTAGAAGTTCATAATTCTCTATATAAAGGGAGAATATGCAATTACTACTTATATTTGTTTGGGTGAATCCTACTTCAGAGGTACAGGCTGGTAAAATGCGATTAAAGGTCTTGCTTTAGGCATAACCTGTTGCCTATGGCAGCGGGCATAGGAGAGGAATGAAAATACCATTTTAAATAAAAGAGAAAGAGGTTTTCATGATATCACAGATGCATCTACAGCTTCTTCAATATGTTATTTCTTCAGAAGTTGCCTTCTACAAGCACCACCTTCCCCAAATGGCTAGGGTTATAGAGACCAAGCAAACTTCTCAGTAATATACACACGGTCTTTTCTGTCTTCCTATGCAACCTCACTCTTCGCTCCATCACAGACATTGCTTCTTGCTCTGCTGTCTTTGGTTATACCTTGGGTGGAGCTGCATAAAAGATTCATTACCTGTAACAAACAGTTGTCCTTTACATCTCTCTGCCACCTCTCTCTGCCCAGCTTCACACTTCTCCATAGCAGTAATGTTATCTGGGCTAATTCTGTATCTCTGGGCACAAGAAGATCAGAAAGCAAGCTTATGTAAATCATCATCATAAACAGCTGCTAATTCTACCTATGCAATAAATTGGCTCTTAAAGTTATCAACAAATTTGCACCAGTTTGCAAGCCCCGGGACACCCCAAGAGAGAAGGAGTGCTCCATCCATCAGGAAGCTGGAGGCCAGGCACAGGCAGGAATGTGTTTATCTTCTTGCTTGGAATTCTTTTCTGGTTTGACAAGCCTGTGTCATCCCCTATCATCCTCCTGCATTCAGGAAACAGCAAAGGAAGTACTTGGTACTGGCATGAGTTAAAACCAAGTAAAAAATATCAAAAATGCAAAATAGAAAACATATTTTTATGAAGCAGAAATATCCCTTTTCTTTCAGCATTGATTTCAAGTATAAAACTGTGTTTTATGTTACGGATTAACAAAATCTCAAGAATTATGCTTTCTTTTTCAAGTTTTCAGAAGTGTACATCGATAATTACAGCTAGATATATGTTACAGCATATTAGGTACAAGCAACAGCTCTCTTTCTGTTTTGTACAAAAAAGTCATGCAAAGAACACTAGCAAAATTACTTTTATAATTGTAAGACATATATCATATTTTAATTTATACTGCACAACACAGTAAGTTCTTTGACTTCTTAAGTGGAGTACTGCAATTAAAAATCATGCAAGGACAAATAGCTGGACCAAAAATTCCACTCAGTTTCAGAATTACTCTGAAGTCATGGCCAAAAATTATATATAATTACACAAAACTACAAAAGTTTTTCTCCATCTACTGGGTGCCACTTTATTTGCTGCTTCATTAGCAATAAGGCATATTATTCCTTGAGAGATAGTGCAAACTATAATTACAGGTTATTTTGGGGCTTTCCTTAGAATCTCCTTGTTTTATGTGCAGACAAATTTCAGAACAATCTCTCTTTGGGGGGTAAAATTTTCCAAGTTTGGTCTCACCTAAATGTTTGGTTTTATTTGCCTTTAGAGGTATGAAAATTCCAAAGCAAGTAACTCCAGGTGTTTTGGAGGGGAGAATAAATCTAACTCTTCAACATCATTATAAGCCTCTTTTTTTCTTAATAAACAGGTAACTAGGAAATAAATGCCCTCCTAGGCCCTGTGGTTTGGAAGTGAGAGCTGAAAGAAATCAGTTTTAAACCATTTCTTTGTGTGTTGGCTATGCTGAGATGCTTTGCAGCCCACCTAGGTAGCATCACTGGCCATGGGCCTCTGGCAAGTGAACACATTCCTCTGGCCTGTTTTCCATTCATAACAGTGGATCTATCTGCACTGACAGTTTTATAGCAGTCAGTGTCAAGAGAGTGGCTTCAGCTATCAGACCAATGCTCCGAGGTGGTTGAATCCATGTTTCTCAGAGCCAGCTCCCTGAAAGCAGGCAGATGTGCCCTTCTGATGTTGGCTGGAGTCTGTTCTTCCTTGCTCCCTTGTTTTCTTGTTTCCTCCCTTTCTATCCTCTCTCTTTTTCCCTTCATTCCTACTGGCATTGTGTCCTCCTGAATTCTGGGTAACTTCTGCAACGGTATTATTCAAAGGATTTAGGAGGCAAAATGGGCAAAATCCAGGATTACACAGTCGGTACAAGGCTGCACTGCCTGTTTGTATTTCCAGACATAAAATACTCTGAAAACTGCACCCCAGTTTATGTTTCAGAGGGAACCATGCAGTTCAACTGGTTGAGTAATAAAAAATAAATGACAAGGCTTCACACAATTCATAGAGTCCCTGCAAGAAATGTGAAGGGCAGCATATCCCACTCATTTCTGATTCTGCCTGTGGCACCAGGCGTAAGAGTGGTTGGTCCCTTGCCCTGAATTGTTGCCACCAATTCAAGTCATGTCAGTGCCACCCATAGACAGAGATTAGTACCCAAACAGCGAGTGGCATCACTTTCCAACAGGTGACAGGATTCCTCTGCAGGTATAAAGGAAAATGTCACAAGGTTGGTTTTTATTTGTACAGTACAGAGTTCAGCTTTTACTAATACCTAAGTGGCAGTGCGGGGCAAGATGGCGCACTGTGTGAAGATAGTGGTGATCAAGCCCACAGTAAAAGAGACAGTCTTAGCTGCCCAAGGATAACATAGTTATTCCAAAAGATGTTTATTACTTCTTGTCCTGTTGTTCTTTTCCAGTACCAAGCTCAGTTCCACAAAGATCTCTACCACAGACTGATCTGCCTGTATTCGGCTTATTTTCAAGATGCATTTGGGCAAAAGCTGGTTAGAAAGGACAGGTAATTAGATAGGCATTGTCACATAAATTATACTGTTCTGGGGCAGGAGCTTGCCAGCACTTCCTCTGCTGCCTTGGCTGAGGCAAAGAAGGCCACACTTGCCACTGTCTGCTCACTGAGAAAGCATCTCTCTAATATTGTTGTTACAAGACAGGGGTTGTCAGCTATAGCACACATAGCCCTAGGCAGATTCATCTAGCCATTTAAAAGCTTCTGTTAGTGCATATAGCTCTGCCACTTCTTTGCAGGGTTGTTTCAAATCTCAGGTGGCTGTATTAGGAAGTATATGTGTGTTTTTAAAGCCAAAGCGATTACAGATGAGGATGAACTAACATCATAAAGATGGTTCTCTGGAAATAATTACAGCCTCATTTAGTCTTGTTCCTTTTTAAAATTGCCATGTTGATGATTGGGCTGAAAGAGATTTTCTTGTATCTTTTAGGATACAACATCTTTCTTGCATCATCATTAGAGCCAAGAACAGAATGGGTCTGCACCTGAGATAGCTGGAAAAGTCTAAGAAAAGGACTGTGAGTCTAATACTTTGGGGAAAGACAAAGACAAACCTAAGGAATGTTTGGATGTATATTTTGCATTACTTTGTATATCAAGGACTATACTTTTCTATCTACACAAACTGCTTGAATTCCTGAAAGTGATTTCTCTTGACAATGCCTACCTTTTGTGAAGCTCTTCCTTCACAGGAAAGCTAGGTTAGGCTTTGTTCCCCTGTGACTTTCAGAGTTAACATGGGGAGCTTCTTGATGCATCTGACAACAGAGCACTGAACTATGGGGGTTCCTGTTATTTGAGGACATGTCTGAAGACTGGCAGAGAACAAGAAAATGTTCTTTTGTAATCTGTCACAAAGTCAAAAGTCAATGGGAATAAAGTAATGTGTTCTTTGACCTCCTAACATGGACAGGGGCTTTATGTTCCATGCCTCCTGCCCTTGAATCTCCCAGCTTGTGCTGTGCTCTGCTGTACGTCTTTTGTACTGGTACATGCCTGGATTCCCAAAACACATCTGTAGTCTCCCTCCATGGAAAAATATTTATGCTTTAATGTGCATTAGAATAGACAGCAAAAGAAATTCCAGGAACTCAACAAAGCACCTTTGCCCCAAATACAAAAAAAAAAAAAAAAAAAGTGAAAAATTTTAGGTGGTCCAAATCCAGCAGCATGATGCTGTGCTCCATGTGATCTCTAAGCCCTGTAGGAGCAGTTTAAGGAAGTCTAGCATCCAATATTTAACATTTTACTCATGACCCAAGGTATCTTTAACCTGCCATGTAAGTTATAGAGAAACAGTTTTGTTCATTTACGAGGTGTATTTTTATAAGGGGTGGTGGGATAGCATCAGGTAATATATATGTATGATTCAAAGGGAGTTATTGGAATATTGCTGCAAAGAAATTGTTAGTACTTGTGAAAATTTGTGCCCAAACAATTCTCATCCTGCACCACATAGAAACCTCTGGGTTGTTCTGATGTCCTGTATGAGCTTGTAGGGTGCATGTAGGTTCCAGCCTAGAGCATTTTCACCTGCATGGAAATCAGGTGACATCTTGCATGGCAGTGTAGCCTTGGCTCATTTCATCGCCTTTTAGTTTTCCATCATTGTTAAAACAGTATTCATTGTTCAAGAAGGACAGGGAATTGCTTGAAGGAGTCCAGCGCAGAGCCACAAAGATGATTAAGGGAGTGGAACATCTCCCTTATGAGGAGAGGCTGAGGGAGCTGGGTCTCTTTAGCTTGGAGAAGAGGAGACTGAGGGGTGACACTGGAGATATTCAAGGCCCGCCTGGACAAGTTCCTGTGTGATATACTGTAGGTTACCCTGCTCTTGCAGGGGGGTTGGACTAGATGATCTTTTTAGGTCCCTTCCAACCCTTGGGATTCTGTGATTCTGTGACCTCATCAATGTTTACAAATATGTAAAGGGTAGGTGTCAGGATGATGGAGCTAGGCTTTTTTCAGTGATATCCAGTGATAGGACAAGGGGCAATGGGTGTAAACTGGAGCATAGGAAGTTCCACGTTAACATCAGGAAGAACTTCTTTACTGTAAGAGTGACAGAGCACTGGAACAGGTTGCCCAGGGGGGTTGTGGAGTCTCCTACACTGGAGATATTCAAGGCCCGCCTGGACAAGTTCCTGTGTGATGTACTGTAGGTTACCCTGCTCTTGTGGGGGGGTTGGACTAGATGATCTTTTGAGGTCCCTTCCAACCCTTGGGATTCTGTGATTCTGTGATTGTCACAACAATATTCATTGTCATTGTATTAATTATGATCCCATTAGAAAATATTATAAGATACAAAAACACTTCTCAATGTAGTGTGGTCCTTCAGGTCAATATGTTATCAGCATGTACTATTAAAATAATATCATGTGCAGAGGGCACTGGAAAGGCTGTTAATAAGTCTTCTGGGAAAATAATTAAATATTTATAAATAAAACATGTGCTATTTACCTGATAAATACCCTGTCAGAGTTGTTCTAGTCTTTTACACACTGAGGATATGTGTTCAGGTGGATCTTATTATTTTTAATTGTGTATTGCAAATATTTCTACTTTTAATGACTGATAAATTGCTACCAGTTAAATGCCTCCAAAGCTGTGACAGATGAAGTTCAGAATAACACTGACCTAACAGTGACCTCATCTTCTACCTGAAAGCTACAGCCTCTGAAGGTGTTGAGAAATAGTTCATTATTCATTTCTTCATAAGTTCATGTCTTGTTTCAATTTAAGTTGTCATGTTGGCTCTGCATGGTGATATATTCCTTTTCATGGCAGATGAAGAGACTGAGTCAATTTGATTTTATGAAGGTCATCCGCAGCCTTGAACCTTGATCTCAATAGTGGGATGCAAGTATTTTAATCACTGCGTCAGGTTGCCCTTCTCACGTACTGTGGTAGGACATATTTTTTTAACTGAAGTCAAGCGCTCCTGTGTTTGATGGCCCACAATAGCCTGTCATTGGCCAGTGTATTAAAACTTTATTAAACAAGAGACCAGAGCTGCTCCTAGAGCTTTATTGCAGGTAGCATATTCAGGGAAAGCAATCAAAACTTGTTAAACGTGCATAGTGAAAAAATCTAGAAAGTGCTGATCATAAAAAAAAAAAAAAAAGGTTTCCAAAATAAATGCTCCTATGTTTAAATTCCTGCTTCCTTTTTTCAGAATTAACAAGGATGATAACCCATTTTAGAGGTGGCCAAATTCATCATGGAGAGGATGTCACCTGGTAGTTGCAGCTCTTTCACATTGGTTCTGAATATGGCTAGTTGTCATTTTCCATTTAGGCCATGCACTGTGATCCACATGGGAGGTCTACTGCATCATTTCCCAGTTTGTTTCATTGTACTCTGAGTTGTTACCAGATTCCTTTCTGCAGAAATGGGAAAACAAAACTATTTTCTAGGCTGAAACCAACTGCATTCTGGAATCCTGCTGCCTCCCATTGCTTTCAGAAGGTTTTCTAGTTTTTCATCTACTCAGTTGGTCTCTCTAATTTTGTTTATTTTGGTGTTAAAGGGGAATGGGAGGCACATTAGTATTGTCTCCCAATTTTTGTCAATTACTGTTGACAAGCTACTATAAAATTCTGGTATTAATCAAAAATAGTGCATACATTTCAAAGCAACAACTTAATCATCATATAGAATGCACTAAAGAACACAGGAAAATTTTGTGAGGAGAAAAATTCACTGGATTTTAGGATGTTTGTGTTTAATTTTTATGGTGTTATTTTAGATTTCCATTGTTTTGAAAACTGTTGCAGGAAATAAAGCAATAATGCCACTGCACCATAACTTAAATCAATCTGCTATTCTAATGCAAGAGTCCCTTAAAGTATACGCACCCTTTCAAAAAGAAATCAGTTTTGGCCTTGTAACAAAGTAACACAATTTACTAATTACAGTTTTACTGACATATGAGAACCAGAGAGAAAAATAGTCTTCCATGTGACAGAGCTTCTTTTAAAGGAATTAGAAAATCAAACTTCTGTTCCTAAACCTTCCCCAAAACCCAGATTTTTGACAGTTTTTATGTCTTCTGATTTTTCTTTGTAATGGAATATGCCAGATCTGAGGATTTTAAAAATACTGGTTTAATCAGAAAATGACAGTTCCAGCCAAGCAAGGAAAGAAGTGCTGCATTCTGACTGAAGAAGCCCACTTCTTCTTTCAGAAAATTTCTTTCTTTTTCTTAGGTAGAGTTATTGTATGATTTGGATAGTTTCCAGTACTTGATTGTTATATTCAGGCATGCCATCATGATCTCAAATTGTCTTTCTAAAGAAAAAGAGCAGGGCACAAAACCCAAAGTAACTGCCTGTTATAAGACTTCATAACTTGAATTCATGATTAGTATACCACCACTGAATACACTGAGTGTACTGAAAATTGTAAGTTAACTGCATTCAGGTAATTCAAATATCTGTCTTTTGGATGACCAAGTTAATAATAAACATCCAGGCATATATATTTACAAAACCCCCAAACCCACAAATTCAGACAGTAAAACCAGCTAATTCTTGTAACTGCTAGGGTTTCCAACTCAGATCTCAGCGATCGGTGCTATGGAAAGGGAGAGTAGAGAAAAATATTCTTTTATGATGTGAAAAATGAAAAAAAAATATATAATTTTGATTTTTTTGGAAGGAATTTATCCTCTTGTCTTGTGTGACCATAATATCCTGTATCACATAAAGAATGTCTTGACATAAAATGGATTGGCGAAGTATTTCTGTGTGATGGAGAGGAACAGTTTACATTTGAAAGACATTCCAGACCAAATATAAGCAAGTGAATGTAGAGATCATTAGAACTATTTACTTGTTGATTAATTAAAACTAGTTAACTGGACAAAAAAATATCTTGTCCCACCTAGAAAGCTGGAGATGTTTCTCCAGGAAGTGGTTTATTTCTCCAAAAGGATTCAGTGCAATCCCTTTGGGTAAGGAAAGGTGAAAAATAATTGATTTGCCTGCTGTGTAACTCCTTTATTTGAACATGTTGTTGGGGTAGACATGAAGATCTGTAGGCAAGGCTGGATTTCTTTGACTAAAGCAGAAGTGCACCCGATACTGTGTCTACATCAGAACTAAGGGCTTCTGTTTCTCATACTGCCATAGATGTTTCTTCAATTTTTTAATTTTTTTTTTTCACTTACTCACCAATAGTTGAGAGTTAACCTGGAAAATCACTAAAACTTCTTTTGAGATCAATGACAATATTGTATTCACCATGCATCCTTTCAAAAATAAAGTCAAACACCTTTAAAAATCTGGGCATCCTAAGAAATACTATCTATATTACCAGCTTCCCAGCAAAGATGGTTAAAATCTAAAAGAAAATTTGCTGGGATACTTAGTCGTCCCTTCTGGGTCTTAACTAGAAGTTGCAGAGTGTGAATGGCATTTATGTGAATATACTTCATTACATTTACATTGTGTTTAACATTTTGAGGCAGATTTCTTCTGTGAACACTTAGCCTAGGGCTGGGGGCTGAAATAAGATTAAGCTCATTCCCAACATAAAAGATATGAACAAGGGAAAAATACAGGCTTCTTTTTCTGAGTAACTGAGATACGGCTTTTTGCTTCATTGCAGTCTTTATTCATATTAATAAAAACTTACCAAGGAAGGCAGGCTTACCAGTTTCAATAGGAGAAAGAAAAAAAAACCCAACAAAACAACCCAGCAAAAACTCAGTGACTACTGTGAATAAGTATTCATCCACAGAAGCAAGATTTGCACAGTCTAGTCCAGTTAGTAGTAAACTATTAGAGACATTTATTGACTATCTTTTGTATGATTCTTGGCCAGAAGGCCTTGAGGATAGAATACTCTGCTTTTCTTACTGGGGCAAAGAAGAGAAGCCAGTTCTGATAAGCCTTATTTGCATGTAATTTACCCATCATTCCACCTGCTAGCTTTTGATTTTTTGATTTGTGCCAGTGGGTGGCTTGGCACCTTACTGCTCCCAGGAACAAGGAAGGTATAAAGCTGGTTTGGAAGCTACCTTTACCTCTCAGCTGTGACAAGTGTAAACTCAGCACAGTTGAATGCTCTGAGTTGGCCCCACAAAAATACTTTGGCACTTAAAGTAGCATCAAAGTCCAAGCTGCAGTTCAGTTTCTTGCTGCCTAATCTTGCAGCTCCCTCCATTTTCTGGGAATAAAAGCTTCCTGATGCTTGTCTAGATACTTAAATGTCTCCTTGTGGGCACTGCAAGAATTATTCACATTGCAAGCTGTGCTGCTCGTTAGGTGCCTTGTTCATACCTGAGACCTAAAGAGTTTCAGATTTGACTTTTCATTGACTGTTTTGTTGTCGGATCTGCTTAGGAGAATGTGCTGTGAGCACAGTGATTAGTCCATTAACGGATAATGTGAGTGGATAGCAAGTGCCTTAGTTCCCGGTCACTCTCTTCTTCCTCCCTAGCACGCTGTCTTCACCTACATGTGCAGAGTGGAATGACTGAATGGAAAGGACAAAAGTAACAAAGTTATTGTTTCTACAGCCAGGCACTGGAGTATTTATCAAAGCACTCAGAAGTACAGGCTAAATTCTCAGAGAATGGAAAAAACGTTTCATCCCATATGCCAGCCAAACACTGTTGAATAAAAAAGGAACAGCATCAAGAGCTGCTGGCATATTTTGCAAGACACGTGTGTGGCTTAGTGACAGTTTTCATAACTGTGAATTGAAAGTGGAAGGAGTTGCCCTCTTTCAGCTAGAGATTGCTGCCTAACTCAGTGTGAGTGGTTGTACTTAAAGCTCTGTCTGAGAATGTGCCATTCAGCAGTCTGGCTTCCATGAAGCTGTTTTGGGCAGCTAACTGTGCCCCTAGAGGCAGATTAGGGACCTAATTTAGGGCTTCAAGGCACTTACCTTTGGACAGCCAGGTAGTAGGGTTACTTACATTATTTATCTCAAGAGAGAGACATGTTTTGCCTCAGCTGCCGTAAATAAAAACGTTTCATGTTGTGTTAGTAACGTTGTAATAGTTCAAGTGTAAAGGTTTATACTGGAGAATCGCACCTCTAGTTCTCTAAGACATTCAGCTGCCAATTGTAATTTCCATAAAAATACAGTTTCATTAAACTTCTATCTTCAAGAGAATACAGTGCCTATAAATAAGTATTTGCTTTCATTATCATCAGCATATTTTTTTTCAACAAACTGTTGTCAATATGGGTTTATTTTGAATGTCATTGACATTTTGTTCATGGTTGCTGTGGCAAGTGGGCTAATACGTATGATTGTTTGGATAACTCCAGTACTAAAGGTGGAAGAATAATCAAAAAATATTTCAAAAGTTAATGTCCTGCTCACCCAGATGGCAACCTTTAAAATCCATGAACAGTGCATTAAAAACAACACAGGGACCAATATTTCTACAAGACCACATCTTGTCCTACTCACACATTCTGCTGTTCCTACTGCTTTCTGAGGATTTTCAGCTGAGGCTTTGCATAACTTTGTTTGATCCTAAGTAAATGGCACTAAATCCATTCACTTAGTTTTAGAAATAATTCTCCTTGACAGATTCAGTCTGCCGAAGACTGGGCACTGATTGTAGGTTTTAAGTGGAATGGAAAATATACTTTCATTGAGGAGAAAACTGCATACACAGAAGGAGGTTATTCCTTTGCCAAAAAAAAAAAAAAAAAAGAAGAAAAAATCCTGCTATGTACATCATAGGAAAACTAACTTGTTCGACGGTAAATCTGGAAATGGTCATTAGTACAGCATTGCCTGTTTTGCTGAGTTTACACTGCTTGCCCAATTTTACACCTCTCTGATTTTCCTCTCTGCTTCATCAGTTGGAGGTGAAGGAAGGAGACTATGAGTCTACCTTATTTTGTGCATGAAGTTAAGGTGTTTATAGTAGGAGGTTCATATTCTTAGACTTCCTTTATCCTCAACCTAAGAAAGATTATCAGTTAGATGATACAGAGTGGGAGCTTAAGACACTCAGCTGTGTCTTCTGGAGAGTCTGTTCCCCATCAGCTGTAAGCAAAGCTAGAGTTGCTGTGCTTCTTAAGCCAGATGACTAAAACAGACTCATAACACTTTCAGTGCCTATGCTGCTTTGAATCTGGAAGCCAATTTGTATGCCTCATAGGTTATCCCAAAGCTTCTTTTTTTTTTTTTTGTTTGTTTTGTTTTGTTTCAAAATCAGGACTGACCATAATTTGAATTAAAGTTTAATTTAGAAATAATTTAGTATAAAATATTTTTCTTGTATCTGCATATCCTACAGACTTACAGTATAGACAATTATTAACTATGTTTGCATTGGTTTTGTCAAAACAAAGAACTGTGATGGTCAGGGGAAGGGAAAAAGAAAAGAAAGCAAAACACCATAGGAAAAATTATATTTAATTAACACAAAAGTTATTGGACAAGTTATTAACTCCAGTTCACTGTTACTGCTACACTTTTTACACAAAAATATTAAATCAAGAAAAGAATCAATGCCTTATAATTCTTTATGACTTTTTTTTTTTTTCTTCTCTGCTTCTTTTCTTTGAGAGCTATACACTTTAGTAGGGTTTCTTAGAGATTCTTGAAAGCAATTGGGAGCCCTGTTTTCAAGGTCTGCTACAAGTCAACTGGCTGGCCTTTCTTTTGTAGATGATCTATCTGAATAATAATGATTTTTTTTTTTATTTTTTTATATGTTTTAAGGAAGATACATCTTGCATCTAATCTCCATGTCAGTTTGGAAGATGAAAAGAGGCTTTGAGCAATTTGACTGCAAAGATTCGTGCTTCGATGTGAGCATGACAAAACTAAGCAGTAGCTGAGCAGTGATTTGTATTGGTCACTTTCAAATGGTAGATGTAAGCGCACCTGAATCTTTTTGTGAATCTAGCTCTTTCAGTTGGTTTTGTGAATCTAGCTCTCCATTGTTAGCTATTTCAACTTGAAAAACTCAAGCACAGACGTATCGAAGAACCAAGGATATATCTAAGGATACCAGAGAATGTATTATATATATATATAAAAAAAAGCACTATATAGGATTTGAATTACTTTGTTAAAACAAAAGGAAAAAAAAAAAGAAAAAAGAAAAAAAAAGAGTACTTACTTTACAGTACCTTGGCAATAAAAGACTTGGCACTTTAATCTCAATATGCCTTTGTACATTGAGTGGACGATATACAAAAACTAGTGCCTGGAGTCACACATAAAATGAAGAAGATAAAAGGAAATGTTCACCTCTTGGTGGGGTGAGATAAAGGGCCAATGGGGGAAAAAAAGTATACCATTATGTAGTTAGCTATTTTACCATATGCAAATATACTAGTAGGAGAACTGATGTTGTCTGGGCAACATTAATTTTGGCATTTCTTAACTTAAATGCCAGCTTTCCAATCTAAAGCACAGTGCAATATAACTAAACATACTAGTTATCAGGAATCTGCTCATCTGTGTATATACAAGCATCATTTTGAAGTTTATGTTTCTTGACTGTTTAAGATCAAACACTGAGATTTTAAAAGATACTTACATTATAGCTGTACTTGTGTATATTAGAGCATGGATCTCAGGTTGAAGGGAGACTTGAAAATTACTTTCATACACAGTGATGAGGTGTGGCGTAACAGTATTTCTCCCCTGAAAAGGTATAGCTGTTGAAGAGATGCATAAGCATATGCCAGTTGTATCCATTCCAGGGAAGAAGGAATGACCGTGAGAAAGGTGTACAGATGGCCAAGGCATTTCAGCTCAGCTAAGATTATCATTTATATCAAACTGTGATCTGAGAGACCTGCATCGGTACTGACATCACATATGAATGCTGAAAAGCCTGAATAGCTCATTAGGGAAGAATAACAAGTAACATTTGATGACCTTTTTGTTACTTAGACTGCAGTTCTGCTTCAGAGGAAGGGTTACAAAAAAAAAAAAAAAAGATGGCTTTCTCTAAGCCATATGCATCCTTGGCCTCAGGAAAACTCACTGAGGGTTGACTGGCTGACAAATTGATTTATTCCCCAGCATCCTTTCCAGGTTCCTAGTGATTACCATGATCTTTATATAAAATCATAACACTTGGCTATTTTACATTTTTAAAAAAAGATATTTTGGATATAGTAGAAATGTTTGGCTTAATTTTTAGCATGGAGCTTTGTGTTACACTTCAGTGTACTTTTATTGCTTCTGTTCTTAATTATAATTTCATGTCTAAGAGCACAGAAATAATTTTCTCAGCACCAGACTCACCCAGCATTGGACATTACATCATTTGAAAAAGGAATTCTATGTGCATGTCACTGTACAAAGCTTTACTTTAGATACCTGGCAGTATCATGCCTTTTACACTCTAATTCATGTGCATTATACACCTATACACTAAGCACTTAGTATTTTCATTTGATAGTTTTGGAAACTGAGGCCACAAAAATATATTGCCAGAACTTCTCTAGAAAGCTGGGAAGAAAACTAGCTCTGAATTTATTTCTGAGTTGCTGTGCAGTCTGTGCCTGCCCTGGATCAGCTGAAACTCGCAGCCTCTTTGGAGTGTATGATCTCTGTGGGTTTTGAAGAACAGCTTTTCAGAGAAAAAAAAGGTGCATGTGTGACTAAGGATTGAAGACCAAGAAAGGGAACAAAGAAAAAGCAAGCTTTTCTTCAAGTTAAGCCCAGAAGCAAGATAGAATATTGAACTGTGATTCCCTGAAAAAGTGAATATTGAACCCATATTATCTTGGGGCTAGATGTGTTTGAATATAAGGCACTTCCCCTAACTACTAGAGAAGGAGAGAAAGTGCCAGAAGACTGCACAGCCTTTGTTTGTCCCTACTTAATTTGCTTATGAGCTTGTACTCAATCCATGTAGGAATTATTACAGACCATTCTCAAAAAAAACAAACAACCAGACAAAAATTTTGGCATCCTTCACAGATCGTTTCCATTCCCCAGCTAAGAGGAGCCTCAGAGAACTGAAGAATTATGTGCCACTTTCTCCAACCAAAGAACAACTCAATTTAGCTTTTGTTACACACACTTTCTCTCATATCCCTGTTTTCCACAGAAGTTGCTCATTTAAGAACTGACAAAATGTATCTCTTCATTGACGCCTGACTGTGCAAGATCACAGTCTGAGGACCGTAACAGCAAAAAAGGGTATGAGCAGTGTTTAATAGATTCCAGTGGGTTTTGGATAATGACCAGAGAGAGCTGGTATTTTTAATGTAGTTACCTTGAGCCAGACATCCTGTCTGTCTGTCCTTCACAGTATGCTGTGACTTGGTTATGAATAAAGCTATGTAGGTCACCAAAAGTAATTTTTTACTTCCTAAGTAAAAAATTTGCTTCCTAAGTAGAAGATTACCCTCTGAAGCCAAAGTAACTCAGGAAGCACAGACTTCTACCTTCTTCATGAGGTAGAAGTCTGTGCTCTTGAGGCTGGAGGTCATAGATTCTGTTTACAATGTTGAATGCATGAGGTTGCCTGACAATCTTGCTGTTCAGAGATGGACAAATATCATTACAATGGTAAGGATAAAGTAGTCTTGTTTCAGAATTCTTTACTTCAGAGTAGCACATCATATCCAAATGGAAAGCAAAATTAACACTCAGACTTCAGTTTGAATTTCTCAGACAGAAGGCAAGGTGCAGTCTGGCATGAATTCCACACTTTTTCAAAAAGTTATAAAAATCCTCTTCACCTGTTACTGATTCTGCTGCTCAGTATTTCTATGACATAAAGCTTACTGTATTTTTTCACTGATCTGACACATCTTCCTTTGGGATAGGGCATAATGCTTTTTTTTAGCCTTTTTTTTTTTTCCCTCAAATAATGATGGAAATGGAAGAAGATTTTAAAAATTGCTGCCATTATATTGGAAAAAATTACACACTCTCTGGTTCAAACTGTATGCAAAATATGGCATGTGTAAATGTGCCAATTTACAATGTGCTTCTGTGATTTGCTCCAACAATTAATCAATGAAAAAATAAATAATTTGGGAAATTAGTTTCATTTTTGAACTTGAGGTTTAGATTTTATAATTTTAAAACCTGAAAACTGCAGAACACTGTGTAGTTTGAAAGTTGCTGTCAGAGGCTGACACAAGAATTTTCTGGGATGACATCCAATTAGCGTCAGCACAGATATAGTCAAACACTTTCCTATTGGTCCATCTATCTGTTGCATTTGTTTAATGACTTCATCTGTCTGACCCCTCACAGTACAGTATCTGAGTGCCTCCAATTTAATGCCAAAATCTAAATAAAGATTTTTTTTTTTATTGTCATGTCTAGGGAGAGTGTCCCAAAAGAGCCCTTAAATGATGCTATGATGTGGATGAAGAAAGTTATTTACAAAGCCTGAAATACAGAAATAAATTTTGCAATTTCTTCTGAAGTTTCTATTTTCATAAGAGTGGGTCTCATTATCTTGGCCTATCTCCTCTGAAAGTTTTTCTCATGCATTAGTCATTCCTTCATTTTCAGGAGGAAAATAGTTGTCATGAGACGGCTTGATCCATGGAAACAGATCAGATACAGATCTTTAGAAAGAGACATTAGTGTTAAAGAGAGCTCCAGCTTTGATCTAAACTTGTCTTGGTCAAATTATTCTTTGATGCAGGAAAAGTGGCAAACTTCTGAACGTAAGAAGCAAAAAGAAGTTGTAAGCCTTTCAGTATAGGTCCCAGATGTTCTACATTGACATTTATTATAAAAAAAAAAAAAAAAAGAAGTCAGCAAAAACACAGGTAGTCTTTTTTGCCATCACAATTTTCATGACTGCATGAGCAGATGAAACTCTTGGAAACATGTTTCTTGCCCTGGTCTCAGGGCCAACCGAGGTGAAGGAAGAAATGCAGTTTTCCCACAACAGATTCTCAGTACTGTGTTTGTCTCTGGAGTTATTTGCATATTCTATACTCTTCATAATATGTATATTAAAATCTATGAGCTCATGCCCTGGAATGTAGATGTGTAAGTATACATATTGTTTTAATTTTGGGAGAGGTATTTGGAGTGTAGGTAACCTTTTGGTCTATATTGCTTGATAGCTAATCTTAACAGACTTTTTGTATGTATTTTCCAAATTACTTCTCCAAAGGTCTCCAAAAAATTATAATATGGGGAAAGTAAATACTTATTATCCTGGAAGTGTGGTTCATTAGCCCGTAATCTAATGTCTATTATTTCACACATAGCAGATGATGATTTTTCATGGCAAGGAAATAGCTAACCAAATCATCTGCTATGTGGTAGGTTGAAATCTGTCATCTCCTAAAAATAGTGGAAGTGTTTTGACTGAGACCAACTGGTAAGAAAGGCCACCATGGGAAGGTCTTTCATCAACAGTTCTGAAAATAAAAATGTTGTCAGGAGGTTGTGTAAGGAAATGGAAGTATTGATCCTGGTAGCTGACAGAAAACGCGTAATGCAAGATCTACTTGCACTGAACCAAATAAGACTGGAGACAATAGAACTGGTCATATATCAATCATGCATACAGAAAGTGTGCGTGCAACCTCTTTAAAACACACAAAGGACATTTCAAACAGGCTAAAAATAAGCATAAGTTTTGCCTAAGAATAACTTACTGTCTGCAACCCTGGGGGAAGAGTAATGGCATAAAAACTCCAGAAAACACAAAAATGAGGGAATGTTATGAAAACAGTGATATATCCAGTACATTGCAGCCATGTTACTAAGAATTTAAAATTTTGTATGACTTTACTCAAACATGTTGAACAGTACTTTTGTGCCACAAAATCAATTTGTCAATGGCATAGAGTATAAAAAAAATCAACTTCAGTCATGTTGCTGATGTCTTATTAGCAAGTATGTCAGTGAAAAGATAAAGAAAATTGAATAAGTTCTACACTTAGCAGTGTGCCACTGAATTTGCAAATGGAAGAATTAAGTGAAGTGATGCATTCAAATATCTCTTAAAGTTAGTACAATTGTATAGGTTTGGGAAACATTCAAGAAGGTAATGAAGGAGCACAATTTTGAAACATGTTAAAGGAAAACCACAAAGATACATGATTGTTGTTTCCTGCAATTCATAACTACATTATAACAAGCATCATGCTTTTAGATGACCCCTTAATCCTTTATTTCTAATGAAAAAAATAAAATCAGATAAGCACAAAAAAAATCATCATTCTGCTTACCAATATTTATTGTATTAAACAACTGGATATATGCTCTTTAAATACTTAACTAATATACATGCGTAATTCATTTACATACTAGCAAATGGCACACTGGAACAACATCTTAGCTTGACCACCTCTAGGAACATATCTGGTACTTTGCGTATAAAAGTGTGTTTCCTCTTGATAATGAGAATACCTTCAAACACATTCATTCGCCTCTCATTTCCTTATACGAATAGTAAATGCAGTTATGTAAGGTCTAGTAGATCTATACCAGATGAATAGAAAGAAATCTAATAATGCTTTTAAAATTATCCGTAATATTTTATTTTTCAATAATGATTGCCTAAAAACTCTTTCTAATACTAAAGCTGCTGCTAAGATGATTTTCTAGCACATTGATCAATACTGTCTCATTAGTCAATGTGCCCATTTACTATATCTTGATTTGAAATAACAGTGTTTTAAAGTTATAGCATTTTAATGGCATTGTCCTGATTTTCATTGTATTAGAAATTATATATTAAATATAATGAGGGATTGTGCTATTATTTCATCTGGTAGTTTAGCTAGAACAACAGTAAATTGTGTTTCCTTGAATTACCTAATCTTAAAAACAATTTCTAGTCTTCAGAAACAAACAAGCGAACAAAAATATAGCTGAAGAAAGATAATGTATCCAAGGAAGTTGAAAGTGTACCTCTAATCATCCAAAGCACCAAATTCCCTTTTTCATAAATTGCTGATAACTATTTCTCTTAACAGTTTCTTTCTATTAACCCATAACAGTCCATATACTAACTTAAATACAGACAAACACAGAAGTAGACTTGATTCTGAAAAGCATATGTTTTCATACTTCTCTGTGGCCACAGCAACAAAACTATGATTTTACTGTGCCATGCATATTTTTTTCCCAACAGTCCACAGCCCTCATACACAGGCCCTGTAATGAAGTGAAGAAACATGACATACAAAGCAAGGGGGAAATCTCTGTTTTAGAGATTTTAGAGGTACAAGGAAGTAGATCTGTTTAGAGGTACAAGGAAGTGGAACTTGGGAGGACAGCATTTATAGGAGTCTTGGTATTACAAAATGAAATTCACTTTATAAAGTAGCGTGAAGTAAAGTGCCACTAGACAACTGCTTTCAGCTGCATGGAGCTTGACCTACAAACTGTGGGATTGATTGCACACTTGGACATTCATGTCAACTCATGCTCTTGTACCCAGCACTGAAATGGCACTAGTAAAGACAAGAACAACTGCATACACGATTCCCTATGCCATCCCTTTCAGACTGTATGAATTATTAGCTATTGCATAAACTGAGAGTAGACCTCTATATGTGTGTACAAAGAATCAGTGTCTTAAAAGATAAAATTGTTTGGGCTTTTTAAACAAATAAGGTGTCTTGTTATGATGGATGGTATTGCTACTTCATCTGCTCAGTTTGCTGCATGTAACATGCTGATAAAGAGATGTCTTTGTGCAGGAGATATGAAACCAGTTTGCCTTGGACAAGAGTGAAGTGAAACCCTGAACTGGGAGGAAACTCCTGCTATAGGAAAGGGAGGTACTGCAAGCCCAGCTGCTGGGCACGCGGAGCTGGGGTAAGGCACTATCTGGACTTTGGGATGACGCATGTATAGGGTGAGAAAGAAGGCAAGCTGGCAGCATGAGGAGAGACAGGAGCCTCCTAACAACACATAGACAGACTTCCGAAAGGTCAGGAAAAACAAGATGTCTTTTTTTAAAGTCCATGTAGATGCTGAGTGTGGTTTGCTTGAACTTTTTGGAACCACAGAAAGGTGCTATGTTATGTAATGAAAGAAAATTGCTGGCTTTGTAAGGACTGAGGGGAACATTTGTTGACAAAACCTTTTATACTAATCCATCCACTGAGAAAATCTGACTCCTCACTATTTCAAAATTTATAGAGTTTATACTCTAATAATCAATAACATTAGGTATTCAAAGGTCTTCAGCTATTTCTAAAACATCAAACTGTGGCTAACACCAGGCCCCATAACAGATAGAAAAAATTATCTTTCTTTAGCTTGTTTTGAGAAAGAAAGATTATTCTGGCGCTTTCTAATACCTAAACAAGGGCAAAGAGGAAAATTGCAGGGGAAGCTAATTGCTATCTTCATCTTCTGTGTTACTTTAGACTGTTACAGTCCTCTGACTGTGCAGCAACTACAAAATATTTTTCCTGTGTTTGTTCTTTTGACAAATACATATGTTCTTGCAGTACACGTCTACTGCCTCTGTCAGCAGCAGCAGCAGCTGGTGGTCAGCATGGTATTTAAAAGTTAAAAGCTGTAATCCAAAGATTTCTGCCTATAATGGTGACATGTTGCTAACTAATTGTCATGAGATGCCCAGACTACCTTAAAAAACTTGATTTTTGGTTGCTACATGGAAAATTAGTACTTCTTAAAAACTTGGAAAAAAAAGAATTTAAGCATTAAATATCTGAATAAAATTGTGAGAACTGGGGTGGCTTAAAAAACAGAATGAGTTTTTAAAGTAAAAAGCCAATTTTTAATTTATTTTTCTTTTAAATACGCCATTGCTAAAAAAAAAAAAATAATAAAAACTTTCAAGAAAAAAAGTCTCAAAATATTATAGTTTAATCATAAACCCTGCTTCCCAAAATTTTATTTTGAATTGTTTGGAAGTAATTTTTATAGTATATTTTAAAATAACTGTTTAGTATGGTGGGGTAAGTTGACCATGGCTGTCTGCCAGAGCTCCACTCAGTTGCTCTCTCACTTGTCCTCTTCAACAGGTCAGGAGAAAAGGAGATGAAAAAGCTTGTAGATATAAAGAGCCTTTTCATAAGATAAAGAGAAGAAGATCACTTACCAATTGCTGTCGTGGACAAGTCAGACTTGAACTAAGAAAATTAAATGTTGGAAAATTAAGTTTGTAAGAGACAAACTAACGCCTCCCACTCCCCGTTTTTTTTTTTTTTTTTTCCCTGGTCTTATCTTTACTCCTTCATTCCTATCTACTCTACCTCCACCTAACTCTGAGAGCCACAAGGAGGAGGGATGAGGAATGGGTGTTGCACTCATGACAGTTCCTCTCTGCCTCTCTTTCTTCCTCACATGTTTCCCCTGCTCCAGTGTGGATCTTCAACAGGCCACAGTTCCTGCTAGGAGCCTGCTATTGCAGGGGAATCTCCTTTTTCTCTGACCTTGGTGTTCACAGAAGTGCTTCTCAAATTCCTCACTTCCTGACAGAGTTTAGCCCTTTCTTAGGTTTTTTAATAGAGGCAACATCAGCTTGGCTATGTCCTGTGCGAGCTCAACTGTGTCCTGCGGTGGGTCTGTTGGACCCAGCTGAAACCAGCTGTGTCCAGTATGGGACAGCCCTTCGTCTCCTCACAGATGCCACCCCTGTAGCACCTCATTACCAAAATTTTAATTTTGTGAGAGGAAGACCACAAAAATTTCAAGGCTTTTTCAGGCTGCCTCCTTCCTAACTAAGGCAGACAGTATGCATCTAATTCTAAAAGGCTGATTTACTCTCAAGCAACACCTAATTCCTGTGAGTGTTTAAAATAAGATACTTTGGAGAAAGAAGTTTCTTTGGATACAGCTGAAGATGGCCAGAACACACTGGCCTGATGGTAGAGAAATTAGGGACCTAAGTTCCAACATATTGTGGAGCTGCACACAGATAAAGCTACAATAGGTTTTTGGTCTTTCCTCTACTTCTTTCTTGGAGTACAGAATAACTTTCATATAATATGATTCTGAACTCCACTGGGATTAGTTTAAAATTAGAGGTATTACTTTTGTAGAAAGCTTTTTAGGTGTAGAGTTCTCTCAGAAACTGATACATTTCTATTGTAAATCATCTTCAGACCAAAAGTAAAAACACAAAAACCATATATGATGATTTCCTAGTGTGCTTTCCCTTCTTCAGCTTCATGTTTTTTATCTGTTTAAAAACATTCTGTGGATGTCTGTCACAAGTATTTTTCTAACCTTGTCCTGAAATCATTATGTTTTTGATCTTTAGCATCCTTTGGTGAAAACCTCCATCTATTTTCCCGTTATTGTTCAAAGAATGACTTCCTTTTGCTTGTTTTGAAATTAATGCATAAGATTATCAAACTCCTTGAAAAAAATAAAATTTGTGCTTTATTAGAAGTCTGTGCCAGAACTTCTCTTGAAAGATGATTTAAAAATCTTCCAATTGCCATGATAAATGTATCAGTGGCCAGTTCATGCCTATTCATTTTATGTTACTTAACTGGTAATTAATCTGTTGATTCTTTCAGAAAGACTCACTTTGTCCCTTCTCATACATGGTTTTGCTGGACTAAACAAGCCAATCTTTCTAGCATCTGGTCACAAACCATCTTTTATTTAACTATCTACCCTGCAACTTTTCTAATCCTAATTAATGTTTGTTGGGGATTAAAACAGAGATGGAGAAGCAAAATAAATCCATGTTTTTGTTTCCTACTTAATCTTTTTATAGATGTTATTCCTTTATGTTTCTTTTAACTGTGATGCTAGCATGCTTTGTGTAGCTGGTGAGGGCGTCACTCTCATAACAGAAACTTTTCCATTAAAGATGTTGGAGAAATTAAACACTGGATCATCACATCCAGGGATCTGTAAACAGTGCTGATCTTACAGTAGATGAAAGCAAAAGTATATACGCAATACACAAGATAGAACCCTCAGTTGTAGTTAGAGACAGACCTCAGCCATACCTACCACATCTTGGTAATCTTGGGAGAAGCTCCAAGCCCAGTGCCAGTCCTGAATTTTATGTCTCAATCCTTACCAAGATGCAAGGAGATCAGTGTCTTATAGGGCTCAGAGAGTGACCTGGCATCTGAAGTCTGCCAGAAGTTCCCAGAAGTCTGGGTCTATCAGTGTTATTGGCACCCACAGGTGTCTATATGACTCTGTCTGTTTCTCAATTCCTTTTTTTAACTGCTAGTTTCCCCCTGGGGCAATCACCACACTGACGTCAGAACATTGCCCAGCACCTCATTTATGTCTGAAAAGAGAGGGAAACAGTGTTGAGAAGAGAGCCCAATGGAAAAAGTAATATTCAGTGTGTGTTAAAAGCATTGAGGGAGGAGGATTAAGTGGAAGAGAAGGGAAATTTTAAGTCAGTGTATTTATGTTATTCTAAATACCAAAACCTCCTAGTTATTTTGGCTATTTATATTTGGCTATAAATAGCTGAATACCTGCCTATACATGAAATAACTTGAAGACATTTTTCTTTATTTTTTTCCTCCATTTGAGAATTTTCGTACTGCCATTAATCAGGTTCATGATAAATCTATGACATCTTTTGCTTTCATTTCATGTGCTTTTCTTTACAGCAGATAGTAGATACTTATAGAACTCTATCTCGTTAGTCATAACATCATGCACTTATCTGAAACTGCTGTGAGTTCCAGATGGAGGCAGACAGTATCTTGTCCAATAAACTCTGGTGTTAACCCACAAATTAAGCAGTCTATGCTCATGTGTCTTCTTGAGTCAGATAATGACAACACAGAGATGTACTGTGTGCATATATTTGAATTCAACACTTAATGTCCAACAGTGTTTGTTTGTTTTAGGGTTTTTTTTAATAATGATTTGACTATTTCACTGGACAAGAATGACTTTTAAGAGATTTTTTTTATCATCTCTGACCTAAACCAAGATAGGCAAAACACCGTATCACACAGCATAAAAACTGTAGTCTCTTTTACACCTCACCTATCCCTTTTCCCTCTTACTGAACTTTGCTATCAATTTGCACACCCATTTCCTGTTGTATAATTTCATCCATTCTCATTTAACTCTCTTCCTTCGCAGTCCTGCAGTCTAGTGGGTATCTTAGAATCCTGGAACATAGAACTCCTTGTTCTTAAGATGGTGGATTAGGGCCAAGTAACCCCAAAGGAAAATGTAGTATTTATTGCTATTTGAAGATTGTTTTGTTTAAAAGCTGGTCTTCTAGTTTGGAGAGACTGGTTTAATATTTTCTGAAGGCTTGTGGTTGGCAATATTGCATGGATCTTCTCCAGCCTTGGGCATCTGTAGAGACACTGATGACAAAAGCAGTCTTTATTTCTCTGATCTTAAACACTGCTTGCAAATGTAGCTGGCTGATATTTTCATGGAAAAACTGAGTTTGGTTAACTTTTTTTTTTTTTTTTCACCAAAGAAGAAGTAAATCTCTATCCCTACTCATTTCTTCGTTCTGCTTTTGCAACTTAAGGACAAAGAAAAAAAGGATATCCTGACTCTTTTGCTCTTCAGTTAAAACCAAAGCAAACTACCTGGTTTTCATTTTGTTGGCTAAATGATGGAATAATTAGGGTTATTTAATTTATTTAATTATATTTAATTTGTTATCAGACTAATAAATGGTAGAATAGCAAAACACCTTAAAATTTTGTTTGAAATGTGGAAAGTTTGTTTTCCTCCAAACCTGTAGAATACTTGTCCGGTGTTCCTTAAATTTTTGAACACTCTTGTTAACCATTTGCATTGAGTCCAGACCTCTGATCCTTCGTGCCACTAACAGCTGACAACCCAGGAAAAACTAATATATACCTTTTCCCCACAACCCAAAAGTTCCCTTTTGCTGTTCTTTGGGATGCACGGTGCTTTGCTGAGGGACATTGCCCTCTGCAGCCTTGTGTGGGTAAACAGCGATTCATTGTTGACCCTTCTCTGGGGCCTTGGGTACCAGGAAAGCTTTGCTCTGTTTTGGTTACACTAGCTCTATTTAACCAAAAGTGTAGGGGCTTGTTGTCATTGTGAGGAGTTATTTGCTTTATTTTTTTTTTTTGTTTAGTTGTTTTTTACTTGAGTGTGTTGGGTTTTTTTTAAGAATATTGTATAGACTGCGTAATAACACAACAAAAGTCAAGAGACATTAGTTTGGCAGGTTTAAAAAAAGGAAAAAAAGACTTTTGCCTGCTTGTTTTTCTCAGGCAAAGCTACAGTTGTTTATTAGGTGTGCAAAGAATTCAGGATCAGCCTCAATCATTAGCACTAAACCCTGAGACGCTAGCTGGTTAGGTAACCTGGCAGCCAAGTGTTGGAAACATCCAAACATGTCTCAAACACAACACAAAAGAGGTTGATTTACTGCTTTCCCTGCAGCCAAAGCTTGTTTCCATAGAAATAGCTTTGGGCTGCTTCCTGGTTTCATGAGTCCTTTATATACCTCTGGTACACTGTGTTGCAGCATAAGGGAAAAACATGGAGACTTGATTCATCTCTCACTTGTAACAACTTTATGCTGGTGCTAATCAAGAAATGTGATTAAATTATTCCTGATCTGTAGAGCAGTTCCTTTTAATGGACTAATATTGTTTATTTTCATTTAAGGAGATGCACCGGAGTTCTACTGCTTACAATATATTCAAAAGATATTAATGTGATTTTTTTACATTAAAAATACTTTTTTACACTAAACATTTACAATTTTGCATGTAGAAGTTTTACCATGTTAATAGCAACTTGGAGCTATGGAGGCTTGTTATATTCAGAATAATTATGGCAGAGCTAATTTTAGAAACAAGAATAAGCAGCATTTTTCATTGTATTGTTTTTCTTTTCCCCTCTTAGTTTGAATATGGATGATTTCTCATCAAAATGCAACGTTTAAAGTTATCCATAAAAGAAATACACACTTATGTATTAACCTAGTGATTTCTTAGGCCTGCTTGCAATAAACTACCAAAACTTAAAGCAGTTGTATCATGCTGATAAATATGTAAAATGATGGCTATAATTTCTTGACAGGCAGAATAATAAGACGTATAACAAAGTTATATACACTTCAGAGACTCCAGCTTTTCTTATAATTACTTCAGATGAACTATGTCCTACGCTTATAGCAGACTAATGATGGCATAATATATGCTAATGGTTAGTAGTATTCAATGCCTCTAAATTCAAAATGTCTGCATTTTTTTCTTTGTGTGATATTGTGGTAGTACACGCTAAGGTTGCTAAGAATGCACCTGAAATCATTTACACACATGACCATTTCCATATGCACTTACTAAAGTTCTTAAGCATGTTCCTCAAACCCTCTTAAAGTCAATAGGAATCGCACATGTACCTAAACAGTGAAAGTCTGAAAGGACAGCCTTCACAGAGAGGAGATCTTGTTAAAAACTTAATGAATTCAAGGACAATATTTCCTTTATTTGAATTGGCTTAGGTGGTATATGTAAAAGAACAAACCAGTAGCTGCTTCAAAACGGCTCACCATGTGAAAAGACAGCAATTCAGGTGGCTAGGAACCAATCGGTCAATGGACACAGTGATTTAGCTCTGCTGAAATTCAGCAAAGCTTTTCTTATACACATGGTGGTCAGGAAGAAAGCACAAAACTGAAATGAGCAATGGAGTATAAAAAGGCCTTACTGCTACCAATGTGGTTTTTAATCTATCCTACTTCAAATCGTAGTTTTTATCTCAGTTGCTTCTCTCTCTTCCTCTTATACCTAATAGTAGAAGACATATGATTGCAAATACTTTTCCCAGTTCCATCTTACCCTTTTACAGTGTATTTTTTTTTTTGCCATATTGAATTTACGCTGAAGACTCTAATTGTGTCTAAGTCACTCAGTGTCTGTCTTCATCCTCAGTATAGCCTGCAGAGACCAAAACCAAAACCAAAAGAAACAAACGACAACAAAACCCCACCCAAAACAAAACAGAAAATCATTGAATTCTTGGTGATAATCATGCTGCAATTAGGAAGAATGATGATGTACAGCTCTGAAGGAATCTAACAGCTTGCAGTTTGAAAATCATAGTATATTTTTTAATTCCTGTTTTCAGTGATCTTACTGCCACATGGAAGCTGGTTTCAGTCATGCTGTGCTACATGAAATAAAAGAGCATCAATACAAAAAATAATCTTGGGACATGTTTCCTTAGAAGTGAAGTTAATGAAAAAAGGAGCTGGTCCTTCCTAAATAACACCAAACAATCTGAAATGAAGGATAATTGTAGAAAATTCTGCCTTTGCATCTACTTACTGTGCATGGGTGGTGGTTTCACAAGAATTACTCCCAGTGCTCTTAAATTATTGTGCATTTATTACTGTACCTCATGCTGCTTAACGTGGTTATAATGCCAGGTGTACTATACAGATTTGTTCATATGTTTATAGCTAGGATTGATCAGTGAAATGCGATGTGAAACTGTGTTCTACCTCTTTGTTCTATTATTTGTTCTACTATTTTTTCTACTATTTGTTAAAATAATCCAACTCTGTTAAATCAGAGAATTTGTTTGAAAAATGTGGATTTATTCCTTCGTTAAACTAAACAGGTCACATGAATCTTTTCCATCTCCTTTGTATTGGGAGAAATTCATCTAGGCAACTATTAGTTGTATCTAAGATTTATTAGGTCTGCAATTAATGTCTGATCATCCAAGCAAGGTGCTTGGTAGACAGATAATTGTATGTCCAAAGCATCTGTTTAGTGAGGTGTTCCTAGGTGATGCTAGGGCATTCCTGAGTCTGAGGCATTCAGGTGTTCCAACATAAAGGTAGCACTAGTAGTGATGAAAGAATAGGCTTTGGATTTGCATACAAAAATAATATGGGGGAAAACAGAGATTCTGTCAACCAAACTACACCAAAAAAGGTAAACTTCACCTGTATGCCTAAAATCACGAAGTGTCTCTCTTCCAAAGTATATGCAAGTAAATATTTCCACGTTTTTCTCAAAACCAGAATATGTTGAGCAATTTTCTATTTCATGCATATGATTTGTTTGCTATTACTGTTCTGGCAGCAGTTAAGCTGTTGTTTTATAATTTTCATAGTGTTTATTAAACAGAAGTGATATCTTCAGGTGTCTGATGTCTGTCACTTAAAACATTTTACATGCATTTTAAGAACTATGGAGATGTAGCCTCAAACTAGCCATTTCCTTGGTTTTGTGATCTCCGCTGGATGTGCATCAGGCTTGCCCAGCCATATTTTGAGAGCAGCTTAGTGAAAGTTAGTGTGGTTTGGGGAAGAATTTTGAAATGTGGTTTCATTACACTTGGGAAAAAAATAGAACCTTTGATCTGTCAATGAAAGGGAATAGCACCCTTACTCCAAGACAGTCTGCCTAGTGGGCTGCCCCCAGCAGAGATCACAGAATCCTGGTATTTCAAATTGCAGACAGTCTGGCAGACAGGTTTGCCAAGAAAGTAGGAAAACCTGATAGGCAGGTCTGAAAAAGCTCCTGTCCAGATTTCTTTAGTCAAATTTTGTCACGGTCTCTTTCCATGAAACTTTATCATTTTGATTAACTGGGAATTTCAAAGGAAGTAGAAATTTTTTTCAAGTGTATTTTTAGCTAATAGAATTTATAGTTTATTGCTATTGTTCATACTTGGTATAATATCATGGTTTCCGTACATTTCTGGTATCATGAAGACTTGAACAAACAGAAAATTAAGGAGATCTTCCAAAACCAGTAAAAGTTATGCTGAAACTTGAAGACCAATTTTCCTATAAATATAGAATGAAAGTATTTGGGTACTGTTTTCATAGAAAGATATCTGCTGCCAATGTTCTAAATCAGGACTAAATCAGACTTTAAATCAGATCAAATCTTGCCTTGGTGGTTATAAGAGTACCTGAAATATCAAATTTCACTGTAGGATGAAGTTTCATTTTGTGAGATGTTCTGCAAAGAAGGTTACTGTCTGGGCTTGGAAAACACTCTTTGAAAGTAAACAAACCAAACAGTAGGGAATGAAGCTATTTTGGGGTAATGGTTTCTGCTTTCTGCAGTCTCTGTGGAATAGTTAACAAGAAGGGAAAAATAAGTATGAAAAGTAAGAATGAGCAAGACTTCTGGGAAGGAAAATGTTGATATGCTAACTGTACTGCAGTGAGCTTCTCAGACAGGGATTAAACCGTTCTGCTGTTTGTTGCCACCAACAACAGAAGTAACCAAGTAACACTGAGAGAAATGACAGAGATCTCTCTTTGCTTTTCCCCAGAGAGTGCATCCTTTTTGGGAACCCTCAGTTTTGAGAACTGGTTTAATTGCAGTCATTTTTAGCTTGCACAGCTATTGCATGAACGTAAGCAGTGTGTAAAATGACTGGGAATTTTTCTTTGTGTGACGATGGATCCTGATGTACATTTATTTTGTTTTTACAAGAAAATAAGCCAAGTGGTTTGCAAAAACCCTATAGCAGGTGGTGGTTTTATTGCCATCTACTGCATGTAATAGTAATAATCTATATTGATAGTCTAATATGGAAATACTGTTATGTCCTGTTAAAACGCAATATCATGTTTTACAGATAAGTTAAAGAATTGCTTGGGAATATAATCATTATGTGCATATGCCAAGGAAAAGTAGGGGAAAGGGAAAGGGGAGACAATTTAGTTTTCAGGCAGTTCAGATAGATGGGCTGCCAAGAAGTGAGAATATTTGATTCACACAGAATTGTGTGCACATCCAGAGGCTTTGGAGATGCAGAGGATGCCTCATAAGCCTCTGCACTTATCCTACTTCAAGAGCAGAGTTTCCAAGTTTTAGAGGAGACTTACGTGCTGAAGGGAAGGTCACCATAGTGTCTTGGAAGAAGGATGTTTTAAAGTTGACTGTTTCACAGTCTCTCTGGAAGAATGAGATTAGCAGCAAGAAACCCACACAAGAAAATAAACACATAAATAAAGTAAAAAGCCCAGCTTCCATTAGAAAAATGAGTCTTGTTAAATGTAAATCCCGCTTCACTGATTAGCAATATTTTCAGTAAAATTAGCTGTGTCGAACCCAGTATCAATGACAGGAACTGTGTCAGGTACAAGCTCCCTGGAAGCTGATTCTGACATTTTGTGAAGGTTGTGTGGACACATATATTTCAGGGTTGCAGAATTGATTACTTTTCTTTCTGCATATTTTCAATTAGGGTACCTTTTGGCTGGACCATGTCAGGCCTGAGCCATGATATGACCAATTGAACATGACTTTTTCTACAACCCAAGGTACGCTAATTAAAGCCATCAAATTTTGTTTGGTTATCATTTGCACGGATTTTATATTAACTTCAAAGCCATTCTGGTTCTGAATACCAGCTTGTGTGTCACTACCTGATCCATATCTAATCCAGGTTTGAATTCATATCAAAGCTCGTAACTGGAGGGTGCACTTTAAACGGATATCTGTGAAATATCATACCACCATTACTTTTTTTTTTTTTAATACAGGTTTTTAATCTCCTTTTAGTTACTACGAGTCATTACAGAGACTGAGAGGCAAAATTTAATCATTATCTGTTTTACAGTTCTCACACTTTTTAATGTGAGAACCTGTCACTCACCTTTTCCTCCATTTGCTAATGCACTAGTGTAAAAAGGTCAGAGAAATAATGAGAGCACAAGCATAGTAGTACAGCATGAACTGTTCCCGTCCTTTTAATTGTGACTGAAGCCTCTAAAATGCAGATTTTAGACTTCTGCCTGTATTCTACACACAGTTACTTCAGCAAACAAGGGCTCGTTATCCCCAGGATCAATATTGATCTTCTTCTTTTTTTTTTTTTTTTTTTTTATGCATCTATTTTAGTTTCCTAACTCTTAATTATCATTTCAGTGATTCAGAAAAGAAAATCAGAGGGGTTTTTTGTTGTCAAATTGTGTATAGAGCATGTAGTCCTTTTTAGAAATACTTGGCAACTGGCCTTCTGGCTATACCCAATTATGTCTTCACTAGAGAGTCAATATATCTGAGGAAGAAATTGGTCTGATCAGTAATGCTTCATCACTGTTTCCTTTTGAAATCACATTTAATTTTTTGTTCCCACTTTTTGTCTTTTCTGTAAATAAATTACCAGAGAAGTCATTTCATTTCCAGTAGTTGAAAAATATGAAAACAAGATAGCTACTGTTTCGGGGAATCTGGTTGTGACTTGAAGAATTATAGTTGCAGATATTTTCAGGATTTGATGGTTTAGTCTTTAAGTAGTCTTCAGGCCTTTGGGAGATGCAGGTAGCTGATTTTACAGGGGCAATGAAAACTTTTACATTGAGACTAATAAACTTGATGATAAATAAAACTTTTCATTAAAATTACAATGCTGATTGTGAGAAGAAAGGCAGAGTGATAAGTGGAAAGGAAAATAAAGAAAATTATGCACAGAAGGAAGAAACAAAATCTCTAACAGACCAGTATGCTCAAATAGGGAAGTCATAGTATTACCTACCCTACCTCTAAAAGAACTGACTCATGAAAACAGTCCTGGATGCAGCCTACTCAACAAATATATCTAGTTTTGAGTAGTGTTCTCTGATGCTTTATCAGTAATTAAGGAGATTAGAGAAATTTATCTCAGAAGTTATAGAGCCAATAGTGTGACTTCTGTAGAGTTTCAAAGGTAAGAATAATAAAGGCCATGGATATGCATGCAAAGTGATATAAAATATAATGCATGTTTGTTAAAAGTAGATCACACCTTTGGTGTGATCATTCTTTAATAAAAAGCCTCTGCTTTTCTAGAGAGAAATATTTCAGTTAATCTCACCCTTCTTAACACAATACCACAGGTAAAGAATACTAATTATATTGTTAAAGATTGTGATTAAGACAAGAATTGCAAAGACAAATAGAGTAAAAGAAAGATAATGTGCTACGTTGAAACAACAATTTCAGGCTGGGAAAGGCTTCTGTCAGTGTTGCAAGTGGTCTCTTCTAAAGAACTTTTTACGACTGACACAAAATGGAGGAGTAGGTGGTAGAAACATAAATAAACCTTTTTTTTTTCTCTAAATATCAAATAAAGACAGTTAATCCAGTAATTCCTACCTTAAAAAATTAATGATTTTTGATTTATGCCTGTTTCTTGCATTATGCTTTACTTTATAATAAATTAATCTTATTTTCTTTGTCTGCTACATTTCATATAGACGAGCCATCCTCAGAACATAAACGGAGTACTCACATCATTATACTTACACATGAATATTTTTTTTTCTTTAAAGTAAGTCCTTCACATTACAGGAAATTTTGTATGAATGCTAGAACCCAGAGTAATAGCCTTCATGTTTTCCTTGTTATGAGTCTTAAAGGTTGAATTAACAGTGATGCAATGATGTTTCACCCCTGCATTTCTTAGTTACTGTTACTTCTATGAAATTATTTAAGCTACTTTTTTTGTTTGTTTTGTTTGGTATTTGATAAACTCTATCATTCTCTTGGAAAATGCTTTGTTTCCCTTAAGAAAGAAAAGGAAAAAAAAAAAAATTACTGATCTTGGCACAAGTTTTTTAAAAAAAGAATGATGGATAAGCAAAAAACCCACTCTACACAGAACCCCCATAAGGTGGTGAGGCACTGGAATCGGTTGCCCAGGGAGGTTGTGAGTGCTCCATCCTTGTCAGCGTTCAAGGCCAGGTTGGATGAAGCCTTGTGTGGGACGGTTTAGTGTGAGGTGTCCCTGCCCATGGCAGGGGGGTTGGAACTAGATGATCTTGAGGTCCTTTCCAACCCTAACTATTCTATGATTCTATGTAATAAATCGTCAGTGTAAATCAAGTAATGTAAAGTGAGTGGTGGTTTCTTGGTAGATGAAATGTATTTGAGACTGGGTTTCTCTCTGTGGTGAGTATCACTGGAATTTCAGAGAGCAATGGAATATTAGATAAAAGGGATGCAGAATTATACAATTATAATGGGAAACTTCTTAAGCTTTCCATCAGCACTTCAGAGAGAAGGATCTATTTACAGAATCATAAAATCATTGAACCATCTTGTCAAGGATAAATAAGAAAAGTTTTATAGGTACATCAGTGATAAAAGGAAAATGTGAGTTCTCCCTGGAAGGAAATGCCTGAAAGACCTGGTTATCTGAGACAGAGAAGGCTGAGGTACTCAGTGATGTTTTCCTTTGGTCTTACTGGTATGATACCTCCTACTGGCAGAAAGTACCTTTAGGACATGAACTGTGCTTATCACAAAATCCGTGTATTTTCATAGCAGACTCTTTCAGGCCAGAAAACTGCTGCTTATTCATGAAAGTAGGCACAATAAGTGCAAAATGTAACACCCAGAGACACTGACCAGATATAAGAAAAAGTAAAATACATCCAAAATCTGAACTTTGGCTACTCAGTAAAAGAGTGGAAGACATATAAAGCAGTTCTGGTTTTGATTTTTTGCAAGTCCCAGAATTTACAGGTGGAGTTTTTTCAGAGTAAAGCCTTTTTATGAACCTTTCCTCAGGCTTTGGTATCTAGAAGTACTGAACTTGGATTTACATCCTTACTGATTTTGTATCTATAAAGCCAAATCTACTTTTCCTTTGAAGGGATGAAATCAACATAAGACTAATATTACCTCAGAGCACCTTATGGAAACATAGAAACATAGAATGGTTTGGGCTGGAAGTGATCTTAAAGATCAACTCATCTGCCAGAGGAAGGGACACCTTCCACAAGACCAGATTGCTCAGAAACTCTTCCAGGGATGAGACAGCCAAACTTGCCTGGGTAACTTTGAGTGGATTTTTATTTCTTTTTCCCAACTCCATTAAATGCTGGAAAACCATAAAGAAAAAAAGAAATAAAGATGAGTGAATACAAGTAATCTCTTGAGCAGGGTCAAACTCTCTTCATGTTGCTAAATTCAACATGGCTATGCCTTTTGCAGTTGAGATATCTCTGTCCGTTTTGCAGGTAAAGGAAATCTTGTTGATAGGAATCTTTAGTGAGAGTCCCTCACACTGAGCACTTTCCAGTGTAAAGGAATGGAAAAATCCAGCCTGAGTCCAAAGAAATTTTTTCACTTGTTTAAAAATATTGTAATGTATTTACAGTTATACCTTACAACTTGAAATTCAAAACCATTTTGAATGCAAAGTGTACCAAGTTGTTCATTTTCCTCACAATTTTTATGAAAGTATGGAGTAGTAGAATGATAGCCCAAATGTTTTTTTGAAGTGTTAGTTTAGCTGAATTTGCATTGCCTGATTCTCCCTTACTACAAAAGTTTTCTTGAAATACATCTCTTCTAGTTCTGTTAAAAATTCTGTTTCCATTACTCTATTAGAGGAGCTAAAAGAATAATGAATATTTGGAAAAATCTTAGGAGTAATGTAACAACTCCCACTATTACGTCAAAACATTAACTGGGATGTGCAACATCATACTGGGTTTTCCATGTATTTTCAGTTCTGTGTCATGTCCTGTTGATAGAAAAATGTATGTGCTAAAAATAAAGCAGTTCTTAGTGTCAGTGGTGCAACTACAGAGGAATAGTAGCATCTCTGAATTCCACTAAATCTAAAATATGTCCTACATTAGACTAGCGCACCCTAAATTAGCCATCCTAAGCGGAGGAAAAATCGACATTTAGAAATATCTGTCTCCCTCTGCATTGGTTGTATGGAAAAAACAAGATTAAAAGAATAAGCTGACTAAAACATTTAGGAACACCAAAAGGTTTAGGCTAATTCTTTTCACTACTTCTATAATAAATGGAAGTTTGAATATTAAAATGAAATTTCAAAACCAAAATATTTTCAATTAAAAATGTCAAAATACAGTCACTTTTATAATCTGTTATTCTGGTTTCAACTAACTCACAAATTTGATCTGAATTTAAGTTATAATCACATAAAAATGTCTTTTTCAGAGTGGAAATTAGTGGAAATTTCTTAATAAAGTGTTCTAACTCCAAGGAGTACCTTGCTGCAGGTCTAAGAAATATTCCTGCATGAAGATATGCTGGCTGGACCTTTTCAGGTAGTGATTCATGAACCATCATTATTGACTAGATGAGAAAAACATAAAGCTCCCTCCATTCTATCCTGTTTTAATACATGCATGATAATTTTAATTCATTATAAGGTGTGAGGTCAGTAGGCATCTGGTCTTACACTTACCAATAAATTTTTAAATCATGCCAATCAAAAGTACCCATATTTTTAAAACAATACAGTAAATAAAAACTTGAGAACTATGACCATTAATCAGAAAAAAAGAATAAATTACCTGAGAGAAGAAATCATTGTTTATGGTTTAAATTCACTGTCAAAACATTCTAACAACAGAAAAATATTAATGACATTGCAAATTGTCTTGTTTCCTCTGAGATAAACAAAGAAGTGAACCCTCCATTTACTTTGTTGATCTTTCTTTCCTGTCTTTTTTTAATCTATTAAAGAATTTTACCATTGACCATTACTCTCAGCACCAAAAAATCATTAACATTTGAGGCTGTAAGGAGCATACTTTTGAGCCTTATCCTCAACTTACATGTAGAAATTCTGCCCTGTCCTTGACTGCATTGGGTTGGTTTTTTTTCTTTTTTTACTTTCTCTCTTGGGATACAAGCCTTAGTAATCTCGACTCCCTGCAGCACATTTAACTTTTTCTTTCATCCTCTGGTCTAAAAGTGGCAGTACTTGCGTTCGTGACTTTCACCTGAGAGTGTGGGCTAATGAAATGACCAATGAAAATTATTGTGGCTTTTTTTCAAGAAAAATTAGTTACAAACAAAAGGGAAAACTCTTCTGGACATTTTAGATGCAACTGATAATAGTGCTAGCCAAAGACAACGGCATTTCAAGGAAGAAAAATGTCCTTTTTTTTTGTCTCATTGATTAAAAAAAAAAGATGCTTACAACTTTGGTGGAAGAAGAAAAATATCACTCATTGTAGCTGCAGAAATAGCCTGTCATGGTTCTCTGAAGAAGTAGTAAGGAGTGGAAAGAGAATCTTTGTGCATTGGTTCACTTTCTTCTGTTTCACTCTTTTTCTGCTCCATAGTAGAGCTCCACACAGTTAAAGATGTGCTGTTTAGGGTGCTGTGTTCCCTTAATGTGAAGGCTCAATCCGCACAGCAAGGTGTCATCTAGCAAGATACTACATATCTGTAACAACAAGGTTCAATAAAACCGTTGCTTAATAAGTTGTATAGGTTTTATTCATTCTATTGAAGGAGTAATCTCAGGCCCTAATTGCAGTGCCTTATTAAGTATAGATGATTGAATGACATTTTCTTCAGCTGAAGAAATTAGAGTGATATGAAATGGGGAATCTAATTCAAATTTCTTCAATTTCTGTAAGATGCTTCTGTAGATGTAGGGAAGTAATGTAGAAGAATTAGTTTCTTTAGCTCTGAGAACCGAATACAAAATATAAGAACCAAAATCAAAATACAAAATATAAGAACTTACCTTAAGTTGCATAGACTTCTTAAGAAAAAATAAAATTTGAAAAAATAAAATTTAACAAATAAAGTATTTTTTAGTCTATGTCAATTAAGTTTACAATCATTACTAAAAAAAGTATATTTTGAAATTACTTTTCATGAAACAGTACAGTTTGGTGGTTTTTCTTTTCCTTCATTTCCACCTAGACCTGCTAAGATTTACCACTGTCCTGATTTCAGCTGGGATAGAGTTAATTTTCTTCCTAGTATCTGGTACACTTCTGTGTTTTGGATTTGTATGAGAATAGTGTTGATAACACATTGATGTTTCAGTTGTTGCTAAGTACTTCTTACTGTAATCAAGGACTTTTCAGTGTCCCATATTCTGCCAGTGAGGAGGTGCACAAGAAGCCGGGAGGGAGCAGAGACAGGACACCTGACTCACACTAGCGAGAAGGGATATTTGCAACATACACTGCAGCTACTCCAACCCCCACAGCAAGCACTGTGGCTACTCAGACCAGGGTGATGGTGATGCAGAACACCAGCCTGCGTTAGTATCAGTTGTCCCTATACATAAGAAAAAATGTATATGGAAGTCAGTTCATTTAGTAAAGGATGAATGAAGCAGGGAGATCACAAGAACAGGATAAAGAGGCATAACAAGAGATAACCTCTCAATCCCTGTCCCTGACAGCTACAGGACATGCAAAAAGATTTCAGCTGTCACCCAGGTGAGCACATCATAACCTGGATGCTCCGATTCTGGGATAACAGGGCTAGCAGTTCGGAATTGAAGGTTAAGGGAACCAAGCTGCTGGAATCACTTTCTAGGGATAGGGAAATTGACAAGGCAACTGGGAGAGGGACACAAGTCCTCAGCATGTGGAGGTGACTCCTGTCAAGTGTGTAGGAAAGACACATTATGTGTCACCCAGGCAAGTGGGCCACCATGGAAAGAGGTATGCAGTACATGAGGAAATTAGCCATGCTAGAGATGATTTATGATGACTCACACAATGCACAGTTACCAACAGATCCAGACAAAGTCCAATGCACACAACCCATGTGGCATAAAATGGAATTGAGCGCAACATTATGCCAATTACTTGGCAGTAATGAGTTGGAGAGACAAAGTGCCACCAAAGGTGAATGAAGTTAATCACCAACTCTGGCAATACAATGACAATCTCTTTTCCTTGTCTCAGCTGTGGAGAAACTGTTCAGGGGTTCCAGCAACTCAAAGAGTTGTCTTACTCCCCACCTGTAGGGATCAGCATCTCAGGTATTAACAGCAAGTGTCCTTTTGCTCAAGGAAGATAGTTTTGTCATAAACCAAAGTAAGGTCAAGGGACCTGCACAAGAGATCTGGTTTTGGGTAATAGAATGTCAAGACAAATGTTGTCAGATCCCAATGAATGTGATCAACAATATAACAGTAATGTCTCTAACAACTAGCAAGAAAGAAACACAAGCTTTTCTAGGTGTTCTGGGCTTTCAGAGAAAGCACATTCTATATTACAGTCTGATTGTAAGCCCTCTCTATTAAGTGACTCCAATAAAGGATGATCAATGACAAGCCTTTGAACATATTAAATGGGAGATAATTCATGAAGCAGCCCTCTGGACAGGCCAGCCAGGACAAGCTGTGAAAAATGTGTTTTACACCACAGCAGGGGAAATGGTCCTACTGGGAGCCTCTGACAGAAAGCTCCAGGGGAAACTTGAGCTCTACCCCTCAGCTTTTGGAGTCAGGGATACAGAGGATCTGAGGCCAGCTATACCCCAAATGAAAAAGAGATACTGGCAGCCTATGAAGGGTTTTGAGCTGCTGGGGAAGTGATTAGCTCTGAAGCAAAGCTCTTCCTGGTATCCCAGCTGCTAGTCCTAGGCTGGATGTTCAAAGGGAAGGTCTCCTCTATACATGATGTAGCTGACGCTACATGAAGCAAGTGAGTGACACTAATCACACTTGGAAGTCATCATGGACTGGGCAGAAAACAGCGAATTTGGAAATTCAACAGAGAAAGAAGTGATATGTGCTGAAGAGCCCCCACTGTATAGTGAATTACCATAAAATTAGAAGCAAATGGCCTTGTTTATAAATGGGTCCTGCACATGGTAGGTAATGTGAGAGGGTGGGAAAATCTGGAGTGTACCTCAAGGGTCTTCAGGTGAGAATAGACAGTGAATTAAACAGTATGATACTAATTGCTATATAACACTGTATATTATCACTTCTATGTTGGCTATATTTTCATCAACCACACTGGGTGCTTTGTGGCACCTGTCTCCACCATTACAGATTTGGGGATCTGAACCCAGCTCTGTTTCAATTGTCACATTAATGAAGAATGAACTTTGATGAAATTCAATAAGTTCAGAAGTCATAGAATCAGAACTGGTTTCAGTATGTAATAACTAACCCCACACACCATGTTTCCTGTTTTGAAAGACTGCTATGACAGATGGAGCCCAAAGTCATGGACTAAATGATTCAACTGACTGTTACAGGGATGGTCCATAGACTAAGAAAATGATATCTGTGTGCTTATCTCAAAAGACAGAAAAGGTGACAGTGCATTGGAAAGTCTGGGGCCTGGCATGACATAAATGGCATGGAATAAGGGGTGCATACTGTCCTGGTTTCAGCTGCGATAATTTTCTTCCTAGTAGCTGCTACAGTGCTGTGTTTTGTTTTCAGTATGAGACTAATGCCGACAAAGCACCAATGATTTGTTGTTGCTAAGTTTCTCTTACCCTAGTCAAGGACTTTTCAGCCTCATGCTCTGCCCGTGATGAGGGTCACAGGAAGCCAGGAGGGAGCAGAGACAGGACAGCTGACCTAAACTAGCCAAAGGGTACGGGGAGTTGGCTGGGAGGGGATGATGGCTGCTTGGAGATGGGATGGACATCTGTCAGCAGGTGGTGAGCAGTCATACTGTGCATCACATATGTTACCTGGGTTTTATTTCTCTCTCATTCTATTAATAGTAACATATTAATAATAATAATAATATTTTTTCTTTATTACTACTATTCAACTGTTCTTATCTCAACCCAGAAGCTGTACCTCTTTTTTTTTCTCTTATTCTGCACCCCATCTCACCAGGGTGAGAACAAGAGGGTGAGGTGCTTAGGGGTTAAACCATGACAGCCACTTCAATGGAATTTAGCTCTCATTCACGACTATGAAAACCAGTCGAATCCCTATGGGTTCAGCTAGAGGGATTTTTCCACTCTCTCTCAGTGTCAAGCAGAGCACAAATGGCATGGTGGGAGGCCTTTATTTTATTGTTAACAAAAAATGGAAAAAAACACCACCAACCTCTCTTCTTCATTTTCAGCAAGTAAGAATTTGAAAGATTTGGAAAATTGTTATTGTTTCTCAGCACCTCTGTGATTCCTTCTTCACTATCCTAGGCAATGATTGAAAAAAACAATTAAGCTTCAAATCTTGAATATATATGAGTCAATTATCCTCATCTGCCACAACTAGTGTCAAGCCAACCAAGAAAACATATGTTTTATGTGTTTGTCTTTATGTATTAAACAAATATTAGAAAAAAATATTGTTTACTTAATTTTGTTTTTTAACTTGGTGTTTTTACTAAAGCTGGCCCATTTCATGTGCAGAGAAAGCTGGTTTGAAATTTGAACGTTACTTTTTTCTGTTTCAATATAAGATGATGATTAAATACAAGTGTTTTCAGTTATGTTAGTTTTGTTCTTTGTTTCTAGTCATTACGGAGTGCCATAAGACTCTAAGAAGTAAAGTGCAAGTATTTAAAAGATCATTTATTATTCTAAAAATACTTTGTGCACATTTTGTTTTTTATTCTACTGAAATTTTTGATCAAGGTACTTTTCTGCAATATATATGTCAAATTACTTTCAATACTGTTAAAGGGCTCTTTAAACTGTGAAAACCCCAAGACTAATCACTAGAAGTTATATTGGAAGTAATTTTTAGTGAATGTGTCCTTTTCACCCCAAGGAATTTTAAAGGAAATTGTCTTCCTAGGGTTATATCTAATATCATTAATTTCATAAAAGGTGGGCAAACCTTACACATCTCCATATCTTTGCCTATTAATTGCTATTTCCCCAAGTCTGGCATTGCATGAAAAAATGTAACCAATTGGCCACGCCACTTTGCCCAAAATACTAAATTACCACTATTGCATTTCTACTAATCCATCCTTCAGACAGTTGTGACAATGCACTTTGTTTTCTTCTAAGAAAGGTAACCTCACTGCAGCCTTCCGAGTTGTACCTGAACAGACTTCCAATCTCCAGTTTCTGGTCAGCAAAACAAATGTAGCCTAATACTCATAGAATAAATAAAAGTTAGCATGTGCTTTCTGCTATGCTTGTGCTTCAAGATTCTGCTGGATCAAGTATGGAATGATGAGAATTTCTCATGGGCATTTTCTTTCTCTGTAAAATATAGAATCATAGAATCATAGAATAGTTAGGGTTGGAAAGGACCTCAAGATCATCTAGTTCCAGCCCCCCTGCCATGGGCAGGGACACCTCACACTAAACCATCCCACACAAGGCTTCATCCAAAATGGCCTTGAACACTGCCAGGGATGGAGCACTCACAACCTCCCTGGGCAACTGATTCCAGTGTCTCACCACCCTAACAGGAAAGAATTTCCTCCTTATATCCAATCTAAACTTCCCCTGTTTAAGTTTTAACCCATTACCCCTTGTCCTGTCACTACAGTCCCTGACAAAGAGTCCCTCCTCAGCATCCCTATAGGCCCCCTTCAGGTACTGGAAGGCTGCTATTAGGTCTCCACGCAGCCTTCTCTTCTCCAGGCTGAACAGCCCCAGCTTTCTCAGCCTATCTTCATACGGGAGGTGCTCCAGTCCCCTGATCATCCTCGTGGCCTCCTCTGGACTTGTTCCAGCAGTTCCATGTCCTTTTTATGTTGAGGACACCAGAATTGCACACAATACTGCAGGTGAGGTCTCACAAGAGCAGAGTAGAGGGGCAGGATCACCTCCTTCGACCTGCTGGTCAAGCTCCTTTTGATGCAGCCCACGACACAGTTGGCTTTCTGAGCTGCGAGTGCACAGTGCCGGCTCATGTTCATTTTCTCATCGACCAGCACCCCCAAGTCCTTCTCTGCAGGGCTGCTCTGAATCTCTTCTTTGCCCAGTCTGTAGCTGTGCCTGGGATTGCTCCCACCCAGGTGTAGGACCTTGCACTTGTCATGGTTGAACTTCATAAGGTTGGTATCAGCCCACCTCACAAGTGAGTCAAGGTCCCTCTGGATGGCATCCCTTCCCTCCAGCATATCAACCGGACCACACAGCGTGGTGTCATCGGCAAACTTGCTGAGGGCGCACTCAATCCCACTGTCCATGTCAGTGACGAAGATGTTAAACAGGACCGGTCCCAACACCGATCCCTGAGGGACGCCACTCATTACCGGTCTCCAGCCAGACATTGAGCCATTGACCACAACCCTTTGTGTGCAGCCATCCAGCCAGTTCTTTATCCACCGAGTGGTCCATCCATCAAATTGATAGTCTTTTGCTTCTCTAAATATCTAATTTCCCATGATGATAACATCATATAGAGAGTATCCTCATTTGCTGCTTGCAGCTCGTCATTATGGCATTCGGGGATTTTTTCAACAGCTATATTTATGGATGGTTTTCCTGTCCATTGCTAACTAACTTCTTGGTTTTAGATTGCTTGATCCATAAAAATCATTATATTGAAACCTTCAATTTTACTGTCATTTAGGGTAGTTGCTAAGTTTATTGTTGGTGGGAAGATTTCTGCAGCCCTTTGAAATTTTTCTAATGTGACACTTTGTTTTCACAGTTCTGTTATATTCACACGGGGTCTAAGCACCATCATATAGGAGCTGCTTTATCCTGATATATTCTGTATTGAAATAAAGAAGTTTTGCTACAGAATTCACTGGGGACTAAAACTCCTTCTATTTGCTTAAGGTCAAGTAGTGTTTTTTTTTTACTCATGCAAGTGGTCTTTACAAAATCTACCATTAGATATTTCTTTTGCCATGTAATTTGCTTAGGATCCTGTAACCCGGTTTGTAACATATTCCGTAATTCTTTGAAACACTGAAAAAACAGTAAAAGAGATTTAGTAGTTAGTTGATGTAAGTTAAAGGCAATTTCATCTGATAAATCCTTGTCATGCATTAAACCAAATCCTTTTCCGGATGCTAAATTGCAACAAAGGGAGCAGCTGGGACTGATTTCTGATTCTGTAAGAGCTGAAGACAAAAACTACGTGAGGGAGTTAGAGATACAGAGGAGCAAGTTAAGACATCTTCCTAAAGTAAAACGTTCTAAATTAACATTGCATACAAAGGTAAAAAAAATTATAGGGTTAGGAGGACTGGCACTGGTTCTATTGTGCTAGGAACTTAGACCAGAAGGCACACAAGTAACCTGGGTTTCTCTTACCAAATCAAAAACAGGTTTTACTACAGTTCCCAGAGGAAATGGTCTCCAAGCCTGCAAAATGTAAGAGCGCTAAAGCAATAAAGCCTTTTTTGAGTCCCTGAAAATCTCAAGGTTATAAATCAGTGGCTTTCAACAGTAGGGTGCAGGCAGGTGGCAATGGAAATTGTTAAACTCTAAATGCCATAGCTAAGGAAACTAGAGCATTCTGAGTAACGCAACAGTGTCCCACATCAACTAACAGAAGCAATTGCTTATGACAGGGCAACAAATTAACTTTAAACATATTTCATTACCACATTGCTGATTATCTTTCATTTTGCTAGACTAAGCAAGTCAAGCTCTCAATTTTCCCTCAAAAATCAAGGTCTCTGTTTTCCCAATAATCTTTTCTGCACCTATTCTCATTCAAATTATTCTTTACATGATTAGAAGCGCCACTGCCCTCTAGGCAGGTGCTCACTAGCTATACATCTTCCCAGTGTCTGCTCCTGAATGACTGGCTTTATGTGGTCCAGAAACACCTTTGTCAGTTTACCTCTCAACTCTAAAAGGAATGTGGGTATCCAATAGCAAATGGAAGTCTCCCACACTCTGATTCTGTATGGAAGGTGGCAGAGCAGATCTGACTACTAACTGGTTATGACAGAAACATAAAGGCTATGCATTTTGTGACTTAAATTAATATTATGACAGGCATCATGTATGTAGCAAATCACATGCCATCTAATTATTCAACTAAGCAGCATGTATAGCTCTAGCCTGAGCTGCATGAGACTCAGTTGTGTGATAGTCAGTTGCCTGGAGTTTCTATTCGATTTACTTGACTGATTGACTAATTCTTTAGCAGAAAGGTAAAGTGCTGCTCTATTTTATAAGCCTCACTACCACAGAATTACAGGAAACAGGACAAGGGAAGGAGTTATCCAAATCTGCATAAATACAATTTGAATCAGGTCTCAGAGCATTTGTATCAGACACCAAGCTGAAGAATAATGTTAGAGGATGAGGATATAAAGCCTGGGGGCAGCCATAGTGGAAAATAACATGAAACGACTGCTGCTTGAAAGCATGTGGCAGGAAAAAATCATGGATGTGGTAAAATACGACACTAACAAAACAGTGAAAAAGCTAGAACACATGATAAGTTTATTGATAGGAGCTACCATAAAGACTAGAAACGGTATTTCTTCAAGAGTGTGAAAAAAAACCCAAACAAACAAAAAAACAACCAACACAAACCTCAGCATATTTTGAATGCTTTCTATATCACGTGCAAACCAAAGGCATTATGGCCACTGAAATAAAGTGGTTTGCCATATTGCTGACTATGCAAACTTATGTGCAATGCCTTTGCAATGGGTGCATAGGAGACTCCAACTTTTTTCTTCTCATTTTTCTGTTTAGTTTGGTTAGGCATGAAGAATTAGCAGTGGCACAACACAAGTTTATTGCTACTAATTTGGACTCAAAGTCAATATGGTATCTGATGAGGTTTAATACACTTAATTAGATGGGAAAAAGACCAAGATACACACTTCTGTAGAACTGGAATCACTGAAGACAGCTCAGTACTTAATGCGAAGAATGTTATAGTAAGCATCAGAGAAGAAAGGAATATTATAGTTGAATTTCTAATCAGGACCCATGATAACACAGCCTTGGCTTTCTACATTGGTATTCCAAGACGATTTTTCTTAGTATAATCTCAGTTCTTTGAATGGCTTGTTCTTTTCCACTTTTTATATAAATCATGCACATTTCCTGTGGCAGATCTCTCTTTGTACAGATAAATGATCAGGGACCTTCCACTCTGGTTATTGTGCTTTTCACTGGCAAATATTTATTTCAGTTCAGTAGTACAAAAGAAGTATTTCTTTAAAACTATGATGCATTATATGCTCACAGCATGATCATTAGAACTAGAACATCAGCCTGTACTGTGCTATGTGTTATGAACAGAGCTGCATGAAAATTAAATTTTCTCCCCTTTCCCATCTATTTGAATTGCGATTGAAACTGCCTGTTCTGCTGGAAAGCCATCTGTCTTTCAGCATCCTATCTGTAAGCTGTGAGACTTGTTTCAGTTCCACCTAATTTCAGACATTGCTTAAATTAGGAACAGTGTTACCCAAGGCACCTTTTCTGTCAGGGAAGTTACAGGAACTTCCAAAAGGTGATTTAACCCATTTAAGAACTGAATCACGTTCTGGAGATACAGACAGCCCAAGGCAGCAGTGCATCTGATTTAGACTGCACAGTTAGATGCCTCAGGTTAAATGGATGGAGGCTAGAGTGTGCAACAAGGTCATAGACTTCTGTGAAACAGATCATGAAAACAATGCTTGGAAAATGAGAGGCAAACAAAAAAAAAAAAATCCCAGAATGACTGACTATAGTGTACTGAATTACATGCTGGGAGAGTGTCGTGGTTTAAACCCAACCACAAAAGCTCATTCACTCACTCCCCCCCCCCCTTTCTTTTTCTCCTTCTTTCTTTCCTTCCCCCGCCCCGACCCTCCCCACTCCCGGAGGGATGGGGAGGAGAATCAAGAGAATGTAACTCCCACGGGTTGAGATAAGAACAGCCCAGTAACTAAGGTATAACACAAACCACTGCTGCTACCACCAATGATAATATTGATAAGAGAAAATAACAAGAGAAGAGAATACGATACCACCACCGAATGAGTTCGACCCCCCCAAAGAGAGCCCGTGCCCTTCCGGGTAACAGGTTACGTCCCTGGGCATGACGTGCTGTGGCATGGAATACCTCCTTGGCTAGTTTGGGTCAGGTGTCCTGTCTCTGCTTCCTCAAGGCTTCCCCTCTTCCCTGGCAGAGCATGAGGCTCACAAAGTCCTTGGCCAGAACAAACATTACTTAGCAACAATTAAAAACAATCGGTGTTATCAGCTCTCTTCCCAGGCTGGAAGTCAAAACACAGAGCTTGCACCAGTTACTAAGAAGGAGCAAAACGGCTCCTGGTAAACCCAGGACAGGGAGAAAATAAGGAAATGAAAAAGCAAATTACACAAGTGTGAAGATATTGAATGTGAACCATGGAACATGGAAAAGACTCCTTGTGTGTGTGCATGCATGCATGAACAAGAACCTTAGTACATGGTAATGTTGTACAGGTATGTTTACATCTGTCCACATTCTTTCATGAGACAAAGACTGGCTTAGTGGAGGAAAAACTGACACAGATGTCTCCAAAAGTGTTTAGAGGAAAAAGAAAAGGATCAGAATGGGACAATATAACAAGAAGACTGGCTGTTTGCCAACATCGCAATGCATACATAAATGCAAAGGAGGTTCCTCGAGTGCATTGATGTTAATTTCTTAATGCAAATGGTGGACGTACCAACTAGGAGAGCAGCGCTGCTAGATTTAGTACTCGCCAACAAGGAGGGTTTGGTCGAAGTGGTGACGGTCAATGGCAGCCTTGGCTGCAGTGACCATGAGATGGTGGAGTTTAGGATCCTGTGTGGGAGGAATAGAATACCTAGCAAAGCCACAGTTCTGGATTTCCGAAGGGCCAACTTTGGCCTCTTCAGTCAACTGCTAAGGGAAGTCTCATGGGAAAGTGTACTAGGCGGTAAAGGGGCTCAAGATAGAAGATAGTTGGTTAGCATTCAAGGACCGCTTCTTCCAAGCTCAGGATCGGAGCGTCCCAATGAGTAGGAAATCAAGTAAGGGATCTAGGAGACCGGCGTGGTTAAACAAGGAGCTGCTGGGCAAACTCAAGTGGAAAAGGAGAATCTATGGATTATGTAAGGAGGGGCTGGCCGCTTGGGAGGAATATAGGACAGCTGTTAGAGGATGTAGGGAGGCAATTAGGACAGCTAAGGCCTCCTTGGAACTCAATCTTGCTAGTCGGGTTAAAGACAATAGAAAGGGCTTCTTCAAATACATAGCAAATAAAACTAAAACAAGAGGCAATATAGGCCCACTGCTGAACGAAGTGGGTGCCCTGGAGACAGAGGATATAAAGAAGGCAGAGGTGCTGAATGCCTTCTTTGCCTCTGTCTTTACTCCTGCAGACTCTCCCCGAGGGCCCCGGATTTCTATAGCCCCAGAAGGAGTCAGGACAAAGGAGGAGTTTGCTTTGGTAGATGAGGATTGGGTTAGGGATCAGCTATGCAATCTGGACATCTGTAAATCGATGGGTCCGGATGGAATGCACCCACGGGTGCTGAGGGAGCTGGCGGAGGTCATTGCTAGGCCACTTTCCATCATCTTTGGTAAGTCGTGGGAAACGGGCGAGGTGCCTGAGGATTGGCGGATGGCAAAGGTCACACCAATCTATAAGAAGGGCAAGAAGGAGGACCCGGGTAATTATAGACCGGTCAGCCTTACCTCCATCCCTGGAAAGATGATGGAACAACTTATTCTTGACTCCATCACTAGGCATATCAAGGATGAGGGGGTCATTAAGAACAGCCAACATGGTTTTATGAGGGGGAAGTCATGTATGACCAACCTTATAGCCTTCTATGAGGAAGTGACTAGGTGGAGGGATGATGGTAGAGCGGTAGATGTAGTTTTTCTTGATTTCAGTAAGGCATTTGATACTGTCTCCCACAGCATCCTCATAGATAAGCTAAAGAAGTGTGGGCTTGACGATCAAGTAGTGAGGTGGATCGAGAACTGGTTGAAAGGAAGAAGGCAGAGAGTTGTGGTCAATGGCGCAGAATCTAGCTGGAGGTCTGTGACTAGTGGAGTTCCTCAGGGGTCGGTGCTGGGACCGGTGCTGTTTAATATTTTCATCAATGACCTGGATGAGGGAACTGATTGCACCATCAGCAAGTTTGCTGATGACACAAAACTGGGAGGAGTGGCTGACACACCAGAAGGCTGTGCTGCCATTCAGCGAGACCTGGACAGGCTGGAGAGTTGGGCGGGGAGAAACTTGATGAAATTTAACAAGGGCAAGTGTAGAGTCTTGCATCTGGGGAAGAACAACCCCATGTACCAGTACAGGTTGGGGGTTGACCTGCTGGAAAGTAGCGAAGGGGAAAGGGACCTGGGGGTCCTGGTGGATAGGAGGATGACCATGAGCCAGCAATGTGCTCTTGTGGCCAAGAAGGCAAATGGCATCTTAGGGTGCATTAGAAAGGGAGTGGTTAGTAGGTCAAGAGAGGTTCTCCTCCCCCTCTACTCAGCCTTGGTGAGGCCGCATGTGGAATATTGCGTCCAGTTCTGGGCCCCTCTGTTCAAGGACAGGGAATTGCTTGAAGGAGTCCAGCGCAGAGCCACAAAGATGATTAAGGGAGTGGAACATCTCCCTTATGAGGAGAGGCTGAGGGAGCTGGGTCTCTTTAGCTTGGAGAAGAGGAGACTGAGGGGTGACCTCATCAATGTTTACAAATATGTAAAGGGTAGGTGTCAGGATGATGGAGCTAGGCTTTTTTCAGTGATATCCAGTGATAGGACAAGGGGCAATGGGTGTAAACTGGAGCATAGGAAGTTCCACGTTAACATCAGGAAGAACTTCTTTACTGTAAGAGTGACAGAGCACTGGAACAGGTTGCCCAGGGGGGTTGTGGAGTCTCCTACACTGGAGATATTCAAGGCCCGCCTGGACAAGTTCCTGTGTGATGTACTGTAGGTTACCCTGCTCTTGCAGGGGGGTTGGACTAGATGATCTTTTGAGGTCCCTTCCAACCCTTGGGATTCTGTGATTCTGTGAAACTGAAAACATTTTAAAGGGAAAAAGATTAGTTTAGCTACCAAACAGAAGAGAAAATTACTGAAGTGAGGAGTTAAAACTTGATCTTCTTCTGTAAAGGTGTCTTATCTTTTTTAAAATGTATCATATGTAATACAAGAAGAAATGTTTTTCCCTTTGCCTGACAGTACTTTGAAATTCCTAGTATAAAATTTAGTCAAAATCCCACAGTGAGGATAATGAGACTAGTATGCAAGCAGTATGATTATCATTTGCTCATAATTGCACAAAAGATGTAGAATAATTACATACAGTACCCCAGCATCGACAAACAAACCCAAGATACAAACTCTCAGTCTGGGTACTGTAAAATGTTACCCACAAAACACACCTTTACCCTTTTAAAAGTGGTTATGCCAGCATATTGCTGTGAATAAGGATGCAAACTTTGAACTTTAATTGACCTCAAACCAGATCCATACCCAAAGAACTTCAGGAAATTAGAAAAGAGTTGCCCATTTATGTGTTTTGTCAGATTTCTGTTACACCGGCTAAAGGAGAAAAAGCAACCCAAAACGTAAGTACTACCAATACCTCACGACCAGAGATTTGGTAGGAGGTTACTCTGGAGAATGGTATTCCAGAACCTTCAGTCTTTCAGACATTTCCCTGGAACAGCTGGGTCCTGCTGAGGAGAAGTTACTTGATTAACAAGACCACTGCTTCAGTCTAGGGTGACAGTTTGTACATGCCTATGACACCTTGCACTGGAGTGCCTTTTTAAGTCTAAATCCTTTCAGGAGTGAGTTTAGTGTTATTAATGTTTCTAACTGCAGCCTAATGTCTTTATTTAAAAGCATCAGTAGGCTTCTCTCTTTCCTGCTCTCACCTTTTATCTTTCTCTGGCTGTCAGCATGCTTTGGCCCAGAATCCCTCCCCATCCCTTTTTTTCCCCATGTCTTGTCTAATTCTCTCTCTATTTGCTACTTTCCACATTTTGAAAATAATCTATCACCAGTTTTATCTCTCCTCTGTGAACAAGTTTTCCACCTTCATTTGTTACCCAGCAGCAAAAATAACAAAATGAAAAAAAAAAAAAAATTTGTAAAAATTCACAGAGTGTTGTCAAATGAACAGTAAACTTCTGACAAATAGGTAAATTTAACCTGCTTTTGGTAAATGAATCTCATATTTTCCCTCTGACATGCACAGGCACATGGTTTTCTCTACTTGCTAAGGCTGATCATTAGAATGAATGTTCAAAATCTATAGGAAATAAGTTATTCAAGAAAAAATAGAGTAAACAAGTCATATTTCAGCTGTGACCTTCACTTCTACATGTAAATCACAGTGCTGAGAAGATAAACACTGCTGAAAAGTGGGACAGTTAGTGAAATTAATTATATAGTGGATTACTCCTCATACGGACATAGGGATCCAAAGAATCGATGAAACTTTTTTCATTACTTTTAAAAGGCTTGTAAATTTTAGCTGGGACTTTGTAAGAAAGCATTTGTATCCTCCACTTAATATTTGTCTAAGCATCTGAACAGGTATAATTCAGAGTATCTAAAGTTTGGGCTGCAAATTTCCCTTTTGATTTTCTCCAAAATTCCCTTTGCAGTTGAAGGAAGAGGAAGACACTAGAAGACAATTTAGAGGGCCAGGGTTTCACACTTTATTATTACATGGTATGAATACTTTCTTTATCAGTGTTTCTTTCAAAATTTTTCTCTTGTCATGCCAGTGACTCTTAACGCAGTTTTGGTTTGAGGAGAGCAGAGTCTGGAGGACTAACAGCCTCTATTGTGGGTTTCATTAAAATGGCTGTACTCTAAAGAAGATAGCATTTCCACTGAAATCTGAATCTGTGTCCATCTATTCTGGGACTCCACCATATCTTGAACAGGGTTTTGCTGAACAAACTCCATCTTTGAAAACCTTGTCACACCCTACTCTCATGTCATGACATGTGTTATATGGGTTTGCAGAGTTTTGAACAGTACCAGTTTACTGTTGGTGGGAGTGCCAAAAGATACAGACAGATAAGGATTCAGATAAAAAGAATTATGATTTAATAGCAGTGAGATAATAGTGAGGAAATAAAATACTGGTAGAAAGCCAAAACTAAAGTCTCATGGAGGAAGGTGATGGAAAGCTACACACTTTTTGAAAAATTAACACAGTCATAAATCAGAGTGACTAGTGTTGGTCAAAAAGCAGCTCTGGCTCATTGTGTTATACATTTTTTGAAGTGGTTATAAATTAAAATTTTCTTCAAAAGTATAGTAACAAAAAACATTTTTAAACTTTTCGTGAACAAGGGCTAGTGTGAAGTGATAGAAAATAACCATTAAAAATTACATCACTGAGAAACATAGAAGCACATTTTTTTTCCTGGAAATAATTTCCATGATTTCTATTTCATATCAATTCTCTTGGTGATTACTCATAAATTCTTGTGTATTCTTGTGATAAATGTATTCTTGTGATAAATACAGTTTGTATATCTAAATCCCTATGCCTTTAAAAACAACTTGTCAAGGTGACTAAGCTATAACGAAATAGAAGACATAACATTAGGAGAGTGACACTATACTTGAAATAACTTTGAGTAGCTCAGTTTGTCTTCACTACAGTGGACAACACAGTACAACTCAGGAAGCTTGATAAAAGCATTGCTTAGGATATCATTGCTTTTATGCTAAACTAGTTCCAACAGATAGCTGTATCATGAAAATTACCTAATCATCAGCCAATTTAGATAAGACTATTGGATTATTGTTCACTACATGTATCTGACCCTTTGTCAAGCGTGAAGCATTTTAAATTAAAGTCATCAGAAAAGAGTGTTATACCAAAGATGATATAAAATGTTTCATAATTCACTCAAACTGACATTTTATCACTTACATGTCATGTATTAGAGCTGTCACCTAGACTATCTGTTAAGCTGACACATTTTGCTTCATTTTTCATTAAATAACCAGGAGATATCAGACCTTAAAACAGTCTCTAGTTCAAAACAAAATAATTTGAGTTGTACTAAACAAGTACATTTGAGCAAAGGCAAGAGGACTTTCTGCTGCCAAGTTGACTTGCACTCTTCTAATAACTCTGAGAAAATGGAAGTCAGCTGTACATGGTAGCTCCTACACTATATTCCATGATCCATCATATTTCATATCACATGTAAAATACAAATAGTTTTAAATGAAAATTTGGTGACCTATGGTGGGGCTATGGTGCTGACGATTGAGGTAAGAGAAGTTGGCATCTCCTTACCTGGATCTGTGCAAAGCACCTGACACTGTCCTACATGACATCCTTGTCTCTAAATTGAAGAGGCATAGATTTGACAGATGGACCACTCAGTGGATAAGGAATTGGCTGGATGGTCACACTTAGAGAGTTGTGAATTGTGTAATCTAGTCTGTTTGTTGACTTGGTTCTTTTTTGGTTATGTATGAGATGACTGGAAATGTGTTGTTACCGTATGGTAAAATGTAGCTCAACAAGCCATAGAAAGCTTTATCTGTTACCATGGAACACTGCAGTCTCCTGAAGAGATACAAACATGAGTCCTGGGAACAATGTTTCTCTTCCGTGTGAAGGTGCCTACTCTTTTTCTGGATCCAGAGCTCGTCTTTTGCTCATAACTGCTTGGAACAATATTTGTGCATTGCAGACATGTCCTAATATTCAGCAGAATGTATGACAATTACACAGGGCCTTGAATGATGTATGTCCTTAGAAACTCACAAGCACAGCTTTAACCTTAGCCTCAACTCCTGCCAACCCTTTAGGTAGTCCATGCTACTCTCCTATCAATCAGCTGGTAGCAGACATATACTTTTCCAATGAAATGTTGCAAATGCCATATAATCCTCTATGGTACCTACACGTCTGTTTTGAAATTTGTTTTTTATTTCTGTAAATAATTTCATGCACTTTTTTTGGATGAAGAACATACATCCACTCAATATACAAAAGGTCATAAGAAGGCAAAAGGAGCTGCAGTGACACCCCTCCTCCCCCCAGTTCCATCTAACTACCTATGACAAGGTGTGCAGATAAATATGAAATACTACAAGAGCACACAAACACAATACTTAACCACATATTTTTCCAGGGCCTTATGTATAGTCACTCTTCTCTAGATTTCTGTAAACTTGCTTAGTCTCCTTATGAAACCATGTGCTCTTCCAAAGCAATGCATATTTCCTCATTGAAGGAGTAGTTCTTATTTATGAAGAATACTTTACTTGTGGGGTTTGCTCACACTGCAGTCTGTTCTCATATTCCACATTTATGATTCCACTAACCTCAGTATAGCTCTACTAGATAATCTTATGATGACAGCTTGAAGGATCTAAAATATCATTTTGACACCTAAGCCATAATCTTTCACACAGCTCTGTGATAGCACTACCTTTACAAGGATCAAAATTAACTGGAAGACTGAAAAAAAGTGTTAACTAAATATTGAGTTTAAAAACCTCAATATTTGGAATATGTTTCAGAAGTGTCAAAAAGTAATATAAATGTTCCATTTGGCTTTACTTACTTTTCATTATTTGGATATTTTACAGAAATAATTATTTCAGTATTTCTCTTTTAAACTGTAATCTGTATATAGCTTTACTAGAGATTTTGATTAAACAAAAAAATCAAAGAAAAGGGGAATTTCATAAAGAAAGTAAAAGACAAATGGAAGACATATACTATTATCCCTTTCTGGCATTACTGTTTCCTTTGGGATTCCAGACAAGTCACATAGAACTGGAGCCACAAAATTGAGTAGGCAACATTGACATATTTTAAGTGTCCAAAACCAATAATTTGAAGAAAACCTCCCTCATGCTCAGCTCACCTCATAACAGCTTATGGAACATATGAAAATATTCTGAAATACTTTTATGTTCACTCAGCTTGTTGCAGTTTCTCACATTTCTGTTCAACCATTCATAATAGAAGACAATGAGTTAGGTCCTTACTTGGTCTTGAAAGTAAAGGAATTTAGGATATGTGGGTATATGTATCTCATCTAAACTTGAATGGTTTTCAGTTTTGAAATGTACCATTTACATCTAAATATGTTAGAGGAAAATGTGTTGGATGTAGCACTGGTTCATAATCCATCAGACATTAACTTGTAAGAATAAACCTTCCTTGAAATGAGCATCAAAGAAAAGATTAGAATAAACAGTTTGGGAAGTGAGCAGGAGAGACAAATGTTTGCAATAAGAGGCACAAGAGGGTAGGCTTCTTGGATTTCAGAATTAAAGACAGTCAGCTGCTCTGTTATCTGACAAACAGAGATTTCCTAAGCTGAAAACCTGACTTGAGAAAACATGTAGGTGAGCAACAGACTCAGGTTCCCTTTATAAAAGCTGTTTTGTTTAACTATTCTTTGCTGCCTATCTCTTGTAGGGAGTTTAAATGTCTCTTTCACAAATTATTCAGATCTCTATAAAAGGTCCATAGGTGACAAGTTAAAATGTTGGCACTTTCAGGTCCAGAGTCAAAGTTGGAGAGTCCGAGACCAAGATCACGCAATACACTTGCTAGAAGGATCACCCATGTGAGAGCTGGGACTTAAAAAAGAGATGTTTCTGCATAGATATGAGTAGACCATATTTAGATTTAACCCAACATTAATAAGGACTTTAACAGTAGGCTGTTATTTATAAGATAAGCTGCTGTGTTTCATGCCAAGTACATTACTGTTTATTAATACACATTCCTGGCATGGACAGAAAAAGGTCAGCATGAAAATCATTATTTTTCTAATATCTGTTTGGTACACATGTTGCTGTTTGACAGTGATATGCTTAGTGGGTAATTAGCAATTTAACCAACTGCTACTGTGGAATTCATTTACAAGTACAGGAAAAAAAAAAAAGTAGTATTACTAGACTGCTCTGGAAGTTGTTCATATAGTAAACAGGGTTAAATACTGAAATACCTCCAAAGGTTCCATTCTCTCTGAAAGAAGATTGAAGAAAGAAGTTTATTGTTTAGGAATTGTAGCACTGTCCTAGTTTTGGTCAGGATAGAGTTAATTTTCTTCCTAGTAGCTGGTACACTGCTGTGTTGTTGCTTCAGTATGAGAATAATGTTGATAACCAGTGTTTTAGCTGGTGCTAAGTAGCGCTTAACATAGTCAAGGACCTTTCGGACTCTCATGCTTTGCCAGTGAGGAGGGGTACAAGAAGCCAGGAGGGAGCAGAGCCTGAATAGCTAACATGAACTAGACAAAGGGATATTCTGCACCATAGAACGTCATGCCTGGTATATAAATTGAAGGGAGTTGGCCGAGAGCCACTGATCGCTGATTGGGAATGGGCTATGCGTTGGTCAACAGGTGGCGAGCAATTGTATCGTGCTTCACATGTGTTTCATGAGTACTTTTCCTCTCTCTTCTTAATTTTATATTATTATAGAATCATAGAATCATAGAATAGTTAGGGTTGGAAGGGACCTCAAGATCATCTAGTTCCAACCCCCCTGCCATGGACAGGGACACCTCACACTAAACCATCCAACACAAGGCTACATCCAACCTGGCCTTGAACACCGCCGGGGATGGAGCACTCACAACCTCCCTGGGCAACTGATTCCAGTGTCTCACCACCCTAACAGGAAAGAATTTCCTCCTTATATCCAATTTAAACTTCCCCTGTTTAAGTTTTAACCCATTACCCCTTGTCCTGTCACTACAGTCCCTGGCAAAGAGTCCCTCCCCAGCATCCCTATAGGCCCCCTTCAGATACTGGAAGGCTGCTATTAGGTCCCCACGCAGCCTTCTCTTCTCCAGGCTGAACAGCCCCAACTTCCTCAGCCTATCTTCATACGGGAGGTGCTTCAGTCCCCTGATCATACTCATGGCCATCCTCTGGACTTGTTCCAGCAGTTCCATGTCCTTTTTATGTTGAGGACACCAGAACTGCACACAATACTCCAGGTGAGGTCTCACAAGAGCAGAGTAGAGGGGCAGGATCACCTCTTTCGACCTGCTGGTCACGGTCCTTTTGATGCAGCCCAGGATACGGTTGGCTTTCTGAGCTGCGAGTGCACAGTGCCGGCTCATGTTCATTTTCTCATCGACCAGCACCCCCAAGTCCTTCTCTGCAGGGCCGCTCTGAATCTCTTCTTTGCCCAGTCTGTAGCTGTGCCTGGCATTGCTCCCACCCAGGTGTAGGACCTTGCACTTGTTGTGGTTGGACTTCATAAGGTTGGCATCAGCCCACCTCACAAGTGTGTCAAGGTCCCTCTGAATGGCATCCCTTCCCTCCAGCATATCAACTGGACCACACAGATTGGTGTCATCAGCAAACTTGAGAGGGCGCACTGAATCCCACTGTCCACGTCAGCGACGAAGATGTTAAACAAGACCGGTCCCAACACCGATCCCTGAGGGACACCACTCATTACTGGTCTCCAGCCAGACATCGAGCCATTGACCACAACTCTTTGTGTGCATCCATCCAGCCAGTTCTTTATCCACCGAGTGGTCCATCCATCAAACTGATATCTCTCCAACTTAGAGAGAAGGATGTCATGTGGGACAGTGTCAAACGCTTTGCAGAAGTCCAGGTAGATGACATCAACTGCTTTACCCTTATCCATCAGTTCTGTAGCCCCATCATAGAAGGCCACCAAATTGGTCAGGCAGGATTTCCCCTTACTGAAGCCATGCTGGCTGTCACCAAGCACCTTGTTGTTTTTCATGTGCCTTAGCATGCCTTCCAGGAGAATGTGCTCCAAGATTTTGCCAGGCGCAGAGGTGAGACTGACTGGTCTGTAATTCCCCGGGTCTTCCATTTCACCCTTCTTGAAAATGGGGGTTATATTTCCCTTTTTCCAGTCATCGGGAACTTCACCTGACTGCCATGATTTTTCAAATACGATGGCCAGTGGCTTAGCAACTTCATTCACCAGCTCCTTCAGGACCCATGGATGGATTCCATCAGCTCCCACGGACTTGTGCGCATTCAGATTTTTAAGATGGTCTCGAACCAGATCCTCTCCTACAGTGGGCCCAAGGTCTTCATTCTCACAGTCCCTGCGTCTGCCTTCTAAGAACTGGGTGGTGCAGTCAGAGCCTTTGCCAGTGAAGACCGAGGCAAAGAAGTCATTCAGAACCTCAGCCTTCTCCAAATCCTGTGTACCTAGTTCTCCCGAAAGCTTCCTCAGGGGGCCTGTGTTGTCCCTAGTCTGTTTTTTACTTGCTACGTACCTGTAGAATCCCTTCCTGTTATCCTTAACATCCCTGGCCAAGTTTATTTCTAACTGGGCCTTAGCCTTCCTAACCTGGTCCCTAGCTTCCCGGACAACATCCCTGTACTCTACCCAGGCCGCCTGTCCTTGCTTCCATTTTTTATAAATCTCTTTTTTCCTTTGAATTTTCCTGAGCAGCTCCTTATCCATCCAAGGAGGTCTCCTGGCCCTCCTGCTGCACTTCCTTCTAGTTGGGATGCAGCACTCCTGAGCTTGTAGCAGGTGATCCTTGAATATCAAGCAAGAGTCTTGAGCCCCCTGCCCTCCAGGGCTCTATCCCATGGAACCTTACTAAGCAGGCTCCTGAAGAGGCCAAAGTCTGCTCTTTTGAAGTCCAGGCAGTGAGCTTGCTACACGCTCTTCTCACTGTCCTTGTTACTGTTGTTATTATATTTTAATGTCTTTCAATTATTAAACTGTTCTTATCACAACCAGCAGGTTCTTCCTTTTTCTGACTCTTCTTCCCATCCTACTAGGGGCAGGGGAAGTGATACTTAGTTGCCAGCTGGGGTCAACAATCATGTAGTGACGCTGACTTTTCGAAGACGCGATTATCAGGTTGCTATTTAAACCAGACTGTAAGAAGCGCTAATGAAAACCTCTCCTGCTATATAACTGGCCTCCAATTATACTGGTATGTTAACTGAGTTCTGAAACCTGCAGTGTATCCCCATGTGCCAACCAGTTCAATGAACATTGCTGTCACATGTAATGGGATAGGCAGGTGTGGTGGCTTCTGCATGAGCTGCGTAGGAATATATAGATTTGGAGCAGATCAATGATTCAAGTGGGGACCTTTCATTTCTCCCTAAACCCTGGGCTCTCTGTTACTTGCATACCATGATGTTCCCATGAAAGGCTTTCCTGAGAACTCTTTCTAGCTTGGGCCCTGCTCTCACGATATTTAGGGGAATACTTGGTTTCAAAACACCACCAATACATAGATGTGCAAATAAGGTACTCATTAACTGTAGGAAGCTCCTGGCAGTCACATTTCCAGTAAGATCACCTTGAGTTTGCAGCAGAAACCATGGCTCTGTTTGTTTGCTCTATTGTAACTGCTGTCTCATCTAGAAGGGAGAAAAAGCTTTCTGGTGGTGTAAATTTTGAACAAAGGTACTTGTTAGTGATGCACATAAAGATCTGTCAACATTTTGTGGTGAACCCTACAGTGAGCTGTTCCCAAGCTGCCAGGGACAGAAGCTAGTGAATACATACAGTGCTCTGCAGAACCAAGGAGACAAGTCATCCTGGGTCTATAAGCCACATAGCTATATTTGTATGATGCTGTAATTCAGCTAATAACGTATGTCCTCTTTTCACTACTTCCAGACTTATTTGACATTGCTGTCCTTAGACCATGTTCCCAGACTTATTTTGCAAGGAGCTCATTAAAATGTATCTGTATGCCTGATGTAGATTCTGCCCTGTATAATTTTGTAGATCCAGTTCTTCACCTTATGCATTATTTATTTTACAGCCTTTTTAACAACTCCACATTACTTACAGAAATGAGGACTGTAATCCCAGTTTTTTTAAAAACTAACAAAATGAGCAGGAACAAAGAATCATTATAGCTCTGGAACACTTAAAATGTTATTAAGAAGAATATAAAATTCGCATCAATAAAAACATTACTTCACTATCTACTTTCTGTCGTCTGTCTGACACCCACAGAAAATATGGACAGTAATGTAATTAGCAACAGGGATTAGTTTCTAAGAGTATCTTAGAGGCATAGGAAATGCTACCCTTCATTGCAAGCTGAGAAGACAAAATGGCAGAAGACTGAAGCCACAGGTCTTGCCCTTTAATTTCAGACCACACACCATCATGCAAGTCTGCATTAAAATGAGCACAAGTGAGTCACATAGCCAAGTCACCAGATTACACAATTTTAATTTTTATATGTCTGTGTACATCTCTATTGCATCTATCTTGGTTAACAATGCTATAAAAATGCAATCATAGTAGCCAAAAGTACCTTAAAATATAGTGTTACAAACTCTACTATTTTGGAACTTGGTTAACTCCATGCCATTTAAAGATATTGGCAGACTCCTGATACAAAGTTTGGTCTGAATCTAAACTTTTTTAGAATGAAGAGGTGTTCATACTTGATTTTCTATTTTAGTGCCTTTCTTAATTATAACTCAATAAATTACACCATTAGCATGCACCAAAAGTATACATGACTGTTTCACTAAAAGACCAGGTATTCTCTGTGTCTCAGACCAAAATAAGGTGGAACTATATGAAAAGAATACTTGTTACGTATTACAATGCAAAGCAAACCACTGAGTTTTGCAGGGCTCTTTATATCATAGAATCATAGAATTATAGAATGGTTTGGGTTGGAAGGGACATTAGAGATCATTTATCCCAACTAGAAGGAAGTGCGGCAGGAGGGCCAGGAGACCTCCTTGGATGGATAAGGAGCTGCTGAGGAAAAATAAAATGAAAAAAGAGGCTTATAAAAAGTGGAAGCATGGACAGGTGGCCTGGGTAGAGTACAGGGATGTTGTCCGGGAAGCTAGGGACCAGGTTAGGAAAGCTAAGGCCCCGCTACAATTAAACTTGGCTAGGGATGTTAAGGATAACAGGAAGGGATTCTACAGGTACGTAGCAAGTAAAAAACAGACTAGGGACAACGTAGGCCCCCTGAGGAAGCTCTTGGGAGAACTGGCTACACAGGATTTGGAGAAAGCTGAGGTTCTGAATGACTTCTTTGCCTCAATCTTCACTGGCAAAGGCTCTGACCACACCACCCAGTTCTTAGAAGGTAGGCACAAGGACTGTGAGAATGAAGACCTTGGGCCCACTGTAGGAGAGGATCTGGTTCGAGACCGTCTTAAAAAACTGAATGTGCACAAGTCCATGGGACCTGATGAAATCCATCCGCGGGTCCTGAAGGAGCTGGCGAATGAAGTTGCTAAGCCACTGGCCATCGTATTTGAAAAATCATGGCAGTCAGGTGAAGCTCCCAACGACTGGAAAAAGGGAAATATAACCCCCATTTTCAAGAAGGGGAAAATGGAAGACCCGGGGAATTACAGACCAGTCAGTCTCACCTCTGCGCCGGGTAAAATCTTGGAGCACATTCTCCTGGAAGGCATGCTAAGGCACATGAAAAACAACAAGGTGCTTGGTGGCAGCCAGCATGGCTTCACTAAGGGGAAGTCCTGCCTGACCAGTTTGGTGGCCTTCTATGATGGGGCTACAGAACTGATGGACAATGGTAGAGCAGTTGATGTCATCTACCTGAACTTGTCCAAAGTGTTTGACACTGTCCCACACGACATCCTTCTCTCTAAATTGGAGAGATATCAGTTTGATGGATGGACCACTCAGTGGATAAAGAACTGGCTGGATGGCTGCACACAAAGAGCTGTGGTCAATAGCTCGATGTCCGGCTGGAGACTGGTAATGAGATGTGTCCCTCAGGGATTGGTGGTGGGACCAGCCTTGTTCAATATCTTTGTCAGTGACATGGACAGTGGGATTGAGTGCGCCCTCAGCAAGTTTGCCGATGACACCAAGCTGTGTGGTTTGGTTGGTACACTGGAGGGAAGGGATGCCATCCAGAGGGACCTCAACATGCTTGTAAAGTAGCCTGATGCCAACCTTATGAAGTTCAACCATGACAAGTGCAATGTCCTACACCTGGGTGGGAGCAATGCCAGGCACAGCTACAGGTTGGGCAAAGAAGAGATTCAGAGCGGCCCTGCAGAGAAGGACTTAGGGGTGCTGGTCGATGAGAAAATTAACACGATGCGGCAGTGTGCGCTCCCAGCCCAGAAAGCCAACCGTATCCTGGGCTGCATCAAAAGCAGTGTGACCAGCAGGTCGAAGGAGGTGATCCTGCCCCTCTACTCTGCTCTTGTGAGACCTCACCTGCAGTATTGTGTGCAATTCTGGTGTCCTCAACATAAAAGGGACATGGAACTGTTGGAACAAGTGCAGAGGATGGCCACGAGTATGATCAAGGGACTGGAGCACCTCCCGTATGAAGATAGGCTGAGAAAGCTGGGGCTGTTCAGCCTGGAGAAGAGAAGGCTGCATGGAGACCTAATAGCAGCCTTCCAGTACCTGAAGGGGGCCTATAGGGATGCTGGGGAGGGACTCTTCACTAGGGACTGTAGTGATAGGACAAGGGGTAATGGGTTAAAACTTAAACAGAGGAAGTTTAAATTGCATATAAGGAGGGAGCTCTTTCCTGTTAGGGTGGTGAGACACTGGAATCGGTTGCCCAGGGAGGTTGTGAATGCTCCATCCCTGGCAGTGTTCAAGGCCAGGTTGGACGAAGCCTTTGGTGAGATGGTTTAGTGTGAGGCGTCCCTGCCCATGGCAGGGGGGCTGGAACTAGATGATCTTGAGGTCCTTTGCAACCCTAACTATTATATTATTTTATGATTCTATGATCATGTAGTTGCAACCCCACTGCTACGGGCAAGGACACCTTCCACTACACCAGGTTGCTTAAAGCCCTGTCAAGCCTGGCCTTGAACACTTCCAAGGGTGGGCTTCGCAAACTCTGACATTTTCGAGTGTCTCACCACCCTCACAGGAAAGAACTTTTTGCTAATATCTATTCTACATCTACCCTCTTTCAACTTAAAACCATTACCCTCGTCCTATCATAATAGTTACTTTTGAATACAGAAAACAATCTTCCTGAACGTTGCACTTTTCCACCTGTTTTCTGTACTTTCAGAAACAGTTTAAAAGCATAAAAACATTTCTAAAATGTCAAGGTCGCAATAAACTTATCCTTATGTTTGGCAACATTGTCCAAAATGAGAATTCTGAAGTTTTCCAGTCCTCCAGAGGGCTTTGGAGGAAATACTTTTTGAATTGGATTTCTAATGTTGGAAACACTTTTTCTTGATCTCATTAATTGTGTAAAATTAGAAGGCTGTCATCAAAATTATACTCAGATTTGCTATGGAAATTCTTAAGTTTTAAATAGTGTTTCTAAACAAATGCATATATGCCATATGTGAAAAAAAATTTAAAATGAGATTGATACATAAGCAAGAGAATGTGAATAAGAAATTTTAATCTTGCTTTTCAGTCTTTACTGTCTAGAACCAAACTTTTTTTGTCAAAATCTGATGTTTTAAAAGGAAAAAGATACTGTCACAACTTGTACACCATCTGTGTGATTTTATGGCTATACCTACCCAAATTTCATCATAAGATTTCATTTGGCAGGTAGTCTAGAAAAATAATATTTTCAGGTTTAAGCATTTAAAATTTTATTACACATTTTTCCATTTAAACATTATTGTCAAACTGCATCTTTGTTAATAAATTGAAACCTCCTCTTTTCATTATATCTTGTCTGTCATAGAATCATAGAATGGTTAGGGTTGGAAAGGACCTCAAGATCATCTAGTTCCAACCCCCCTGCCATGGACAGGGACACCTCTCACTAAACCATCCAACACAAGGCTTCATCCAACCTGGCCTTGAACACTGCCAGAGATGGAGCACTCACAACCTCCCTGGGCGACCAATTCCAGTGTCTCACCACCCTAACAGGAAAGAACTTCCTCCTTATATCCAATCTAAACTTCCCCTGTTTAAGTTTTAACCCATTACCCCTTGTCCTGTCACTACAGTCCCTGACAAAGAGTCCCTCCCCAGCATCCCTATAGGCCCCCTTCAGGTACTGGAAGGCTGCTATTAGGTCCCCACGCAGATCTCTTCTCCAGGCTGAACAGCCCCAACTTCCTCAGCCTATCTTCATACGAGAGGTGCTCCAGTCCCCTGATCATCCTCGTGGCCCTCCTCTGGACTTGTTCCAACAGTTCCATGTCCTTTTTATGTTGAGGACACCAGAACTGAACACAATACTGCAGGTGAGGTCTCACAAGAGCAGAGTAGAGGGGCAGGATCACCTCTTTCGACCTGCTGGTCACGGTCCTTTTGATGCAGCCCAGGATACGGTTGGCTTTCTGAGCTGTGAGCGCACACTGCCGGCTCATGTTCATTTTCTCATCAACTGTCAGTAGAACGTATTAATGTATTAAGGGGAAACAAAAGGATGTGTTGATATCAGATTAAGTATATAATGCACAAGCCTAAGGCTTTTTTGTCTCAGGAGACACTGCACTTTCATGGCAATACCAGGGTATAACATAAACAAATAAAGAGTTACAGTCTGCTAGTCAGGCATGCTGGATTGAATATAAAGCATATTAAATACTTCTGGAGTGAGCAAACGAATATTGTCGATGTACTAAAAGAGATACAGGAGGTATTCTAGGATTTGATGTAATTTTAGCTACTCAGTAAAAAAGCTAGTAGTAAGATTGCACTTTTGAAGTCTTGAAGCTTTTTGAACTTTCTCATGTTTTCTTTTTTTTTTTTTTTTAATTTAATACTAAAGAAGGTTTTAGCAGAATTCACAGAGAAACCCATATGTGACAAAAAATAAAATGCCTTATATTTAAATTGTGATTTCACAGAGGAAGAATGAAAATGGACATCTTGCAGCTTCTGTATATACATGCTGTATCTGGGGACACAGCCTTATTTTTTATGTTAAAAGTGATGAGTCAGTACAACTCAGAAAACAAGATGAAAACATCTGTTACGAAGAACAGATTGAAAAGGTAACCTGTAGGCCTGGCGGGATGACTGAATTTGTGTGGGAAGGCTGATGACAGTGTCTATAGGAGCATTATGAAGATGAGGAATATGCAGTTTCTGAAAAGCATTGAAATTTGACAAGTGTTGGATAAGACTGTCCTAAACCCTAAGCCATTTGAGAGATGTCCATCCTCAATTTACAGTAGTCAGTGTATTAAACAAAAGATACAATAAATTAGAAAATTCTTAGACTAAAACACTTCTCTGTATGGCTTGATTGATAAAGCTACATCAAATTGCTTTATTTTATGCTCTTCTGAAATTGGTAGGCATTGGATGACTTCCTTAAATATAAATTGTGCTGATTAGCCAGTTTTACCTTAATAACTCTCTATGATAGCGACCACCTTATCTTGCCCTTTAATTTTAAAATTAATGAAGTAATCATTTATCCTGGTCTCTTTCTGTGTTCTGCCCAATTACTTTAGTGCTGGATGGTACTTTGCATTTTTGCTGGTCCATTAGTCCCATATCGTGCTCTTTCTGAACTTCTTTGTTCAACTGAGGGATAATTAAATAGTGTCTTTTAGAATCTTTATAACCTTGGCACATAAATTTCCTTTACAAACAGGTTAACCTAAAAGATAAATGTCACTTAAGCATTGGTACTTATTTTTGCTTGCTTCTGATTAAAGTACCTAACTCCAAACCACGTCAAATAACAATCAGCCTTGCATTATTATTTTGATTTTACATATAGATCCACTTCTCGACTCTAACCCTTCTGGAAAACCATCCCTACATTGAAGATGCACGACAAAGATTTGTTACTTTTTGACTTTATAATGTGGCAGACTTCGGACTGCCTACAGAGAACTAATAGGAATTTTGCAGTGTTGGACTTAAAGTGAATGAAGCAAACTTAACCCTGGGTAGTTCACAATTCAAGGCTTGAAACTTATAAATGCAGAGGAGTCTGCTGTGGACTTTATGAAATAGGGCTGCAGTGAGCTGTTTACAAAAGATTTTCACTATTAAGAGCCAGACTCTTTCTGCTTGCTTGGGCAGGCTTACAAGTTCTTTGTTTGCCCTTTATGGTCTGAATGAAAAGCAAATTTTAAAGCTTGATGGCATTTATTCAGAGTATGTTCTGTACTGGGAAATGTGGCTGCTTTATCTAGGAATGGTGAGGAGCTCTGTGAAGAAGTGAGATGTGTCGCAGAAAGAAGATTTGATTTTTATAACATTTTCTTGTATCTTGAATTTTTTCTCCAGTTTGGTGTAATTGAATTCTTCCTAGGTTCATAAGCATAAAAAGCTGTTAGAAATTATGTTTGTTGCGAAAAAGATGATGATCTGCACACATAGCAGGTTCAGGGAGTAATAGGTTAAGACGAACCCTCTTTTGAATACAACCTACAATATACTGAGATGCTATTAACATTCACGTCTTAATAAGTACAAGTGATGTGATTGACATTTTCTAAATTTTCATGCTTATGTGAACAAATACAACTACATTGGCTGTACCTCTAAGCTCAAGAACCTCTATTTGAATACTTTACTTTCATTTTATTCAGTATAAAGCTTTGTAGTGAACTACTTTGTTCCTATTTTTCACCAAAAAAATAATGTCTGATTGAAATAGTACTTAGAAATAAGTAGACATGGAAAGTTTCTAAGAACATATAATATAAAGATTTTGGAGAAGAAATTCAGCATACCATTATGTTCCAAATAATGGTTTAATGTAACATTCTGCATGTGAATCTAAAAACTAACTAGCAAGTGCATATTTCCTGTGAAGTCATATAATTTCTCTGTCTTCAGGAAATTCATTATTTGAGATACTGGTCTTCTACAGACAAAGGCAAAATCTGTTATTGACTTCAACAGCATCAGGCATTCACTGCTACCTTAATCTTTTCAAACAGTGATGTGCACTGTGCTATGAGTGAGACACAAAAACTTCTCCCTTACCATTTCTCTCTGGCATCTTTCTGGATGACAAGGCTCAAAATGCTTTTAATTGATTGACATGAAGCACTGACTAAAACATTGAGACATGCTAGTCTAGTCTAGTATGACCTCTCACATAACACGCCATAGCATTTCTTTAAGTAGTAACTGGATAAAGCTTCTGTACAATGCAGAACCCATGAAGGGTTGACTGTATCAATTCTTAAATGTACTTCTTATTACTTCAGAGTAGTGTTTCTGTTTAATTGAGTAATGTATGCCCTGCACAGGCAATCAAAAAAGAATACAGAGCAGCCTAGTCTGTTCTAAAATCACTGTATATGACAGATAGCAGCAATGCTTTTATTATTGTTTCATCAGATAATCTGAATATTTCTCTCTGTAGCTCATTATCTATATCACCCAGATTTTGTTCATTGTAAAAGATGATATTCAAAGGACAGATCTGAAAAACCAATTAATACTTCTGGATCAGGAATGTTAATTCACAACTGGCAGCCATCCCAAGTCCATTTTAGCAATTTAAAGCAATCCATCCTCTTTCTCCATCATTCATGATTTTTAACTGGAAATGTTCTCTTGGGTAAAGCAGTAGGTAAGTATATTTAGCTTTAATTCAAAAGAAAAAAAATAGAAAAACAGATAAGTATTTTTTTTTAATCAAAGTGAATTTCCTTAAAAGATATTAAAATAAACTGAAGCAGAACAAGAATCTCTATTATCAATAACACCTATTAAATATTGTAAGGTAAATAAAAACCTGCACTTAATCAGTATCAATTTCTTCCTGCATTTTTAATTCAAACTGCTAAAGTAGAACCGTTGAATCCAAGTATGCAAGAGTTTCTTTTAGAAGGGAGCTTTTGAGATCTCGGGCTACAAAGGACCTATCCAGCTGAGCTTTGAAAACCAAGGATAATTCTCCAAAACCTATTTGGGCAATCTGTCTCCAGTCATGTAACATTGCAAAAACTGAATTTTTAAAGTAATAAACAATTCTTTTGACAGCCCTACGTACTCTACAGACACAGTTTTAAATGTCCTTTATTGATGTTATTTGATTTACAAAAAAGAGAGGTGAGATCTATTAATTCTAGACAACTGAAGGGCAGTATGACAAGAGACACTTAATATGCAACTACAGATATTATGACATTCATTTTATAGATCATTTTATTTAAGTTCAAAACATTTTTTTTTTTCTTTCTCTGTCCAGTAGAACTTGGCGTTCTTTTGTTGATTTAATAAAAACAATTTTATAATGCTGATTTTCTGTTCTTAAATTGAATTCCTGTTTCCATCTAGAAGCCATTTGACATAAGTAATGAGTGGAAAATTACTCATCAGTTAAAGAAGAAATTGTATTTACTACTTTTTGACATAATAAAAATTAAGAATTGATTTAAATTTATGTGAAACTGATTAAATCTGTATATACTATAACGTGTTTAGGAAAATATACTACTACTTTTTTTGTATTGAGCTAAATTGTAAGACAGCTTGTCTCCATACTCATAAACTATCAAGAATCAAGTTCTGGCAAAGGGCTAAAACAGTACAAATGCAAAAGTAAGTATTTGAATCAAGGCTTCTTGCTTACTGCTTTAGATCATAGTCAAAATCATTGAATTACATAACTTGAATTAAGACTCTACATTTGGAAGCAGACTGGATATTTAAGAATACATTATTTCATAAAGTACCATGCTAACCAGATGAAGAATTCTCTGAAATCATTGAGGAGACATTCCATGACTATGAGGACTCTAAAATACACAGAGGGAAAATGATTTATAAGACATTACAATAGTGGGATAGTATTACTTTTGGAAGTTACTTAACAACTATTAATAGTTTTCTTTTTCGTTTCATCTAGTCAGATGTAAATGCAATCCTTTCCTTTATTACATTTCTGTTAGCAATTAAGAAACTGCACAACTGCCATGCAAGTTCTAAACAGTGGATCTGGACTAGTATGCTCACTTTGACAATAGATAGAGCCAGTACCTCAAAAAAAGTGAACAACAAATTCAACTCCACACACCGCAGGAAGGTTAACAGATGAGCTACAAATCTGCCAGTTTAAACTTAAACTTGTAAGGTCTGTCATCTCTGCGAATTATTCTCCTCCACTAGCTAAGTGTCTAGTATGTCCTTGAATGTCTGCTATCAGTCCTGGTAAGATGCAGCTGAAATGACTGAGGAAACTGTGCAGTCCTCCAGTACACCAAGCAGCAGATATAGGCAAAGGTGTTGTAGGGCTATATCACTGTTGCACCCTGCAAAAACATATGACTTTAGCACTAAGGTTAATGTGTCATGGAAACAAATATTTATAACCAGTTTGAACTTCACCACATTTCAGTATTCTGCTGTAATCCTTTGACAATGTGATGCTTGTTATTCCCCTTTTAAATGATGAAAGCTCAGTCCTGGTTACCATTTTTACTATACCCATTTCTGTCATATTGCCTCTCATTGACCATCTGTATAAAAGCACCAGTCTCATGCTTCCCTTTTTTTTTTTGGCATCAAATCACATTTATTATTCCATTCATTTTTTATCTCCAAAAGTTTAGATACTCTCTGAAAAGCTTGGTATTGCAATGTTTCCACTGGTTTCCATAATGGAAATCTAACGTAAAAATGGAACTAACAGTCTTTAAGGTCAGAACACTTTTTAACCAAAGAGGAGAGGAAATATTTTCAAGGATAACTTCTGGTTAAGACCAATAATCAGAGTTAGTGTGGATACTGTCATTATGAAAGGAATGAATGATTCTGAGAATCATTGTACTGTCCACTCACAGGGTTCTGGAAATAAAATAAAGCCTTTACAATGATCTGTTATCCTTCTCATGGTCACTTTCCTTTTAACACTGACTTTTGTCTTCTTTTTCCTTTCACAAATCAAGCAGTTGATATTTTATGCCTGTTGCCAGCAAAATAAACTGCCACTCACTTTGATCGTGGCAGTGGGCAGCACCATTAAGTAGAAAGTGCCTGTGTACAAGATAAATGATCACTTTCAAGGTTTCTTTACCTTGATTTCAGGCTGGGGCTGGGGGACAACAAATTGCCTTTTTTGAATAATTGGCACTAATTGACATCCTGGTTAGCAGTCCAGAGGCAGAGCACAGAAGAGAGGCTTCAATGAACATAGAGTCTGAACTGACCTACCATTAGAAGTAATTTCTGCAGTAAGAAATAAAACACGCTCTTGAAGGACGTGAGGAAACTCATATCGATAACTGGGAAAAGAGTAACAACAACTGGAAAAAGGGTAATATAACCCCCATTTTCAAGAAGGGAAAAATAGAAGACCTAGGGAATTACAGACCAGTCAGTCTCACCTCTGCGCCGGGCAAAATCTTGGAGCACATTCTCCTGGAAGGCATGCTAAAGCACATGGAAAACAACAAGGTGCTTGGTGACAGACAGCATGGCTTCACTAAGGGTAAATTCTGCCTGACCAATTTGGTGGCCTTCTGTGATGGGGCTACAGAACTGATGGACAATGGTAGAGCAGCTGAAGTTAACTACCTGGACTTGCGAAACATTCAACACTGTCCCACACAACGTCCTTGTCTCAAACCTGGAGAGACATCAATCTGATGGATGGACCACTCAGTGGATAAAGAACTGGCTGGATGGCTGCATGCAAAGAGTTGTGGTCAATGGCTCGATGTCAGGCTGGAGACCGGTAATGAGTGGTGTCCCTCAGGGATCAGTGTTGGGACTGGTCTTGTTTAACATCTTCGTCCCTGACATGGACAGTGGGATTGAGTGTGCCCTCAGCAAGTTTGCCAATGACACCAAGCTGTGTGTTCCGGTTGATATGCTGGAGGGAAGGGATGCCATCCAGAGGGACCTCAACATGCTTGTAAAGTAGCCTGATGCCAACCTTATGAAGTTCAGCCATGACAAGTGCAAGGTCCTACACCTGGGTCGGAGCAATCCCAGGCACAGCTACAGGTTGGGCAAAGAAGAGATTCAGAGCAGCCCTGCAGAGAAGGACTTGGGGGTGTTAGTTGATGAGAAAATGAACATGAGCCGGCAGTGTGCACTCTTAGCCCAGAAAGCCAACCGTATCCTGGGCTGCATCAAAAGGAGCTGGACCAGCAGGTCGAAGGAGGTGATCCTGCCCCTCTACTCTGCTCTTGTGAGACCTCACCTGCAGTATTGTGTTCAGTTCTGGTGTCCTCAACATAAAATTGACATGGAACTGTTGGAACAAGTCCAGAGGAGGGCCACGAGGATGATCAGGGGACTGGAGCACCTCCCGTATGAAGATAGGCTGAGCAAGTTGGGGCTGTTTAGCCTGGAGAAGAGAAGTCTGCGTGGGGACCTCATAGCAGCCTTCCAGTACCTGAAGGGGGCCTATAGGGATGCTGGGGAGGGACTCTTCATTAGGGACTGTAGTGATAGGACAAGGGGTAATGGGTTAAAACTTAACCAAGGCAAGTTTAGATTGAATATAAGGAGGAAGTTCTTTACCATAAGGGTGGTGAGGCACTGGAATGGGTTGCCCAAAGAAGCTGTGAATGCTCCATCCCTGGCAGTGTTCAAGGCCAGGCTGGATAAAGCCTTTGGTGACATGGCTTAGTGTGAGGTGTCCCTGCCCATGGCAGGGGGGTTGGAACTAGGCTATCTTAAGGTCCTTTGCAACCCCAACTATTCTATGATTCTTTGTTATTGTAACTATTTCTGCTATATCAGTTCTCTCAGAAAACAAGGGATATCCAGACCTGTCATTTCTGTAACCTTAATAGTCTGAGTTTACCAAACCAAATGTTCACTAATGCCCTTTCTTGCTATTCATAAAAAAAAACACAAACCAACACCAGTCAACAAAGATTTAGTATCCTGTATATACATGTTATTGAATGACTCAGGTTAGTACTTCTTCAATAGAAGAATGCTTTCTTCACACCAGTTGCTGACAGTCACCATATAAATTACAAGAAATTTGTTTTTGTGATATATTTGACAAGATGATTTTATCAGAGATTTTCCCTTTTGCTTTGAACAATTAATTAAAACTTTTTTCAGAAGTTTTCACCATCACAGTCTAATCAGTCACATCTCACTTAAATCACTTAAGTCCTTATTTTAATGACAATACTAAACTTATCTACCACTAATCTTCAGACTCTACCTCTGTTAATGCTTTCATTTATATTTTGATGCTAGGAAAATTCAATTAACACTGAACTATTCCACTTAAACATTGCTTAGACCCATAGTATAAAAAGGTCCCAAGCCTAAGACTTACTATCAAAATGCACAAGTGGGACTAAAGAAGAAGTTTATATTATTTCTTCAAGGTCACGTAATTAGCCTATATCTAAGCCAAGAACAGGAAAAAAGTTCTCCTCACTGCCTTATCAAAGTATTCCTCTTTCTGAAGTTACCACAATGGACCAGGAGATATTTCAAATCCACAATTGCTTAGAAAGACCTGTGGGGAAAGCTAACAGCATGTACGGCAGACCACAGTCACAGGAAAATACCTTTCACTTCAAAGGATTTAAGTCATATGAACAATGGAAGGTTTTGCAAGGAATTATTGTTATTTTATTTCTGCATGATTCAAACAGATTTTATCAGTGTTTTGTTGCTGTTATTCTGTTTTCCCTGAATTATTTAATGATGAAAAATGCTATTCCATATTTTTTTCTAAGCACCACTTGCTCCATTACTGAAGTAGAAGTGACAGCAGCCCATGTGCTCTAGCAACACAAAAGCAAAACAAAAATCGTTTTGTAATAATGATTATGCTGTCAGCTTCTTAGATTAATGAACTATTTCAGAAGATGTTAAAAGAGAACAATTAAACTACTAATTTCCTACTCATTCTGCAAAACCATTTTGTTTAGCATAAAATGCTTTAAACTTAGCTATTTCATGCCTTTCAAAGTAAATAAGGTCCCTGTAAGAGTTCACATTGAAGATCATGAAATTAATTTGCTAATGGAATTAATTATCTTGGAAAACACTTGTGTTTTAGTTAAGGATGATATTACATTTCTTACTTATTGCTCACAACGCATTTCTGAAATGTCATTTTGGGCTTTAGCCTGCAAATATAGATCATATATGTAGCCGTTAAAATTCAGTGAAGCATGTTCAGGTTTTCATGACACTTGATCCAAGACTGATCGTTATTAGACTTCAGATCAGACAAATAAGTTTGTAAACAAGGAATATATCCTTAACTTCAGAGAAGCAACTAAATATCAATTTTTTTAAAAAATATAAAAGATAACTATGGCTATTTTGTTTATTGATTTGTTCTGTAGTTTAGGCATTATAAGTTTGGCTGCATTTGCATATGAATAATTTTTGTGATTGGGTGTTTATGTTGCTGTGGAAGGAAGAAGGAAGGATGAAGGATTTTAGAAGTGTGGAAAAGAGAGTGATTTGCAGAAGAAATATGCATCAGTCTATCAATCACCATCAAAATTCAAGGCTCTGAATCTGGACCTGCTCCTCCATGATGCACGGTAATATCCCCAGTATTTAAAACATGCAATTACTTCTTTCATGAAAGTTCTGAAACAATATCTCTTCAGTGAATCTCTGTCTCTCGCCATTGCTCATCTCTCTACAATGGTAATTTATATTTCAGTCATCTTAACATCACGTGACACTGACAGATGCTGAAAAAGCAGACTGAAGCAATCACATTTATTCCCTTCACTGCTATCTGCTATATAATTTAATTGTATATCCCAGCCTGTCCCCGTATTCCAACATTTAACAATACCCTTCCTCTTGCAGCAGTGCTGTTAGAACACTTGGCGATAAAGAGTGCGCACACAGCATAGTTTCTGGATTATGATATTATATAAAAGTGGGAACAATTCATTATTATTCTCCATTTTTAAAAGGGAAAGCTGAAGCATCTGACTGTCATGGTTTAAACTCAGCCACTCAGTCTCTCTCTCACTCCCCCACTTCCTCCTCCCTGCTCCTGGAGGGATGGGGAGGAGATTCGAAAGAATGTAACTCCCACGGGTTGAGATAAGGACAGTACAGTAACTAAGGTATAACACAAACCACTACTGCTGCCACCAATGATAATAATGATAAGGGAAATAACAAGCGAAGAGAATGCAACCACTCACCACCCGCCGACCGATACCAAGCCAGACCCGAGCAGTGATCTAGCACTTCGGGTAACTGTCCCCAGTGGGCATGACGTGCTGTGGTATGGAATACCTCTTTGGCTAGTTTGGGTCAGGTGTCCTGTCTCTGCTTCCTCCTGATTTCCCCTCCTCCCAGGCAGAGCATGAGACTCACAAAGTCCTTGGTCAGAAAAAACATGACTTAGCAACAACTAAAAACATTGGTGTTATCAGCGTTGTTCTCAGGCTGAAAGTCAAAATACAGCGCTGCACCAGCTACTAAGAAGGAGAAAAATGATTGCTACTGCTGAACCCAGAACACTGACTTTCAGGTTTTGGTGTTACATGAGCATATAGTAATAAGACTTCAATGGCAGCATATTAAAATAAGTGAAACATTGACTAACTTTATGCAAGCTTTGAAATTACTGACACTCTTATATACTTCTGTTTATTTCTAATCCTTTAGAATTCTTATATCTGAGTTTACACTTTTGGTATGCAATGTAGCCTACATACATTACCTTGCAACTAATTATGGAATCTAAAACATATGGCAACACTTCAAATTCAGTGTTTCCTCAAAGTTAGATGCATAATCATTATGCACAGTTTATTTGGAGTCAGAGAATGAGAAATGGGTGACTTGGAATATTCTAGGTAATGCATTAGTAAAATAAATGAAAGAAATTTTACTATTTTATTTAATGATCCAATTTTATAGAACAATCTCATTCATACAATTGTTATTAACATAGAAATGTATGACTATGCTGCTTAGAGAAAGTAAAGTTAAAGAAAAGCTAGCCCAAAATCTTTTTTCAAAAATAACCTTACGAAAATTACTAGAACAGAGTAGGATAGATGACACTTCTTTAATATACTTTCCAAACTTCTGTGTCTCAATGACTTTCTAAGTCAGAGATGTTATCTTCTTGTCTAATAGAGGGGGGTGGTGGGAGGAGAGAGCATAAATCTTCTCTTAGTTTTTTTCATGGCTTTTTCAGTTCTTGGAATTTGGAATACCTGTGGTGCCCCGTGACTGTGTATTCCATAGCTTCACTGAGGCCTGATTGCCTCCTCTGCTGATTGTTTCCCATCCTTCTACCTGGGAATGGAAAAAATCCCATTCCTTACCTAGGAAGTGGCAGTAAGATTTACTTTTAACCTTCTTCATTCAGATATGACTTCATTTCTTTCTCATTCATTACTCCTCTTTTTTTCTTTTTTTTTCTTTTCTTTTTTTTTTTTTTTCTAATACTGTCAAATTCAAATCTATTTTGTTCAGAAGCAGTTCCATACATTTTAACATCTTTCCTGAATCTGTCCACATTTCCAGTTCTGCTGCATCTTTTCTGGGTGTGCTGATTTGAGCTTGAACAGCTATTTTTTTCTTACTAGTTTAGAAACCATGCTATGCCCACACACCTTGACTACTGATCCTTTATCCCAGTGCTGTGGTTTAAACCCGTCTGGTAACTCAGTACCAGCCTGCACACCCATCACCTTCCCCTCTCCCTTGGTTGAGGAGCAGCACTGCATGCAGTAGTCAAGGTGTGGGCATAGTGTAGTTTCTAAACTAGCATAATGATTTCATTTGTTTTGTTCAAATTTTCAAATATCCAGAATATTTGAGTCCTTTTTGACAGCTACAGAGCACTGAGCTAATGTTTTCAAAGAATTACCTATTATCTCTGATTAAAAACCAACCATCCACCATGTACATAGTCCATTCAGACTTAAATATAAACTATTCCACTTTTTTCCTGTCCCTAGTCATTTTGTTAGTGATATGTTGCCTTAGTACAGCTTAGGAAATGCATAGGAAGTTTTTAATTAAAATTTGTGGAACCTGACTGTTTAACATTTGTAGGAATGGCTCCTACTGTATGACGTGCGTAGCAAGGTAAAAATATATTTAATCAAGTCTATTAGAAACAGCTCTTTACTACAAAGAGATAAAATGCCACACACATTTATGACATTCTAAAATACTGCTTGGACAGAGCATTCATATGCAAATAAGCAGCCTCTATGTAAATACATTGAAACAGAGTAAATGGGAGAATCTCAGGGGTCAACAGCTAGCCAAGATAATCATTTAAGAAGCATAAATCATTTTGCAAGCACATGCAATGAACAATAGAGGAATACTCGGGCTTAAAGACCTCAAGATCCATTAATCAGAATGGACAACTGTGGATCCTTTAAGCATGAAATGGGATTTTATTTTGGCAGAACATTTTCAGATAAAACGGACAGAGGAAATAAACAACATTGTGCTTTTGCAGTATAATCAGTATAATCTACTGCTAACTGCTTTTCCAACCTCTCACCTTGTTGAATGGATACCACCAAAACAAATCAGATGGGCTTCCTGGCTCAGGGAATACTGAGCACAAAAGGTTTCAACTTCAAATGTTTTATTATCTATAACAACCCCACTTGTTGGACCGGCCATTTGACCTAAAAATGTGACAAATATAATATCTTTTTCACCCATCACTACTGAATAATCACAGAAACAATAGTATCAATTTTTCTTAATTTTAATAGTTGCAGTAGCCTCACCTATTCTGTTGTCATCCTTTCATTCATTTTTGTCTTTTTTTCCTTTTCTCTTATCTGATCTGCACTGTTCTATCAGAAGTTTTCACCATCAATACTAACTACTAAGAGTAGGAGAACATTAATTACCTAGAAAACAAAGGAGGTTTCCATGCAGACTTGTACCTTGGGTGGCATATGACAGGCCCACAGCTATTTTCTGTTGTCAGGACTGTATGAGTTCTTTACAAAACAATGTATTGTTAGCAGACTGACAGCCTTAGTGAGCAGCAAAGTAGAAGGAAAAGGGGATTGAATTTTGTCTTTTTTTTTTAATTTATAGAAGTGACTATTACCGAACATAACTTCTAGTGCAAGAAAGGAGGAGTATGAAGGAGGTAATGAAATTATTTGTTTCACACAGCTAGCTTAACCAGTAGCAAAAAATCACTTGCTGGATTATTTCAACTCTGTAGATTTGATAAATTAGAATGTCATCCTTCAAGAACTATGCTATCTTCTCAGTTAGGAGGAAATGACTCATTTTAGGAAATAAAAAAAAACATAATTGCACCCCAAACCACTGTTAGAATAATAAATGTTAGAGGTGGAAAAAATACATCATTTATCTCTTTATTCAGGTGCCAGCATTTCGTAGCCTATGTTAATATGACATGAAAGGTAAGCATCTTTTTTATCTTTTCTAGATTTGAAGTTTTTCAAACAGCATTTGACATTTCTATTCTGAGCCTGCAAAGGGCACTGTTTTTATGTACCATGCAGAGTCCAGATTTTATCCTCTAAAATTCGATTGCACACACTCCTATGCATGCATCTAAGAAACATAATTTTCCAAGTTATTCTTTAATACATTTCTAGCAAAGATGCAATACAGAGGAAAAAAAACCCTGCATGATAAAATTAGACCTCTTAATAATAACAATAATAAAATAATGATTATGGTAATGAAACATATGTTACATGTTATTTAATATATTAATTTCAAGAAAATAAAAAGGTAATATTCATTAGGAATATAACGTGTATCATGTAATATTATTATCAACCCATAAGCTATAAAACCTATGTTTTAAAAGTATAGGCACATATTCTAGCTAATCCAGTGGTAAAAATAGGGTTCCAGAACTAGTAAAAAAATCAAAGTACCAAAGGTTCTGAAATACTTTATTTGCATGGATGGTAGCAACGTTCCTTGTTCTGAGGCAGTATTCACTTCAAGAGTGGTCTCAGTAACTTTAGCAGATGTTGTTAACTATTTCCAGACATTTTGATGTCCTAAATATGCCACTTATCATTACCTACAAAAAAAACCCTCCATGACATATTAAAAAACTTAAAATTTGAAGTTAGGAAAAAAGTGCAAGCCAGCAGGATAAACTTATGAAACATTTCTAAATAACTAATGATAGGAACGAATCTGTGATTGCTATAATTTAAAATTATTCCAGTATGTTGAACAGGAAATTGGACTTCAGATTCCTTTTTTCTTAATCCTATGCTGGTTCCCATTTTTGTGTTGTTTTTTTTTTCACTTCTTTTCCCATTCTTCTCACCTATTTCCACTTGTATTCTGCTGCCTTGAAAATATAACAAATTCTGATAAGATGTATTTTATGTTAGCAGAAATGCCTAGAAAATTCAAATACCCATGTAATGCTTCTGATATATGTTATGAATCAACTGAACAATGGAAATCAAGCATTTTTCACTGGCCATTTCAGTTTCAATACTGGCATTGTCAAATAGCAGTTGATCTCTCTTGCTCTTTTTTTCAGTGCTCATTATGTCACTTTTCCTCTTGTACCTACAGATATATATATATATTGTGGGTTTTTTTGTAATGGCTCTTCTTTGGAATGTAAACAGAACTACAAAGTCATAATTTAGTTTTCTAACTCTTTCTCATTGAGAATACAAATACCTTGTTTCTTTTTTCCCTGCATTCAGCACTCTTAAAAATTCAGTATTCTTAGAATTCATCAACAGGGAAACAAAACACACACTTAGATCAAATAGAATTACCTAAAATCTCATGAGTTTATGCTTCAACATAATTTTCTAGCTTTTAAATAGCTGATCTCATTCTTCTTTCTTTAAAAAAACTGCATGAATATCTTATTATTTCCCATTGTGTGTAAACCAAACAAAATATATTTAAAAAACCAAAATAAAATCCTGTTGCAACTCAGGTGAAATCATTTGAGTTGCATCAGAGCTTGAATAGCACGCAATGTCCAGTGTAAGCTTCTATGTGACTGTAGTTTCCTGTTTAATACAGAAGTGGCCCATCAAACACAGCTCTCTCGCAGAATGTCTGCAGAAGATCTGGTCATGATTTTCATGAAGTAGGAAGATGCAATACCAGCTCACCAAAACAGCTGATTTCATAATATTATTCTTCAGGTAATCTTTAAGCAAATTTTAAGGATGTGCCTGCCATGTTTACAAATATTGAGATAGGAAGACCAGTGTTTACAATGTCATATTCCAATTGTGAGTCAACGGTATTAATGTATCTAATTTTGACATTATCCTCCAAAAAGAACAAAATGTTCATGAAAATTAGCTTGCTGAAGTATTTTTTCAGACAAAATTTAGTTATTTTTTGAGAAAGAAAGAGTTTTTCTTGATATCTCAATTCTTCAGTCCTCATAATGTCCACAAAGTAGTATTTGCCTAACTCACCTGTTAGGAATTATTACAGTATCAGGAATAACTACATGGACAACTTGTGCATTTTCTTGAGACAATCAGGTGCTATTACTTTAGCTGAAGAAAGCAAACTGGGTGACACTTGTGACTAGAGGCAACCTTTATACTCCCTTATTCCAAGTAAATTAATCTAGTATGTAGATATAATGCAGCTATACTATTAACCTTAGCTATTAAATTAATCCTTCAACTTTGGAAGACTGTTACACAACTTCTCATATTTCAACTGGACCCGTTCCATTTACCTGATTTATAAATAAAGGTGAAGTTGTGCTTTCAAGCATGACAGTATAGAATTGTTCTCCAAACAAAACATCAAGGAGAGTAAAAGTTTATTTAGCACAGTATAATGTTAAGAGGTTATCATCAGGAGTAACAGAACAAAATTAAGACAGATAAAATGTTACATGAAGAAGGAAAAGCTTCTTGATAAAGTTAACTACTCGTTTCCCAGGGAAAGTGATGGAATGCTCTTTGCTTATGTCTTTTTAAATCAAGAATGAGAAGACATGCTTAAGCGAGCAATAGGGAATAATCACATTCTAGCAGAGAGAAGGAACAGATGACCTAATAGATCTTTTTAATCTACTTTTTCGGTGACTTTCATTTTTCTTTTCTTTCAGCTGATAGAACAGTATAGAAAGGAATGACCTCAAGGAAGGAGTTGTTTTGTGTGACTTAATGGAATGAAATAATTTTAACATTCTGTGCTGCAATGACAATAAGGTGTGAAAATCAGGGACACAGTTTCCTTTTTGTCAGCTGTGATGAAGAGGGTTCTGACCTGGATTGATGAGATACTGACAAGCCCAGAAAATAATATCAGCCTGTGTGTGTCCCAGTTTGGGCTGGGATAGAGTTAATTTTCTTCCTAGGAGCTGATATTGTGCTGCATTTTAGATTTAGGACAAGAAAAATGTTGATAACATACTGGTGTTTTAGTTGTTGCCAGGTAGTGCTAAGTCAAGGACTATTCAGCTTCTCACATTGCCCTGCCAGAGCGGAGGCTGGGGGGCACAAGAAGCTGGGAGGGGGCACAGCCAGGACAGTTGACCCAATCTGGCTAAAGGGATATTCCATACCATATAACATCATGCTACAAAAAAACTGGGGGGAGTTGGTCACAGGGTGGTGTCCTGATGCTTGGGGACTAGCTGAGCACTGGTCAGCAATTGCATTGTGCATTACTTGTTCTGTATATTTTTTATCATTATTATTGTTTTCCCTTCATTTTATTTTCTATTAAACTTTCTTTATCTAAACCCATGATTTTTACCTTCTTTCTGATTCTGTCCCTCATCCCACTGTGGAAAGAGCAAGCGAACAGCTGTGTGGTGTTGAGATGCCTGCAGTGTATACAACAACAGCATGCTTAGTCAATAGTGCAATACTCACTTGTTTATTCTGGGACATTTGTTTAAGAAACACATTTAGAAGGTTAAAAAGTAATTTTTTATTGAAAAAAGGAAAACATTTTTTATATATATTTCAGGACTATTCTTTTAAATAAATAGTGTATTGTTTTAGATTGATATTTTTCATTGCTATTATTCATTTAGATTGCTATTTGTCTCTCCCTGCTTTCTATTTCCTCTGCAATTTGCCACTTCTACACTTATTTTTCCTAACATTTGTTATGATGATGGTCATCATATCCACTGTTGTTAAGGACAAAATAAACAATTAGAAAGAAAAATGGAAAAGAAGGAAAAAGCTATGAGTGAAAATTGAAATACTGTTTTAGAATTTTAGTGAAAATTTCCATAACGAATAAATAAAAATAGAACAATAATTTTTAAATTAGTAATAATTCTTTTAGAAAACTATAAAACAGGAAGCTGCTTTTTTTAATTTTCTGTTAGTTTCTTCAAAGCACTTTTAGAGAAAAGAAAGTGCAACAAAATTAAAGATGAATAAGCTAAAGTTGATCCTCTACCATCCAGTTAGAAATATGATCCAACTATGCAATCAGCTGCTCACTGTCCACTGTGTAACTTTTTTAGACATTGTCTTAACTGTGCTTTTAGCTGTCCGTCTATATAAAGAAGGTAGTGTGTTGCTTTCTTTCTTGTATATGGTGGCTAAAGTTCTCAATCATTAGATTCAACATAAACCTCTGCAAGTTTCACAGTTCGGACTTTGGGAAACTGTGACCTAAAAAGTGAGCTAAAAGATATTTGGGGCTAGAATTGTCTTTATTTTATATTAATTATATAGTTTTTAACTGAATCATAACCACAGCCAATTTATCTTGGGACATGGCTACAAACCTAATATAGTAATTAAATATATGTAGAAGATTCTCATAAGGCTTTATCCAGTGCAACAGAGATATCTACAAATTACTAGACATTCATGAATATGTCCTTTTTAAGCTAGTCAGAATTGTTTAACAGCATCTCCCTGAGATGCCTGCATTTCTTCTTTCTTCTGTGCTAATTTTCTTACCATGAAACTATTTCCTTTAAAACATACTCTTCAATTTTTCAACAAATAGGATTTCTTTAGTCCCTATCATCTTCTCTGTACTACTCTTTCTGTTTGAATTAGATTTCTCTGTATGGAGGTGGCCAGAATTGTGACCTATAATTTACGTAACACATAGTGAAAATTGCCTGATACACATTGAGTTCATAATTGTTTTTTCACAGCCATATCAACTCCATTACTGCTAAGCATCATGTATTTGACCAATATAGCTACTTTTCAATTTTCCTTCTCTTGTTTTCATTTGGTGGTGTATCAGCTTGATATAAAAAACTGGCTTCTTTGTGAAAATGAAGTGTGGAGCAGGCTAACACTTACTTGTTTCTCACACATAAAACTGAGATTCAGTGAATTCTGGGCTGAGAGGACTGATGCGATCCAGGTCCCACAATTTAGACATAATCTGAAATATAAGACCTTGACCCAAAGACTCATCTTTTATAATTGAATAGTCATTACAGCAAGCTGACTAGCAAGCTGTTTATGAAATTCCCCACTTTTCGGACCCATAGCTCTTTAGGTGCTCCTTAATATTCCCTATATTCTTGACAAACCAGTGCAGATAGAGTATTTGTTGGAGGGAAGGAATTAAAAATAGATCAAATTCTCATAGTAGAGTGCTCAATTTAGGTTTATAAAGCTGAGACAAATGTTGTATCTACTCATATACTTGATAAAAGGTCATCGCCATAAATACCTCCTCTGGTGAGCTGGTTCTCTGAGAAAGTATTGCTGTAGCTACTACTGAATACCAATTGCAAATACTCTGAGTTTTTTCAGATATATTTTATTTTCTGACTAGAAATTTAGCCTGGAGTATAAGAATTATTTTAACATAGATTATAGCTCAATAAAACTTGCTCGTGCCATGCTTCCAAAAATTCAAGAGAATTTTGTGTTTCACAACGTACTATAGCAGTGTACTGAGTTAGCACATATATGAGGTCTGCACATACAAACTGAAATTACAGATCTAATGTGTACAGGATCCATGAGAACTAACATTTATTCAGAGCTCTACTTGTGCATATAGTTCACAAACAGAGTGTGTTCATGCTACTGCCAAACTTTGTTAATGACTAATTAGTCATTAGTGGCATTAGTGACAGTAAGTATGATCAATAATAGACAGTAGCCCATACTTCCAAATCTGATACAGCCTAGCCAGCATGCAAGAAAACTAGTAAGGACCACTGGGAAGTGAAAAACAGAAGAAACATGTAATAACTGAGGTTGCTCCAGCCCAATGATAACAGAAAACACAGTGTTGCTCTTCAGGTTTAACATACCTGCTTTCCTGGGAACTTAGAGGATCTCCTTATCCCTGCTTCCTGAAAGACTGCATTCTTTTAATGCTGTTCTTGCAGTTACTCTAAATTAAATTCAGTATTCACATTATTTGCCTCACCTAAACTGTAGCAAGGAACCACCACATTGCCCCAGTATGCTGGTTAGATACTTTGATATAATTGATATTTTATGCTAAAATGTTCTTTCACTGGTAATGTACATACTTATTTTTCAAACATAAAAGAATATCTGTTTGGATAGTCTGCAAGGGTCTCATGTTAAGAAAGTGAAACAAAGGAATAGTTTAGCTATATTCACAGGTTGTCTAAATGACTAATGTGTCTCTTTCTCTTTTGAATGCAAAATATAAATTACCAAGTTTCATCAGTGTTTCATTCCTCCAGATTGTCCTACAATACTAACTTTTTTTTTTTATTTTTATGGTGAAATATAACTATTGGAGAAAATAAAAATCTTCTTGTTGGTTAACACTTTTTCCTCAGCTACACTTTGTTTCAGCTGCAAATATCTCTCCGTATTGTCATGCTGCTGAAGAGTTACTTGAGAAGTAGGTTTTGATAGAGGAAATGAACGGGTAGCAGGTTCTAGATTACTAATCTCATTTATGTTGGTTTATAAGAATACAGTTCCTGATAATATGATTGTAGTTGATGTTCCTTGAAGAACAGCAGTAACACAACTTTTGCTTACGAGCTATATATCAGATAATTTTGCTTTTATATGCTCCTAGAACAGTGTCCTAGTTTTCAGTAAATCTGAGATATTCCTTTGAGAATTATACTTATTGTTTAATTTCTTCTCCTGTAGAATTGTTTCCAAATCTTAAAGCCTTCCACAAAACTGTGAATAATATAACCCTCATTGCCTTTGACCTTGTCTTATCATTTACCCTGGTTCTAAATTATTTTAAAAATAAAATATTAAGACCCCTGTAACAAAGTGATGCTATCTGATGTTTTACATTATATATTCCTTTAGTGTGTCCTTTACAAAATTATCAGTGACCAAGCACAGTACAGAGCAGTAGGAGGCAAGTCCCACTTTATTTAAGGAGCTTGTAAAATGTACTTTTTAAGAAAAGTAAATCTGAACAACAGAGATTGGCACTGTGATAAGGTACGGGCAAGTAATAATACCGCAGATCTGACTTTCTAAAACAATTAAATAACCCTAAAGCAAATTCCATGGAGAAAAGATTATAGGAGGAAAGAATTAAAACCAGTGTCAGGAAGTCAATACATGTGCATGTCATAATATCTCTGAAAAGCATCCTTTTAACAGTTTTAGTCTTCTCAAAGGTATATGAAAACTGATGACAAGGAGAACTTTACAGATTTTACTGTGATATATTATGTGCAAAATTATATGCAATATATATTATCTGAAAAAATAAATAAAATTGTGATTCAGAAGCAAAAATAATCTAGTTTCAAATGGAGGGGAGAGACATTGTGAAAGTCCTAAGACCACAGAGAATGTTATGCTGACATTCAAAGAAACCTGTACAGGTATGGAAGACACAGCAACAAAAAAATGAATCTTTAAAGACCATCTACCATTGAGAAACTGAAGCTTTTTATTTCCTGATGCACTGAAAGATAACAGGAACTGAATGGAATAACCGTTCATAGGGACAAAATCAAATGTACTCCAGCAGCTGATGATAATACCTGTGTACAAAGCCACTTTTTCTTTCCCTCACATCTCCCTGTTCTCCCTTCCCAATACAACCCACCAACCCAACCCAACCCAACAAACAAAAAAAACCCCAACTCAAAACACACAAACAAACTAAAAACACAAGAGAAAAGAAATAATTTGTTAAAGATGAGCATGCAAGTCTTCACTTTAGGACTTTGGGAGGTATTCAAAAGTCTTAAGTTCGAAACTGGACCAGAAGAGGAGCCATTACTTGTGATATCTCAATGACTGAACGATTTGAGGACTTGGCTTTCTGTCCTGCAATTCTCTGAGCTAGGGATCTATGTCCCATCAAGACAGCTGACTGAAGACTATGTAAGAACTGGTTTATGATCTCACACTGAGGAAACTGAGGACAATAGCAAGAGCTTCTAACAGCACAAACAATGGCATAGCACATTTTTACTTCAGCATATAGTAGTAAACTCACAAAAGGATGCTCAGCTCAGAACAGTAATCTGTATAGAAGGAAAACAGACCAAAAAAAACCCATCATTAAAAGACATGTATTACCTCCTGTTTTCTAATCAGTAAGAAAACAGTAGAGGAAATCAGGAAAAATAGCAGCAAAAAAGAGACAAAAAGGAAGTTTTCCCCCTGCAGCATAAATCACTGAGTGACTGGGACCTGAGCCCTAACTTGCAGGGTCAATGGTATTTTGCTGCCATCATCAGAGGAACATGTGGGAAACAATTACTTAAGAAAACGACAGTTCCCTCAAAAAAATAACAAGAAACCAAAGATGAGGCAGCATACACATAGAATCATAGAATCATGGAATAGTTAGGGTTGGAAAGGACCTCAAGATCATCTAGTTCCAACCTCCCTGCCATGGACAGGGACACCTAACTAAACCATCCCACACAAGGCTTCATCCAACCTGGCCTTGAACACTGCCAGAGATGGAGCACTCACAACCTCCCTGGGCAATCAGCAAAAACGCAAGACCACATTTTACTTTACTGGCTTAATGAGAATTATTTTCACTGAAAATGCTCACATGCCAATTTATTGATAAGATGCACGTTTTCCAAGATATTTTCCAGAGTTGTAAACATCAAAGCTAAGTTCAGGAATGCCATGTTGCATGCAAACATGGAGTTAAAAGTTGAACATTTACAAAAAAAGTGCCACCAAATAAGTTGTACAGGATATAAATCTGGTGCAAATGAAGGAAGTAGGGTTTTGGAACTGAAAGATACAACTTTGAATCAAAAAGCATTCAGATTATATAATGTCAACAGCTGAAATGGACAATTTATAGAAGCAATAGAAACATCTTCTGAAACTAATGGAGCTCTTGAACTGCGTCCAAAATAGGACATTATTGTACTAAACTGTTCTAAAAATATAAGGTTAGTTATAAAGGGTATAAGGTATCAGCAAAATATTTTGCACATATAAAGACATATAAATTGAAAGAAACAAGCTCTATTGAATGTGTACTTCTGCAAACACTTTGGTGAAATTATAGGAGCCCTACAATTCTTAAGATTAGTAAGACAAAGGGGGTATACATGATTGGCACTATTCCAAATGTAGGCAATTATTTTTGAGGTGCTTAAAAAGTGTGTTTTAGGATCTAGATTATAATTTATTAAATGTATATATTCTAAATGCATATGCATTATCTTTGTCTCACACCTTCAGAATCCACCTGTGGTTAATCTCTTATAAGAATCAAGGAAACAGTCTAATAGAGAGTATAATAAACCGAATCCTGTGGATTGACACTGTTTTCAGAAGACAGACTATATACTTTTTTAATCCATCTTTATGAGGGTTTGTTCACTGTCTCAACTTGCTTACCTCTGCTGGCAATATGACATGCCCACAACACATAATAGAATCTTCACTGAAAGTGAAGGTAATGAAGAAAATATTTAAAAGGGGAAATTGCTGGGTTGACAGTCACCAGTGCAGACCCAGCTGTGAATATTTAGACAGGGCTTTTTAAGTTGAATTTGCACAAATTAATGCATAGAAATGTACCTTTTTCTCAAGAAATTTTTAATTATATGCACATAAAAGGACATCTCCATCAATAGAGACAAAAAGAACACAGCTAATAGCTCAGGGCATTCACCTACGAAGAACAACAAGATCCACATCCTTGCAGTGACTCCCACAGAGCAGTAATTTAAAATCTTAATCATCTCATTCCTAGGTGAGTGACCTAACTACAACAGTCTTCATTATTTTAGGAGCTTCTGTTCTGCCCAACTGTGTTCTGCCTACTTTTGATTTTAAAACCCAGCCTGATCTGAAATATCTTTCTGTGTGAAGGCTTGATTTAAAATATATATATGTTTTGGTTAGAACTGTTTCCCCCACTACTGGTTTGGTATTTTGGGATGAGAACCATTACAGTGAAAAATTCCCCATTTCTATAAAGCAAGCTGTTAACAGCAATCTAAAAACCTATTCAAACTTCTGCTTACATGTTATGTCTAAATCAAAGTCTTCTTCCTAGGGATAGTCTATGAAAAAGTGGCAAAGAGACAATTTCTATAACTTCTGGCACTGTTTTTATGTCCTACTGATCCTTCTCCTCTGTCATAGCAAGGAAATGATTAGTACACATTGGTTAATGATTATTTTGATTTTATGAGTAGCAAGAGTATATCTGTGCTTAAGCTTTGTTATTTTCCCTCAGAATCTACATAATCAAAATCAATGTAATGGATTATGTATTCAAAGACAGGATGTGTCAGTTAGCAAAAGAGTTATTTTACATAAGAGTAATTTATTTCCCTTCTGAGATAACGTGTCACCTAGACTGGCATTATTAAGGTAACAACAATCCACTGTTTATCTCCTCTTCAGAGAATAACCATTATTAGTTTTTCATTCCTACTTGTAGAATTTATAACTTGGGTGAAAATAATTTGTCTGAAATTCAGTCTGTAAATATATAGACTATGAATAGGCATGCATAAACTTATTACTGTAGTTGGTTTAAGGCTTTGAAACTTGTGATAGTATGATAACATCACACCCTATTTTAGCCTGTGATGGTGTTACTGCCAAATAGCAGCAGAAGAAATGCTGCAAATCGGTCAATCGCTGAGGTGAGTAGCTCGAGAGAGGACGCCTTTAACACCGGAGCCGGGGGGAGATCAGCGTCCAGGAGCCTCAGCTCAGAGCGGCCAGAGCTACCGAGGGAGCCTCAGGTTCTCGACAGGACCTGCCCAGGAGCCGGCAGCTCCGCGGACGCGAGCAGGGACTCACAGGGGGCGGAGCCAGGAGCAGCGGCACCAGCCCTGAGTGGGTAAAAACCTGCCCCGGGGAGCGTGGCAACAGAGCGGGTCGAGGCAGTTCGCGCGGGCAGGCGAGCGGGATGGTGAGCGCCCGTCGTATGGGCAGGGCCCGCTCTGGGAGCTCTGCTCTGGCTGCCCCGGCGGTGGCAGCGTAGGCACCCAGACAGAGCCGATGAGAGGGGAGGCTGCAGCGCAGAGCTCGGAGTGTAGAGGGTGCCTGCACTGGGCTTGTGAGGGAAAGGAGCACGACGGGCAGGGCTGCGCTCGGTGCTCCCTGATGGAGGCCCTCCTGCAGCAGGTGGCTGAGCTGCGGGATGCTATTAGCGGGCTTCAAGATGTCAGGGTAGCTGGGAGGAAGCGGGGCTGCTTGCTCCAGCCCCAAACTGTGCAGGGGCCTCAAGCTTCCCCTCCAGATCATGAAGGAAAGAAGGAGGCCACCAACCCGGGAAATTGGGAATTGGTGACAAAGAAAAATAACAAAAGAAGAAGGAAAAGGACAATTATAGGCAAGGGGCTTCCTCCTAAATCTGTTGTCCCCACGCAGAACCGCTTTGCTGTCCTGCAGGAGACTAACGAGGAAACACACTTGCACCACAAACAGGTGGATTACACACAGGTAAAGATCTCTACTGGCGCTACAAAGAAAAAGCAGTGGGTCGTAGTAATAGTGGACTCTACTTTGAAAGGGACGGAAGCACTTGTCTGTCGGCCTGACCCCGTCTCAATGGAGGTGTGCTGCCTAGCAGGGGCACGGATCAGGGATGTTACAGAGAGGCTACCTGCTCTAGTGAGTTCCACGGACTATTACCCGCTCCTGGGGATCCATGTGGGTGCTAGGGATATAGACAGTAGCAGACTGGGGACCATAAAGAAAGACTACAGAGCCCTGGGAGAGGTGGTTAGGGGCTCTGGTGCTCAGATAGTCTTTTCATCAATTCTCCAGGACACAGGGGAGGACCAAGAAAAAGGTAGGAGGACTGGCCAGGTTAATAAATGGTTAAAAGGGTGGTGTCAGAGTCAGGGGTTTGGGTGTCTTGAATGTAGGACTGAAGTTAGTAAGCCAGTTCTACTGGGGGCTGGTGGAGCTGGTAAAGATGGGGAAGAACAGTTTTGGTAGGAGGCTTGCCAGACTGTTCAAGGAGGCTTTAAACTAGATGTGTTGGGGGAGGGGGGCATCATTCCATCCCAACACACCCAGTCAGTTGCCAAAACCTTTAATAAATGCTCGGAACAAGGTACATATATTCCAGCTGCTCCAGCCAATGAGCCGGGTTCAATTGGAGCTCGTCTCAGATGCCTCTATACAAACGCCCATAGCATGGGGAACAAACAAGAGGAATTAGAGATGTGTGCACATCTACAGGGGTATGATATAATAGGCATCACAGAAACATAGTGGGATGGCTCCTGTGACTGGAGTGTTGGAATGGAAGGTTACAGGCTCTTTAGAAAGGACAGGCCTGGCAGGCGGGGAGGGGGAGTTGCCCTTTATGTTAGGGATAGGCTGGAGAGTATGGAACTCTGTCTGGGGGCAGGTGAGCAGTCAACAGAGAGTTTGGGGGTCAGGGTTAAAGGGAAAACAGCCATGGGAGACATTACTGTGGGAATCTGTTACAGGCCGCCTGATCAAGAGGAACCTGCACATGAAGCACTCTACAGACAGATAGGAAAAGCCTCACACTCGCAGGCCCTTGTTCTCACGGGGGATTTCAACCACCCTGACATCTGTTGGAACGATGGCACTGCACGGCACAAGCAATCCAGGAGGTTCCTCGATTGTGTGGAAGACAACTTCCTTCTGCAAGTAATAGAGGAGCCGACAAGGAGAAGTGTCATGCTTGACCTTGTGCTCACCAACAGGGAAGGGCTTGTTGAGAATGTGGTACTCCAGGGCAGCCTTGGATGCAGCGATCACAAGATGGTCGAGTTTGAGATCCCCAGGAGAGTGAGAAGAGCGTGTAGCAAGCTCACTGCCTGGACTTCAAAAGAGCAGACTTTGGCCTCTTCAGGAGCCTGCTTAGTAAGGTTCCATGGGATATAGCCCTGGAGGGCAGGGGGCTCAAGACTCTTGCTTGATATTCAAGGATCACCTGCTACAAGCTCAGGAGTGCTGCATCCCAACTAGAAGGAAGTGCAGCAGGAGGGCCAGGAGACCTCCTTGGATGGATAAGGAGCTGCTGAGGAAAATTCAAAGGAAAAAAGAGATTTATAAAAAATGGAAGCAAGGACAGGCGGCCTGGGTAGAGTACAGGGATGTTGTCCGGGAAGCTAGGGACCAGGTTAGGAAGGCTAAGGCCCAGTTAGAAATAAACTTGGCCAGGGATGTTAAGGATAACAGGAAGGGATTCTACAGGTACGTAGCAAGTAAAAAACAGACTAGGGACAACATAAGCCCCCTGAGGAACTGGCTACACAGGATTTGGAGAAGGCTGAGGTTCTGAATGACTTCTTTGCCTCAATCTTCACTGGCAAAGGCTCTGACTGCACCACCCAGCTCTTAGAAGGTAGACACAGGGACTGTGAGAATGAAGAACTTGGGCTCACTGTAGGAGAGGATCTGGTTCGAGACAATCTTAAAAATCTGAACGCGCACAAGTCAGTGGGACCTGATGAAATCCATCCGTGGGTCCTGAAGGAGCTGGCGAATGAAGTTGCTAAGCCACTGGCCATCGTATTTGAAAAATCATGGCAGTCAAGTGACGCTCCCGACGACGGGAAAAAGGGAAATATAACCCCCATTTTCAAGAAGGGGGAAATGGAAAACCCGGGGAATTACAGACCAGTCAGTCTCACCTCTGTGCCTGGCAAAATCTTGGAGCACATTCTCCTGGATGGCATGCTAAGGCACATGAAAAACAACAAGGTGCTTGGTGACAGCCAGCATGGCTTTACTAAGGGGAAATCCTGCCTGACCAATTTGGTGGCTTTCTATGATGGGGCTACAGAACTGATGGAAAGGAATAGTGCAATTGATGTCATCTACCTGGACTTGTGCAAAGCGTTCGACACTGTCCCACAGGACATCCTTCTGTCTAAATTGGAGAGATATGAATTTGATGGATGGACCACTCGGTGGATAAAGAACTGGCTGGATGGATGCACACAAAGAGTTGTGGTCTATGGCTCGATGTCTGGCTGGACACCGGTAATGAGTGGTGTCCCTCAGGGATCGGTGTTGGGACCAGTTTAACATCTTCATCGCTGACATGGACAGTGGGATTGAGTGCACCCTAAGCAAGTTTGCCGATGACACCAAGCTGTGTGGGCCGGTTGATATGCTGGAGGGAAGGGATGCCTTCCAGAGGGACCTTGACACGTTTGAAGGGTGGCTGTTGCCAACCTTATGAAGTTCAACCATGACAAGTGCAAGGTCCTACACCTGAGTTGGAGCAATGCCAGGCACAGCTACAGACTGGGCAAAGAAGAGATTCAGAACAGCCCTGCAGAGAAGGACTTGGGGGTGCTGGTTGATGAGGAAATGAACATGAGCCGGCAGTGTGCGCTCGCAGCCCAGAAAGTCAACCGTATCCTGGGCTGCATCAAAAAGAGCATGACCAGCAGGTCGAAGGAGGTGATCCTGCCCCTCTACTCTGCTCTTGTGATACCTCACCTGGAGTATTGTGTGCAGTTCTGGTGTCTTCAACATAAAAAGGACATGGAACTGCTGGAACAGGTGCAGAGGATGGCCACAAGGATGATCAGGTGACTGGAGCACCTCCCGTATGAAGATAGGCTGAGGAAGTTGGGGCTGTTCAGCCTGGAGAAGAGAAGGCTGTGTGGGGTCCTAATAGCAGCCTTCCAGTACCTGAAGGGGGCCTATAGGGATGCTGGGGAAGGTCTCTTCGTCAGGGACTGTAGTGACAGGACAAGGGGTAATGGGTTGAAACTTAAACAGGGGAAGTTTAGATTGGATATAAGGAGGAAATTCTTTCCTGTTAGGTTGGTGAGACACTGGAATGGGTTGCCCAGGGAGGTTGTGAGTGCTCCATCCCTGGCAGTGTTCAAGGCCAGGTTGGATGAAGCCTTGTGTGGGATGGTTTAGTGTGAGGTGTCTCTGCCTATGGCAGGGGGGTTGGAACTAGATGATCTTGAGGTCCTTTCCAACCCTAACTATTCTATCCTTCTATGTTTCTATAAAACTGGAGTTTAGTGGTAACAGGAATACTACAGAACTAACTGTAAGACTGAAGACTGCATAATTATGTTAAGAAGCTCCTTGAAGTGCTTGTGACTGGAGCTAGTAACCAGAAATGCAATCATATGTCTGTCTGTCTATCTGTTTTTCTAATAGCTTTTGAATCACCCTTTCCACTTTTAGTCATACATTAAAGACAGGTAGAGTCTGAAAGTACATACACTTTAAATGTTATGGCAGTGTGAGGAGGGACCAAGGAATTGCACACAGCTGAATCCACTGAATTTAAAGCAGGCAGAATTCATACTTTAAATATGCAATTGACCAATTAGCATATACCTTAGACTAGAAATAGTCTTAAGACTGACAGAGGGAAGATAATATGTAGTTTTAGTTACTCTGGTGATAAGACCAAGAGAAAAATTAATTGATGTATGAAAGAAAGTTTCACTACGTTCATCCCACCAATGCAACAATTTGTGTGGTTCAGCTGCCATAAGGTTTGCAGTTGGTCCTCTTAGATGTGTGTTGCACTCTGGTGGTTATCTTCTGTTTTTAACCTTCACACTTCTTTGGGTGAAGCCTTCAAGGACACTTTTATCAATGTAACCATCCAAATTTAACTATTTGGAGAAAGTACAGGTTATGTTGCACCAATGCTTATATCATGCAATATCTGACAGCAGTTTATAAAATATTGTTGATAAATAGTAGCCTTTTCTACTTCCCAGTCCCTGGGTGAAGTAAACAAAGCTATGATGTTTTTCTTGCCTAGTTTTTGTTATACCAAAACCACCAATTTGGAATTAAATTTGAACACATTGACTTTAAAGTTTAATTGGGAATGCGGAGCTCTTGTCATTGAAATGTTACTATTCTAGAACAAAAAAGTGACAAATTGGTTTTTGATATCTTTAAAGACCTGTTGTTGTTTAAACCCAGCAGGTAACTCAGTACCATGCAGCCATTTGCTCACCCCCTGTAGCAGGCCAGATGGGGAGGAGAATCGAAACAGTGTAAACCCCACAGGTTGAGATAAGAACAGTTCAATAAGTGCAATATTGTAATGGTTCAAACCCAACCACAAACCTTGTTCACTCACTCCCCCACTTCTTGCCCTCCCCCTGCTCCTGGAGGGACAGAGAGGGGAATCAAAAAAAATGCAACTCCCATGGGTTGAGATAAGAACAGTTTAGTAACTAAGGTATAACACAAATCACTGCTGCTACCACCAATAATAATAATGGTAAAGGAAATAATGAGAGGAAAGAATACAACACCTCAACACCAGCCGACCAATAACTCGCCCCACTCCCCCCAGCTGAACACCGACTGATACCTCCTCCAACCCTGCAGTGCCAGCCCTTCCGGCAGACTTGCAGTTACATCCTGGGCATGACGTGCTGTGGTATGGAATACCTCTTTGGTCAGTTTGGGTCAGGTGTCCTGTCTCTGCTTCCTCCCGGCCTCCCCTCCTCCCTGGCAGAGCATGAGACTCACAAAGTCCTTGGCCAGACCAAACATTTGAGCAGCAACTGAAAACATTGGCGTTATCAGTGCTGTTCCCAGGCTAAAAGATCAAAACACAGCACTGTACTAGCTCCTAAGAAGGAGAAAAATGACTGCTGCTGCTGCTGAACCCAGGACAAATATAAAACTACCACTACTACTATTACCATTAATAAGGGAAATAATAAGCGGAGAGAATATCTAACTAAAAAGGAAAAGGAAAAATAACCAATAAACACAGGTGATGCACAATACTATTGCTCACCACCTGCTGACTGACAGCCTGACCCAAGCATTGGTCGGTCCCTTCTGGGTAACCCCCCAGTTTATATACTATGCTTTGGTATGGAATACCCCTTTGTCTAGTTTGCATCAGGTGTCCTGTCGTCTCTGCTCCCACCTCCCGGCTTCCTGTGCCCCTCCCCAGCGGTAGAGCATGAGAGACTGAATCAGGGTAAACACTATGTAGCAACACCTAAAACATAGAATCATAGAATCACAGAATAGTTAGGGTTGGAAAGGACCTCAAGATCATCTAGTTCCACCCCCCCTGCCATGGGCAGGGACACCTCACACTAAACCACCCCACACAAGGCTTCATCCAACCTGGCCTTGAACACTGCCAGGGATGGAGCACTCACAACCTCCCTGGGCGACCAATTCCAGTGTCTCACCACCCTAACAGGAAAGAATTTCCTCCTTATATCCAATCTAAACTTCCCCTGTTTAAGTTTTAACCCGTTACCCCTTGTCCTGTCACTGCAGTCCCTAATGAGCAGTCCCTCCCCAGCATCCCTATAGGCCCCCTTCAGATACTGGAAGGCTGCTAGGAGGTCCCCACGCAGCCTTCTCTTCTCCAGGCTGAACAGCCCCAACTTCCTCAGCCTATCTTCATACGGGAGGTGCTCTAGTCCCCTGATTATCCTTGTGACCCTCCTCTGCACCTGTTCCAACAGTTCCATGTCCTTTTTATGTTGAGGACACCAGAATTGCACACAGTACCCCAGGTGAGGTCTCACAAGAGCAGAGTAGAGGGGCAGAGAGCACAGAGTAGAGGGGCAGAACATCAGTGTGTTATTGGCACTATTCTCAGTAAGAACAATTGAAACCAAAACACATTTAAGCCAAAACACAGCACTGTACCAGCTGCTAGGAAGAAGAACTATTACAGCTGAAAACAGGACAAGACCATAGGTAATTAATTTTCAAAATGCATCTATTGTTTGATGGTGTTTTTTTGTCTATGATCTATGACATGCGCTATGACAAGCAATAAATCTATTTTCCAGAAAACATTAATTCATCCCTACTAAAAAAATTAGAATAGTTTGCTGATGATCACCAAAGTTTACTAAGATATTTTAGAAAGACCATCAGATGAAAATCTATAATATGTTAAAATGTATTCAGAATAGAAATAATAAACCCTTGTATATTAATCATTCCATTTCAGTTATCATGTAAAGCATTAATTACATAGGCAAATGTAGTGATATGTTAGGATGATAAAATCAATGTTAAAATAATCCAAAATTATTCTGTGAAAAATCCTGATATAAGATTTATTTTCCTTCTATTCATTCGAACAAGATATATTTATGTGAGAATCTGTGACCAGCAAATTTTTATATAATAAACAAATGGCATGAACTGGTTTTGCAAAGAAATAGCTTTGGTCTGACAATAAATATCAAAGTTTAGTTTTGCTTTTTTTTTTTTTTATTTGAATAGGTCTTCTTTGAATGTGCACATCTTTTTCTATTTTGTAGGTATACAAACTTTATGTATATTTGTATGCATACAAACTTTGCATATATGCATAAAAAACAGAAGGAAAAAATATTCACTAACATTACTCATGAAGATGCATCACAGAAAATAGTAAGATCTATCTTATGATAAATTGAAGACTGAGATATTGCTGAAGGCAATGACATTTCCATTTTGTAACTTTCAGATCTTCAAGGGATTGTTTGGAAAGGAGATCCGTAAGTGCGACTTACCTCAACAGGCTAGACATGATTCATGGCTCATTTCTGGGAAGAAACATGACTAGCTCAACTCTTCTTTATTCCTAGGGTAATTCATACTGGAGAGGATCCCATAATGTCATTGAGTATCAATATCTTGTCCAAAGTAGGACTAGAAAGTCATAGTAGAGTGTCCTGGATTCAGCTTAAACTATGACATAGGGTCCTCATAACTTTTTCCATTCTAGGTTTGAAAATCAAGGATGGGTAATGCCCAAACTACTTAACTGACTTCCCTCCTCTTCTTGATTCTATCAGAAGGAATTTAAATAATTTTATCTACTTAAAACTATGTAGTATTTATTGATGAGGCACCCAGGCTCTACCAATTTCTGCTCAGGTGGAACACAGTGGAGATGTTCATCAGTTTCAGATAGGGTTGGGGTTTTTTTTCCTAGTTTATTTTTTTAATGTCTTTTTCTCCCACTAAGACCTTCAAGGGAAAGACCTAGGCCTTATCACATTGCAGGAAATTAAAACTAGTCCCAGGGGAGACTGGGGTTTCTGGAATCTGCTCACATCTTTTTTGCTAAAATATTCTTCCTTCAAAACCTTAACCTCTTCTTCACATCATATCATTGATTGTCTATCATGTCTTGCATAAATAATTTATTCTCACTTTTGTGATATTTCTGTTCCAGCCCCACACAGCCTATCATCTCTCTTCTTACTGTTGATAATCTGGCCTCTCTTCCATTACAATACTGCTCTACCAGCTAAATGCTATTTTTTATTCAAACAAAAGTCTTTGTACTTCTTTCTTTCTACCTCTTGATGCATGGGAAGAGTTCCCACAAAGCCACTTCATTACCCACCTCAAAAACGTTACTTAAAATTCTCTTTTTCCATGATGCCGAAACAAAAATGTGACTGTGGTTAGACCACTGAAATGTTTAGATGCCAGACTGAGTGCAGTCTCATTTTCCTGAAGTTTCGTACTGTCTGAAGTATTGTTGAATGCCAGTAAAAATATTTAACAACATCAAGCCTTTATATCAAGATGTAGTTTTTACAGTCTAAGTAAAATAAGTTTAGGTTGTTATTTCAAACTGCAGAGAAGTTCTCTTTTTTACTGCACTGTCATTTTCAAACAATGACAGGTTGAATTCCTTCACTTCTTCAGTCTGGCATTTCCACTGTCTTAATGATGAGAAAAAGCACAGATATAGCCCGGACATTTCATGGCTTTACAGCAGATGGGAGGATTTAGATTTATTGTTGATAGGATCTTTTCAAATGGCAGTTCAACCAGAATGAAACAGAGATCCAGAGGTTGTTCACTGTTCCAAAAGGAGGATTTAAGTAATTTATTTTGAAACAAACGAATAAGGTTCCCTGCCATTCTCCATTCAGGCGTTATGTAAGCAACATGGAAGACCAAGAGGTGAATCAATCCATAATGGGAAAAGTCAAAATCAAATAACACTGCAAATTAATTTTCTGACAGTTTCACACGCCAGTTTCAAAAGGTTGGGGCTTAAAGAATGAAGCGTAAATCTCCAAACTTTAACATTTCCATTCACCTGTGGTTGTAATAATTAAAAACATGATGGATATCTAAACACCTGCAGAAGCAAAAGGAAAAACAAAGTTCTAGATATCAATTTCCATCACATTATAGGAAATCCATTGCAAACACCCATGTTTGCCACAGTTTCAGATCTTCATTAACAGCTTCTAGTAAAAAAACCAAACGTGCTGTGATCAGATGAACATATTGTGACATCAATCCCAGCAGTGTCCTGTTTAAAAAACAGTCAATCTTTGACCTTGGACAAGATACAATTAGTGCAGGAAGTACCAAAGACTGTCTATAATTCTAAATTTCATGTATATATATGAAAGAAATGGTTTTACTATGAGGACTGTTATCATGAGAATGTAAATTAATAAGTCAAATAGGAATAGCACTTTGGATTGAAAACATAAGGGAGCTAATAAATGGGACAAATGTCAGTTAATTTTGAGCTGAAACTAAAAACAGGCTTGCCAGCCTCTGAACTCTTGGGAGCTTATTATTATACAAGCCAGTCTGAGTGACCACTGAGCCTGAAGCATTGAACTGGCAAGATACAGGATTTCCTTCTGTATTGCATGCTCCTTAGTACATGTCGTGGTTTAAACCCAGCCACACAGCTTGTCCACTTACTCCCCGCCTTCTTTTCCTACCTCTCCTCCCGGAGGGATGGAGAGGAGAACTGAAAAGAATGCAACTCCCATGGGTTGAGATAAGAACTGTTTAGTAATTAAGGTATAACACAAATCACTACTGCTACCACCAATGATAATAATAATGATAAAGGAAATAACAAGGGGAAAGAATACAACACCTCAATACCAGCCAACCAATAACTCACCCAACCCCACCTGGCCGAGCACCGATCGATACCTCGTCTGGCCTTTCAGAGCACTAGCCCTTCCGGGTAACTATCTGTCACCTCGTGGGCATGACGTGCTGTGGTATGGAATACTTCTTTGGCTAGTTTGGGTCAGGTGTCCTGTCTCTGCTTCCTCCCAGCTTCCCCTCCTCCCTGGCAGAGCATGATGCTCAGAAAGTCCTTAGTCAGGGTAAACATTACTTGGCAACAATTAAAAACAATTGGTGTTATAAGCTCTGTTCCCAGGCTGGAAGTCAAAACACAGTGCTGCACCTGCTACTAAGAAGGAGAAAAACTGACTGCTGCTGCTAAACCCAGGACAGTACAATACACCAAACACATTAATTGGTAGCATTTGGAAGTGCTTAGTAACCTTTTCCACAGACTGCCACTATCTTGAGCACTGAAATCAGGCTGCTTATACCTTCCGAGCATAATGCTCTGACTCTCACCTACTTCATGGCCCCAGGGAACGGCACCATTAGAAAAAGCAGCAGAGAAAATGGAGGCAGAAACTTTGTCACAACAGAAACATCCCATTCAAAAGAAGAAATACACCTTCTGCAGTAATGGCAAGCCTAAAGTTTTACTGAGGAGGTAGTTTTATTCTACTTTAAATTTTTCCCGAAGCATGTGTGCACTGAATATATGAACAAGATTTTATTACATGTACGGGATGTGAGCAGAGTTACTAAAATAGATATTCAATAGGCAACAGTAAGCTTAATCACTGGATTTGATTCAAACCACCCAAAACCTTTTATGTGCTTTTGTTGCCCAATATCTCTAATATCTTTTCATGATTTTGAAACAAATAATTACACTGTTCTTCATTAAAATGAATATTAAAATTTATTAACTACTAACTTCTTTTTCTGAGATGAGCAAAGGGCCAAAATCAATATTTTTGGTAATTTTTTTTCTTTTTTAATATTTTGACTGGCTACTATCATTTAAATCAGGTTTTAAACATAACAAGACTTATTTGGTTTATGTTTTTTGTTTGTTTACATGGTTTTGGGCGCTTTTTTTTGTGTTGTTTTTATTTTTTTAATTCATTGTATTCCCTGGTAAATGTTTTCTTTTAAAATTTGTAATAGCTAAGCAGAAATACTGTTTGTACTTTTTGCTTGCATTGGTAAAAATTCTTTTAGTGATCTCCCATTATATGTTTCTTTTTTTAAGCCTTTGTGAACTTTTGGAATCTTTCAGGAACTCTCATGAAAGATTTGCTTTTCCAGCCACTGTGGCAACTGTGTCTAGCTTTCTACTCCAAATTTACAAAAGCAATAGGAGAAATAAGAGCTAAAAATGCCTAGGAAAAATTAGTCAGGAAACTAATGGCAATTTTCTGATCAGATGGAATTTCCCTATTCTGCCACCCATGAATCTTCACATTGAAACAGCTACCATATGGATAGATAATGTATTTCATGATAGTGTTCTTGAATCCTGAGGTTAAAAAAACCCACATAACGCAATACCAAAATACCAAGCAAAACTAAACCATCAAATTTCATTCTTATTGCTTGTCATCATATTTTTCAGTTATTATTTCTATTCTGCTAGGAAAGTTTATTTCAGTAAAGGTAAATTTCAGTAATTTAACTTCAGAAAGTTTATTTCAGTAAAGCCTGTAACAAAAACAAAAGCAGATATTCCATGATCATCAACTGAGTTAAGTGAGTTTATTTTTCAAATATATGTCCTTATCAATAGAATAATGTAGACATGAAGTAGAAAGTTCTGCCAGTACAGACCATCTCTGTAACTCCACAAGGGATGATGCTATAAAATGAGTAAAGCTGTTTATAAGTCAGAGGATCAGAAGATTTGTTAGTATGTGAGGTGACTTCCAACTCAGTAGATTAATGATAATTGGCTCTTACTGAATGGAAAGTGAGGAAGCTTGTAACATACTCAATGAACCTTATCATTGCGGATGAGGTTTGCTTTTGTGAGTGTGTGTTTTAATCTTGCTTGAACTGAATGCTCAGCGTGACAAAACTTTATGTATGACCTCTGTGACTTAGAAATGCTGAAGGCAAAATACTTCCTCAGGGACAGGGAACTAAAAGCATTTGCAAATCTAAGAATGGACATACACAGTAGTGCTCTTTTTACCAAAATAGCTTCAGGCTATTTGAAAAAATAAACAGCATGAAAACATGGTAATGAAGGGGAAGATTACCTAAGCAGACTGAATGAACACTGTAGGAGAACGCAGAAGAAAATTGAAGACTTAAAGCAGTTGCTTGAAGTATCACGGCTGGATTGCTAACAGAGTAATGTGTTTTGAGTCCTGTGGGTTTTAGGCCTGACATTATCTTCAGATATATAGTCAGCTATTTGGCTGGTCACTTCTCAATTATAACACCTTCTAAAATGTGTGCTAGAATTAGACAAATTAGTTAGTGATGGAGTAAAGTTTCCAAAAAAGAAAACATTATTCTGAGAATTGTCCCTAGACTTTCACCCTGAAGTTACAATAACTATGACTACTGAGCTGTGAAACATAAACATGGATTCCCTCCATACAAGCTGTAACAATAAGACCAATAATACTGGAAGAACACAAAAGCAAAAACTCTGAACGTGGCTATGAACTTAGCAGTTTTGGGCCAGCACAGAATACAACATAAAGGAAGGTGACAAAGCTTGTTAAATACAGTCCCAGACACACTAGAGGCCGGAAAGATAAATACTGTCAGTAAACCAGATACTATTTTCAAGTCTTTTTTGAGTTATTTACATTTTAAACATCATTATCATAACAAGTCTCTGAAATACAAGATAAATGATACTTGGTATTTGTTAAAACAAATTCCCCCAGGCTAACTCTGAGTGCCCTCTGTATTCTGATGATCAATGGCCTATTTTGTGGTTATTTATCCTTGCATAATTTATAGGCCATTTCTGAAGGTTCTGAATCAAATAGCTTTCTTATCATGAAATTACAGTCTAGGTTATAATATTCGGCAATTTTCACAGTAGTTAGAAAAAAATCAGGATTGTATATGATTTTTACTTTTAAATTTCTATGTGACAGGAAAAGAGACAATAAGAGTATAGAAACTTGTTTCTTTCCACTGTCTACTCAAGTAATGTGTGATCCAAACAGGCAGTCTCTTGGTCCCCAAGAGCTGCTCCTGTTGTCCCTGTCAACATTTGTGAACTTATGGCTGGTTTTGTGAGGATGTAACCCCATATGGAGGCTGCAGCAGCTGCACTCAGCCTCCTTCAGGCCTTGCAGCCTCAGACACAGAATATCGCACTGCTGTCCCTTTCATTATCTCTCTCTTTTCTGCTCGATTAGAGCAGATCCTATTCCTCCTTTGTACATCTCACCTCCACTTGTTAGTCGGGAAAGTGAAGGTATGGTGAATAAAGGGCTACTGCAAAGAGAAAGAGCGAGCTTTGGAAAGAAAACTCTGTGTAAGTTAAAACCCTATTCCCAAATGGAACTGGGGAAGGAGATGGCAATGATAAAGCAGAGTGGGAAGAAGAACGAAGAGTTCCCAATGATTCAAATTCAAAACTTTGCATTTTCTTGCAGCCACTAAAAATGCTCCTAAATTCTACATCTACCTCTTCCTTGAAACTCCTTTTGCTGTTTCCTAGTTTTCCCTCACCTTCCCAGAAACCCCAATGACTCCTTTCAGTTGTTTCTAAGGGGTCCTGATTTACGTATTATTCCTCCCAGTCACATCATCCTTCTTTTTTCAGGCCTTTCTCTGTTATTTCTAGAAAATTCAATTTTTTCTACATTTCCAAGAAACTGAAAACTTGGGTCATAAAACAGATTCCAAGGTCTTGTAAGATTCAGGGAGATTTAGAAGAACATATATGTACCTTGGAAGTTAATTTTCCTGTAGTGTTCTAAACCCCATCATTGTCCCCCAAGAGGCAGTCAAGTTTAAAAACTGCAGTTATTGCACAACAAGGATGATATTCAGGAGTGTGGTTTAGGACCGATTACACTAACAGTTGCCATGACCTTGCTGGTCAGAACTACTTGGGCTGAATTAGGTTGCACCTGGGGTGTTTGCTAGACATCTCAAGGCCACAAGAGTCAGCTGAACAGGACCAGAAATTCTAAACTTAGAGTAAGATTAAAGTGTACTGTCAAAAAAAAAAAAAAAAAAAAAGTCAGAATATTCTGTGTACTAAGTATGTGGAACACTATATGTTGCTTTAAAAGAAAAACAAATTGATAACATTGCATTCAATGAGTCATGAAGTCTGTTAAAAACCAACTGACTATTGCTTAATGGGATAAAACAAAGCACAAAAAAAGACTTAAGCAAAGAGAAATTATTAAAATTTGGGGCTAGCAGTCGCAGGGATTGGTAAATATTTTCCTATACACAAGAAGAAACAAAGTGCATTTCCTCCTATCTGGATGTCGCAGAAACTGGGTACAGCTGAGCAATCTGTGCACCCAAAGTGTGAGCAATGTGTTGAGCACAAACTGAAAGAAGTCATTTTAAAGCATACAAAATTTAGACTTCGTTCATCAAGAACCATGTCCCCGATACTGTTTCAGCATGGTTGCATTATACCATACAGGCACTAACTCTTGTGCAAATCTTGTTTTGCTCAAGGTTTCCGAATTCATGTGTTCCCTGCGTTAGAAAAAAAAACAAGTGAGAACAGAAACAAATGATGCTTAATTGTTATTATACCTGGGATGTAAAAGTTTTCCAAACTACAACTATTCAAGAGAAAGGTAAATTCAGGAGTTACAAATATTTAAAATTACCTCTTGGAGTTCTAACAATGGACAAGGTTAGGCTATGCAAAATGTCAGCTAAAAAAGCCCTGTAGTGTATATTATGTTAACAGGCAAATCACATCAACAAAACAGAGAGGAAACTCCATTCTGTATTACCAAAGCATGACCATATCTGGACTAGTCCTTTTCATTTTAGTCTTCTTACCTACAAAAAAAAAAAAAAAAAGTAAATTAAAATAAAATAAAACTTACTCAAAAAAAAAAAAAATATTAAGAGTCAGGAAAATAGCCACAAGAGGACAGGCATCTGCAGAGACTAAGCTGTATGGAAAGATTTAAAATGATTGCTTTAGTAGACATAAAGTGCCAGACACTCATCTGGTTTAAATCAATATGACTTCAGTGAGGATTTGGTCTAAGCAGCCTCTAGATGTTTGCAAATATGTACAAAAAGAGAATGTATAGTGTGGAGGGGTGTATCCAATAGTAATAGGGTGAAATTAATTAATATATATATAGGTTGGATATTAGGAAAATATTAACAGTGTAATATGTTCCAGTTTAGGAATACGTCTCTGACAGGAAATTAGATAACTCCATTTCACGAGCTATTTCATATGTGGCAGACATGAAGAACTAAATATGTAACAGGAAAAACAGTCTTACATTAGTTAGATGAGTTAGCTATGTTCTTTCTATTATCTGCTTACTGTGATTTTATGAAGTAGTCATAGCCTCTGTGCTTGCAGGATTTGTGATACACCAGCAAGTCATGTGGACTCATTTTTTATATATTTGAGCTAGACCTGAGCTAAAATAGGAAGAAACAAAGGGGAAAAAAGGGAGGCTGTGACTAATGAGTAAGCTTGTCTATGGGCAACCAGAGGTAGAACTGGAACAACTCTTCAAAGCTGCCCTTTAAACATACTTGCCCATGTTTTACTTACTTTCCATGTAATTCAGGTATTTCAGGAAGGGATCACGGGAAAGAGACAATTTGGGCCTTCCAGAGAGACTTGGTCGTGTTTCAAAACAGCCTAGGCAGAACTGAAAAACAAGGTTATGTACAAGGTGATGGAATGAGAGAAATGACCTCCAACAGTAAAGAACGGCTACAGAAACCACCCACACCTCACACTCGAAATTATCATACTATATCTTCCAATTCCAGTAACTGATAAGTTTTCTGATAACCAAAAAAAAAGCTACATTTTATCATCCATCTTGTCAGTCTGATGGGCCTTCCAATTTTTGGCTTGAAAGCTGGAAAAAAAAAAGATGTCATTCACACCCCAATAAGAGAAAGTCTGAAATAGCTGATGCCTTGTTTGCAAATCAGACTGTAGGTACATAACAGACCCCCACACAGTGTGTAAAATTATTTCATTACAATGAGATCAGTGATTCTTTTCTACACACAAGCAGAGATTTTTGGCCTAGCTGGTTGAAAGTTTTGCTGTTATTACTCCTGACGCCTCTCCATACTCTGAATTATACTGTAAGTAAAGATTAGATTTTCAGAAGTATTTCTATGACATCCGGGGATATGTTATTTCTGTGTGTAGCACTCAGAAAAGATCTGCTATTGTATTAGAGACAAAGAGAGGGCTTCCAGATTCTTTCCCTTCAGATAACATTATATCTACAAGAAGCTCTTAGTATCCTGAATCTCTTTCTCTCTGGTAGCTCCATTGAACAAACTTAAAACAGTTGAACTTCATTGTCTGAAGTTCATTTTGATTAGTCCTAAAATTATGTGTGCATCCATGTGATAGTGTATTTTTTTCAAGTAAAAACATAAGGTGAATGACACAGAAATTAAGAGAAATGTCTGTGGTTTATATCTTCATAGTAATGTTTTGCTCATACGTTTCGTGTGCTTGCCGCTTTTATTCAATCCAAAGTTTTTATTCACGTAATTGTACTTTGGTTTCTGTACTGAAGAAGAAAAACAAAGAAAGATGAAGACATTTCTTCATGTCATCTCCTGCCTCTTTTTCATTTTTAGTCAGCATGCTTTAAGTGTTTTCTATAGTGCTGTGGGATTCCTTTCCCTTTAGCTTTCATGCTGTTCATCTTAAGCTGACATTTTATATTACTCATTACAGTCATTGTTGGAAAGAATAGTGAGAGCAGCATTTGGATATAATTATTTGACCATCATCTCATTTGATAAATAAAAGTACAAATAAAAAAAATTTAATAAAAAGTATATTGCTTTATGTTCCTTGTACTCTACTTTGATGTTCCCATTTTAGCAGATAGAAAAAAATTGCGTTTTGTTCAGCATATCAGTTTCCAATTCAAAAAAACATCAGGAATCTGAATAAATGGATTAACATTACAAACACCAGCAAAAATGGACTAAGATACACTGAACTCATTTTGATCTTGATCTGTAGGGTCTGTAGAGGCATAATTTAAGTGATTTCAATACTGTCAAACTTAATTATATCAAACTATGTAGGATCAAGAACTGGAAAAGCGAGGGATTTTTTTTTTTTCTTTTACTCCACTTGAGCGATACAGTATGAAACACCACCTGAACAGCTTGTATTTTTGTCATCTTATCTAAGAATTTTCCCTGAAAGGGAATGCTAGAGAATGGATTGTAATGACAGTTTACATACAGTCAAGGTAATGTTTCTTGAGTAAAGGCCAGATCATAGTATATTTGATGCTTGCCAGCTACTTACCTCCTCTTAAGAAGGCATGAATTCTACTGATATAGGGTCTGAATTTCTTTTGTGTTTTTTTGGCAACCATGAAAGTCAGAAGTCTAACTTTCCAATTGTATACTGCTGTAAATCAGCTGGAATTAACCTTATTTTTAAACAAGTATATAGTTTGCAGGGGAAAAGTTGACATGCCTCTTCTTTCTTTGTTATCAGTTCTGCAGTCCACCCAAGTCTGACCACTCTTCTAAACAAAATAAAAATGTCATGTGCAAAGGAAACTGAAAATTCATGTCAATCAGGATGATCAGGGATTTCAATGAACAGGCTATTTTTCTATTTTCCTACAGGTACTAAGAGAAAAGGGAAGAAAAGCCATTTCAACTCTCTTTGCTTCTTACATAAATAATTAATTTCCCCTGTATACCTTGATCATGAAATTCTGTGAAATATTACAATAATATTGAACTTCTAAAAAAATAGGGCTATTCAGTTTAAGTTTATCAATTATATTCAAAATCTTACCTTCAGATTTTTCTTCACTATACTTATTTCACCTGATTATTTTTACAACTAAAAATGGAAAAAAAAAATTCAAACCATAAAGGAGTAGGAGAACACAACCCATAAATCCCAGGTGGTCACAATCTTTCATGTACCGTTCTCTTGAAATAAAGACAAGAATGTAAAACTTCAACCCAGACATTTTATTATTCTAATTTTAATGTACAAGTTTCAGTAACATTGCCTCTCTCCCTGACCATGAATTTAACCAATATAGGATTTAAAGGCCTCGAATTTTAGGAGTTATTTTTTGATTAATAAAGTAGTAGTCAAACCAAGCAGCTCATTTTCTCTGGAAAAGGAGAAGGTAAGGAAAAATTGTACTTGTTTAGCTGAAATAATCCCATAATTTGTAGTCTGAGATGAAGTTGAGAATTAGAAGGCAACATTTTGTTGCTCTTCCTATAATAGCAAATCTCTTCAAATTAATTTATTTGGAACATAGTTTTATATAGTAAGTAAACCTTACTGTAATTCCTCTTCGACTATTAAAATACTAGACTTCATCTGATATATTAGAAGGGAATGTTTGTTATTGGTTATATGGTTAAACGCTGAGGTACAATTGGTGAACAATAAAAAAATTCAAAGATGCTCATGGGCCAGGAAACATTTCAGAAGGAAAAAGGATGTCTGTTGCTCAAGGTGCAATTGTCTTCTTTAAGGGTTACTTATTTTTTAATTTTAAATAAATACTTCAAAGAGATTCAAAGTGGGCTATCAATACTTTGAAGCTGTCAAAGAGGTAATGATTTAAGATTTCCATTTCAAAGAATTTTACATCTCAGATAATAATGAACAATTTCATTGAAAACTAGAAGATCTGGGCCTGAAATGACAGCAAGACAGCTTCTGAAGGATCAGCTAACAGGAGTGACATGCTTTTATTGTTCCTTGGTGAGTATTTTGACCTACATATGCCTGGATTATCTGAACCTATGTGCTTATTGCTAAAGAAAGTCAATTGCTCTCTAGAAGTTAGACTAAATAAAATTATCTCTGCTGGGTCCTTAATACAAACTTTAACATTTGAATATTATGTTTTGGGAAAAATACGTATTTCTTTCAGGATTTTTTGCCCCTTTTTTTTTTTTTTTTTGAGAACAGTCAGATCAAGTCATCTATCTATTTGAATGTACACATATGTGTGAACTACTTAAGGAATGATTACCTTTTAGTGTCTGAATAAATGACTGAAATTATGACAAATTTGAAATGTGTTTGTATGCCTGAAAATGGAGAAAACGTAAACCTTATTTGGTCAGGGTTAATTCCAGGCAGAAACAAAGAGGCAGGATACCTGGGAAAGAGGACTTCTGGTGGCAGTAAAGTTCTTACGATCAGACTACTTCAGCTGTGTCAAAGATTTGGGACAGTAAGTTTCGTAACACTGCTGTCACTAAAAGAGGAGCTGTGAGGTATTAGCTAATATTTGGCACGGTTATCTTTCTCAACAGTAACAGTGACTGTGACTTTCAACTTTTTCCAGAGTCAGTGAGAACAGAAAAACCTATACTCCATGGTCTTCCAAGCAACTTCCCACCTTTTCCTTTCTGTTGCAGAAATGATATAACCATAGCTTAGCACACAGCTGTTGCTCTTGTGATTCCTCTCTAATGCTGAGAAGCCTTAATCTGCCTGTAGATCCAGCAGAACAGTGAATTTCATAAAAATAAAAGATATAAAGTCTAACTAAAATTATGATTGCACTTATAGAGGTGTAAATACATTGAAATATTTCAATCTTATTTCAAAATCTTTAATTTAACTGGGTTACTCTCTCCTAGTAGCAGGATACCCAAATTAGTCATTATGTTCCTCAACATACTAGGCAAGTTTTCTTAATCAGAAATTAACTTCAATAGAAATAATGTCTGGATAATGGACAAAAAGTATACAATAATTTTATATGCATATTTCAGAATTTTTTTTGACAAATCTTACTAATAGGGTGAACAGGATTTAGAGAAGCAAATTACCCCAGGGGAATGGGCTTTGATGTGGAAAAGAGGATCAATCACCTCAATCTGTAGTACACTAAAAGAAAATTTATTTAAGATACAGTTTCACTTCACACAAGTTAGAGAGAGAATATTGGAGAAATTGAGGTGAGAAGGGGGTTTAATGGATTTTGCAGGCATAACTAAGTGCAGAGAGACTTGGACAGTGTCTGAAAACAAGCAGTAGAAATTGTTGCATAAGATTCTCCTTGTTCTTTCTAGCAAAACAGTTGTACCTGACTGCAGATTGTTTTTCATTTGCCAGTAGCTGCTAAATACTGGACAGTTTCTAGCTAAGAATGAAGAAAAATAATCTCACAAAGGAACAGCTCTAGAAAATAATCGTCATGGAGAAAATTTGAATCCATCACTTATATATTCGGAAATGTACAAGAGATAATATGAATCTAGTTTTTCACAACATAGCTTTAATTTAATATATGTCAGAAATTAAACCACTCAAGCTGCTAGCATTCTGTGTGATGTAAGAGACTTACGGAATCAGATGACCAAATACCAAAGGCATACTATGCTACTAAACATTTTGAAATAAAATCAAAATATGAACTCTAAGTAACAATTTTGTTGATATTCATTTAGCAGTGATCTATAACTCCATTCGATATTCTAAATAGTTATTAAAAAGACCTTGATCTTTGGGGGAAAAAAAAAATGCTATATAATCTTTTTGAGATGAAAATTTGCCTGGTTAAATATTTTCAGTCATCAAAATCTCAAATCTCTGAAGAAGAAAAAAGACTTGTAAGCCTGTAAGAGGACACAGTAATAAAGACGACTAAGAATAATAAGATGAACAAAAACCACAGAAAAATATGAATCTCATTGTCTTGCCGTTGTTATTGAGGTACTTACATTTTATATTTCACCTGCATTTCAGCTTTCTAGTTGATATTTATTAGGAAGCTGACACACTGGGAAGACTCTTCATGGTCAAATAACAATGCTTTGCATGTAAGTCCAGTATTCTATGACTCTATAATTCTATGATAATCTATGATCATTATTCTATGATTCTATGATTTATTTTGTGTCAAAACTTTTCCACGTTACATCAGTGCTCATGTGAAGAAATGTTTTCATTTCAGTGGTGTTAATTTTAATTTATGTTGGTGTATCATTTTATTAAATATTTTTGAGTTGGTATGGGATATAAATGGCAGCAGATTGGGTCAATAGCCTCTTACTTTTGGTATAATACACTACCTTCGTACCTAGCATTCAACTCTAATGATTTTTAGAAGGACATACCTAAAAAGAAAGCATCATAAGATTCCTTTCCCTTCACTTCATTCCCCTGCTGTCTTGAATCTACTTATTTTAGACCGCAGCTAGTATTTTTTGTATGTCACTCATTTTAGAAAACAGCTGAAGATGGGAGGGTAAAACAAACAAAAAGTTCTTTCTTTTTCCCAAAGAAAAGAAGTTGCAGGAAAGACATGAAGAAATTGTTCTTTTCCTAGGTAATTGTGTACTATCTCTTGCTGACAGCAGAGCACATTGCTAAGGTTACAGTTTAGACTGGAGTTTGTCCCTGTTTCCTAGAATTTTTAATGGATGTGGGCAGTCTTGGTTTGCCTTGTTTAGGAGTGGTGGTTTTCCACTTCATCCCACAGTTTTATATCACCTGTGTCATCGTTTCAGGCACAAGAAATAATTAGCCCTGGAAATAATTTTTTTCTTCTTTTTTTTTTTTTTTTTTTTTTTTAAATTCACAGGAGCTGATCTAATCCATTTTAAAATAAAAATGTCTCCAATTAGGATCCCACACTAAGAGTGTCACAAATTATGTCGATTCACCAAATTGGTGGCTGCCAGCAAACGGCTGAGAATTGCCAGATTCAGTTAAACACTTTGGCTCAGATAACATCCTCCCATGGAAAAAAAGTCATGGGATGGCCAAAATTTAGGCATTATGATCTGCAGGCTTGAGCCACAGTTTCCACTGCATCATGTGCTGAGGAATGTGGGGGGGGGGGTGGGTCTGAACACCCACAGAGCCAGCAGGGATCACAGCCCTGTGAACTCACAGGGACTTCTGTGGGATGTTTTTCCTGTGGATTCAGCAACCTTGAGGTATGCTTGGAAAAGCATCTCACCCACACGTAGGCTGAGACTGTGCCCACGTGTTGTCCCTGGCTGGTTATCCCCTAAGTTTTCAAATGTGCCTTGGGGGAATTTACAGGTGCAGAGTGGGAATTGTGCAAAAAGCACTTCTGCCAATGTCAACAGTAACTATGTGAAGAAAATCGCTGTGGCTTTCAGTGAGGAGGAACATTTCTCCATTCTAGCAATGCCCTCTCCCTGAATAGTTTCACTCTCTCAAAACCTGAAGACCCCTGTAAGCAGCTTGCATGCAGTGCCTTTCATGGGATGAAAGGAACAGATAAGACAATGTTACTTCATCCCTTCCTCCTCCTGTCAACATTTGGACCAAAAGATTCCTCCATGGGAGGAGCTGGAGGAGATTACACAGTTATGTATCATGTGCGATTCACAGTCCTTTATGTATGGTTAGAAATTCTTCTCACAGCATAAGTTTTCCAAAGGGTGCCTGGAAATGAAAGGACGCAGCTTTCTTTTAATTATTCTGGATCATTCCTTCCAGCTTAATGCAGAATTTTATTCTTGTGTTGTCAGGGACATCAAAACACAGTTCAAGGTTTGGTGGAGGGAGGGTGGTGAAGAAAGTAATGAAAGATTCTTGCTCTTTTCTTTTGAAGATAAATAGGAATCTATAAATGAAAGTTTACCAGAGTTAATGCACTGAAATAATTTTACATTGGCTAAGAAAGTAGAGCTTCTCAGTAGTGATGCACTGGACATTCATATTCTGAAAGAAAAATAGATCTACAGTATCAGCAGATCATTGCTAACACTTCTAAACATAATTTCTGTTTGCAGTATGTGTCTATATTTCATCACCCTCTTACAGATGTGCTGCTACTTCCTTCTCTTTCTGATTTTGCTGTCTACAACAGGAAGATTCAGACAGCCAGAATAAACAAGGGTGTTTCTTTAAAATAGTACCCCCAAAAAAGAAAGAAGTTTCTAGGGGGAGAGATTCTTAACCCACTTCCCAGCCAGAAAAAAAACATTACCAGCAAAAATTATTCCCAGTCCAGCCAAGTACAAAGTTCTTAATTTAAGAAACCTAGGAGAACCAGAATCTGTCTTTTCCTGTCTCTCTCCCACCTCTCTTTCTTTTTTTAACTTTTTCTTTTTTTTCTTCCTTTTTATCTGGCAAAATAGCTGGAGTTCTATCTGGCTCCTTCTCTTTCTTTGTTAGTGTGTCTCATTCATTAATGGCAAGTATTGTCAAGTGTGCCTCCACTGTACTATAAATGTTAAAAAAATCCTAACATTGCCAGGTGAAATTTTCTCATATTGATGTATTTTTGAATTTGTAATTATAAGTGTATGAAGTTCCTCATAAAGGTCACGAAAGCAGGATCCAACCCTTAGAGTTCAGCACAGTAAGCAGTATTAATTTCTGTTGAATCACCCTTATTTTATAGAACACTAATAGACAAAACCCAGCCCAGTGTCTGAACATTTTCTAAAAGTTAAGCTAATTGGAAACACCAAATAAAGTTATAACAATTATACAGTTAAAACAGGCAAGATTAAATAAATAAATAAGATTAAATCTCTAGTGTTTATTATTAGCAGACTAGCAGAACAGAACAGAAAAATTCATCATCCTTAGACAGTAGGCTGATAAGGTCTTCCTGTAGCTCCTTTCCATCTAACAGTACCTGAATTTTTGTAATTTGAAGATATATGTTTCAATGTTAATTGGACAGAAATAATTCTTGTAATTTCCTCTGAATGGCAGTGTGCATGTGTGCCAGTGGGAAGACTTTCTCCATGTAGTTTACTAGCAATTACAAGCAGTGCTACTGTGAAGCCATGAGCACCGCAAAGCATTTTCAGTTAACAGCTAAAGAAGTGCAAGACTCTAAAATGTGCACAGTTTTACGTTCTGCTTCCTGTTGCACAGATGATATAGAATTCATAGCAGAAGTTTAATATGCTAGCAAAGTCACATGAAAGGGAAGAGACCTTAGCGTGTCTGAGAAAATGTTACTGCTTTCCCATTGATTTTTTGCAGTCCTCTCTTCCATACAGGTTTGTTAGAGTTTGTTACATGAATAGATGCCATATTATAAAAATGACAGTGAGAAACATATGAGGGACTTCTGTGATGAGAATATGAAACATTCCAAGGCAATACCTGAAATAAGTAACATTTGCAGAAGTCTATGCCTGTCAGTCTGTGTCAGTCTTACACAGTTAATAAAAAACCCCTCTGTGACCAGCCTTTTTTTTGTTTCAGATCATGGACCATTAAAGTCAATAGGTGAGAATTAAACATTATTTATGTGTATAGAACACTATATAAGATACTCATACATAGCATGCGCTTCTTTTTCTTAAGGCGCACACTGTAACTGAAAGAACATTATTGAAAATGATGTACTTCTGTTTTTTGGAAAAACTTAGGAATGACTATGATCTTCCAAACCTAATTTAAAAAATAAAGAATGGTTCTAGATGGAAGAGACACTGATTATAAACATGGATTATTGCCTTAGTTTTAGCAGAACTGGATAGCAATAACTGTATCCAAAGGCCTGGAAAAACAACCTTTAACCTTTAACCATAATAAAAAAAATTGAAGCTATGAATAAACCACCAGAAATATTTCTGAAAACAGAAAGGAAAGAAGTAAATGGTCATTCAAATTCCTCCCAAAAGCTGTTGATGATGAAAGAAAAACTGTGAAGGCTACTGGAACAAACACTGCACCCAGGGAGGCAAAATAGAGATGCATTATTCTATGAAAGAATTTACTGGTATCCCAGGAAAATTTGATTTTACAAACAAATTTAAAAACCTTTTAATCTCATTTCTTTTCATTGAATTAAATTGAAGAACTGTAATCAACTTTGCAATTTCAACAATGAGTTTACAATTTGGCAATTTCACAATGGTACCACAATGTACCTACCACATGCAGGAGATTCTGCATAAAATCATTGGAATTTTCAAATTTTAAGCCATGAAAACATGAATTGTACTTCACAGAATAAGCGCTCTTCTAAAATTTCAGGAAAAAGAAAGTTGAATTTTTAGTTAGCAATCTACTGGCATTCTATAAATTTTATTCAATTTTAGTTTCTTGCATGAAAACCCGGTCTAAATTACTGAGCACTTTTAAGGCTCTTGGAAGAGTATCCAGCAACTGAATCCCACAAGATGATGATTTCCCTGAATCTAATTTGTCACCGGAATACTGAAAACTTTAATAGTAGAAAACTAACTTTAATAGTAGAAAACTATAGGAGTTATAGCAGCAATAGACTGGTGTTTGTAATAGAAAAACACTGCAGAAGTACATGTTATGTCTGATATGATATTCCTTTGTCATTGCTGTAAACAGTACTTTTCCTTCATAACCCCATATCACTCAAAATAAAATGAATAGGGGTCATTTGACTAAATGGTAATCACTGTTAAACACCATCTGAATCAGAAATGTATTCTATTTTACAGCCAGTGAAAAAAAGCCAGAAGAAAACAAACAAACAAACACACACAAAACAGAAAACAGAAGAAAAAAAAAAAAAAAAAAGAAACAAACAGAAACTCCAAGCACTTTTAGGGTACATTCCATTTTATTCTAAAACTAACACCTAAAAGAGATCAGTGAGTCATGCCTTAAAAATGCCTAATTCTCTGTATTAAATCAAACAGGAATCTGGGGTGTCTGTATATGTATTACAATATAAGTGTCTGCTGTTTACTAATATGAGTCCCATCAGACTTTTTTGATAGCTCATATATTTCATTAATGCTGTGGCAGATAAAACAAGGAATTTATGTTACATGGGAGAAGCTATTGAACACCTCATGCCTTACTTTGTAAAAACCAGAAGCTACAGATGCAAAGAACCCACATCTGCATCTCTCTGAAAGTCTCATCTCTCAGCAGTCTCCAGAAGTATAAGGAAAAAGACTGAAGGTCAATGAGGTCTCAGACTGCTGCATTGTCCTCTTGTCTTCATTTAAAAGATAAACTTCAACTTTCTAAGTAACACCTTTATTTTTAAAAGCAATCTGAAACTGTCTTGTTCAGCTTCTAATCTTAACTCCTCTCACATACAGACTTCTTCACAGAGGAAGCTAACAGTATAGTGTAATCACTAGTTAGCCTAGGTGGAGTACAGTAGGAGTGGTACAAATTGTTGCAGCTTATGTGAGAAACAGAATTATGATTATATCCAAAGTAGATCCAGGAATGCAGTCTGAGTTCCACAGATGACAGCTGTGATGAAAATGCAAGACCAATATATTGCAATAGCATCTTAAAGTTAAATTAAATGACCAACACATTCAGAAACAATAGACTCAGGATTTTAAAAATAGACTTGGGTTTCCATCACTTCTTTTCCAAAGTATTTAAATTCACATACTCATAAAAATGTAAATCCTTTCTCTTCCAACATTTTTGTTTTTAGCAAATTTAAAAAAAATTGATTAAAATAAAAATGTGTTATGTACTTCTAAGAAAACAATTCATAGGCATGAGAAATGACACTACAGCTGCCAAACAGGAATTCTGCTGACTTATTTCTTTGTCATGATATTGTTGTGGCGTAATATTACTAATGTTCATGCTCAATTAATCTTATGCAAGACAGCTTAAGCTGAAAGCTCACTATGACATTTACATTCAATATTCATATTCACACTGTTCAAATGCATTTGCTTATGAACCCCCTCACTAGCATAAGTAACTTTTTGGAAACTGAAGCTCCATATTAAATATATTAGAAGCTTGAAAAATATAACATCAGTACTCTGCTTAAAACCTTGCTTTTTCTTCAAAAATAGATTATTCATATACAAGACCATGACCTTTCATGTAAGTTTTTCATAATAAATTCAGTAGTTTTGAAATAAAATTACTTTTTCCACACTAATGTTTTACTGAATATGCATTCATAATTGTATGCATTCATAAAAGATAGAACAAAATGTTCTAATATCTGGTTGTGACACAATTGAAATTCTAATTTTAAATTAGGTCAAAACATTTAAGAAAAGACTTCAGTGTGTAGAATTTGATGCAGTAATTCCTATATGACTCATTCAAATCCTACCTCAAAATGTAATGGTTATAACCATTCGTAGTGAGAAAGCATATCATCTGCTTTTCAGTGCTTTAGGAATTTTGCAGCAATTATTTATCTTAATAAGACCCTTTTTATTCCAGTAGAATGTTGATTAAGGACAAAGCACTTAAAAATAGTAATGTTGTTATCATAAGAGTGCAAAAGACACTTTTCTCCCTTTTTTACTCGAATTCACCTGTTAAAATAATGAAGATATTTATTTATCCCCATTTTTTTTCCTAAGAACTGTGTACAGTCACAATATTTCAAAATGACAAGTAAGACATTTTAAATTGTTACTGTAAACATCTTCAAAGCCTGGGATATTTAAAAATCCTTTTATTCCTTCTTAAGAAAAAAAGAGAAAAATACTAACGATCTTAAAAATCCTCTGAAACGTGGTGTCCTTTTGTGACTGTAGCTGCATTACCTGCAAATGTTTTTTTACCTCCAGCCTGTGTCTCAGCTCTCAGGGTAATTCCCCTGCTGATTTGCAGGATAGAAGAACTGTGTGAGGGCTTTCAAGTCCGCATCAGGCAAAGTCAGTCGGGTATAATCCAAACACCTTTGTCCTCTGTGTAACCGGCTTGCCTGCCTGCCTGCCTGCAAGGGATTAGGAAGAGCACACGCATGATCTGTTTAGCTAACAGAGTTGAAGAGCTGGTAACCTGTGACTGAAAAGAAGCAACAAATTGCTGTAAGGCAGAGGGAGGAAAAGCAACAGCAGTTTATACATCAGGAATGACTGCCTGCAAAGGGAAAGCCATGCCCTGGACATAGGCTCCTAAATCAAAATGGGATAATAAAAAACTAGCATGTGGTAATTGGTTTCAGTGAGAACTGCTAAGCATGCTATTAAAACAGACTGCATATAAGCAGTCTGGAAATAATTTTATCCAACATCACCTGTCTAAATATAGTCTGTATTAAATACAATCTAAGCTATTGGTGGTATAGGTTACTCAGCTAGGCTTCTTCTACAGTCAATGAAGAGAATCAGACAATCTTTCACTTTTTTTTTTTTTTTTTTTTTTAGGTCAGGTTCAATTTTCAACCTGAGGATGTAATTGTTCCCTTTTTTTTTCTCTAGGACTACTGTCTATGTCAATCAGACTTTGTTTATCTAAGGATTTCGTCTTCTTCAATCCAGCTCTTTACTATATCATGCAATAATTCACATCTTAGCTAAGATGATATAAGATACTGGTAGCAATGAAAGATCTAATCAAGAAGTTGTTGACAGTAATAAGAGGGTTTATGGGCAATAATGCAAACCCTATGTAATCAGCTAGTACCTGACTGATGCACTGGAACAGGCTGCCCAAAGAAGCTGTGGATGCTCCATTCTTGGCAGCGTACAAGACCAGACTGAACAGAGCCTTGGGCAACATGGTTTAGCGTGAGGTGTCCCTGACCATGACAGGGGATTGAAACTAGATGATTTTAAGGTCCTTTCCAACCCAAACCACTCTATGATTCTATGTTTTGTGCTCACCAACAGGGAAGGACTGATTGGAAATGTGATGCTCCAGGGCAGCCTTGGATGCAGTGACCATGAGATGGTCAAATTCAAGATACTCAGGACAGTAAGAAGGGCACGCAGCAAGCTCACTGCCCTGAATTTCAAGAGAGCAGACTTTGGCCTCTTCAGGAACCTGCTTAGTAAGGTTCCATGGGATATAGCCCTAGAGGGCAGGGGGCCCCAAGACTCCTGGTTGATATTCAAGGATCACCTACTGCAAGCTCAGGAGTGCTGCATCCCAACTAGAAGGAAGTACAGCAGGAGCAACAGTAGGCCTCCTTGGATGGATAAGGAGCTGCTGAGGAAAATTCAAATGAAAAAGTGGAAGCAAGGAGAGGCGGCCTGGGTAGAGTACAGGGATGTTGTCCGGGAAGCTAGGGACCAGGTTAGGAAGGCTATGGCCCAGTTAGAATTAAACTTAGCTAGGGATGTTAAGGATAACAGGAAGGGATTCTATAGGTAAGTAGCGCATAAAAGACAGACTAGGGACAACATAGGCCCCCTCTGGATGCTATCAGGAGAACTGGCTACCCTGGATTTGGAGAAGGCTGAGGTTCTTAATGGCTTCTTTGCCTCAGTCTTCACTGGGAAAGGCTCTGACCACAGCACCCAAGTCTTGGAAGGCAGACGCAGGGACTGTGAGAATGAAGAACTTAAAGCCACTGTAGAAGAGGATCTGGTTTGAGACTATCTTAAGAACCTGAGCATACACAAGTACATGGGAGCTGATGAAATCCATCCATGGATCCTGAAGGAGCTAGCAAATGAAGTTGCTAAGCCACTGGCCATCATATTTGAAAAATCATGGCAGTCAGGTGAAGTTCCTGACAACCGGAAAAAGGGAAATATAACCCCCATTTTTAAGAAGGGGAAAATGGAAGAGCCAGGGAATTACAGACCAGTCAGTCTCACTTCTGTGCCTGGTAAAATCTTGGATCACATTCTCCTGGAAGGCATGCTAAGGCACATGCAAAACAACAAGGTACTTGGTGACAGCCAGCATGACTTCACTAAGGGGAAATCCTGCCTGACCAATTTGGTGGCCTTCTATGATGGGGCTACAGAACTGATGGAAAGGAATAGTGCAGTTGATGTCATCTACCTGGACTTGTGCAAATTGTTCAACACTGTCCCACACGACATCTTTGTCTCTAAATTGGAGAGATATCAATTTGATAGGTGGACCACTCAGCAGATAAAGAACTGTCTGGATGGCTGCATGCAAAGAGTTGTGATCGGTGGCTCAATGTCTGGCTGGAGACCAGTAAGGAGTGGTGTCCCTCAGGGACTGGTGTTGGGACTGGTCTCGTTCAACATCTTTGTCAGTGACATGGACAGTGGGATTGAGTGCGCCCTCAGCAAGTTTTCCAATTACACTGAGCTGTGTGGTTCGGTTGATATGCTGGAGGGAAGGGATGACATCCAGAGGGACCTCAACATGCTTGTAAGGTGGGCTGATGCTAACCTTAGTGAAGTTTAACTATGACAAGTGCAAGGTTCTACACCTGGGTCGGAGTAATCTCAGGCACAGCTACAGGTTGGCCAAAGAAGAGATTCAGAGCGGCCCTGCGGAGAAGGACTTGAGGGTGTTGGTCGATGAGAAAATTAACATGAGCCGACAGCGTGAGCTTGCAGCCAAGAAAGCCAACCACATCCTGGGCTGCATCAAAAAGAGTGTGGTCGAAAGAGGTGATCCTGCCCCTCTACTCTGCTCTTGTGAGACCTCACCTGCAATATTGTGCACAGTTCTGGTGTCCTCAACATAAAAGGGACATGGAACTGTTGGAACAAGTCCAGAGGAGGGCCACAAGGATGATCAGGGGACTGGAGCGCATCCTGTATGAAGACAGGCTGAGAAAGTTGGGGCTGTTCAGCCTGGAGAAGAGAAGGCTGCGTGGAGACCTCTTAGCAGCCTTCCAGTATCTGAAGGAGACCTATAAGGATACTGGAGGGGGACTCTTCACTAGGGACTGTAGTGATAGGACAAGTTGTAATGGGTTAAAACTTAAACAGGGGAAGTTTAGATCACAGAATCACAGAATCACAGAATCACAGAATCCCAAGGGTTGGAAGGGACCTAAAAAGATCATCTAGTCCAACCCCCCTGCAAGAGCAGGGTAACCTACAGTACATCACACAGGAACTTGTCCAGGCGGGCCTTGAATATCTCCAGTGTAGGAGACTCCACAACCCCCCTGGGCAACCTGTTCCAGTGCTCTGTCACTCTTACAGTAAAGAAGTTCTTCCTGATGTTAACGTGGAACTTCCTATGCTCCAGTTTACACCCATTGCCCCTTGTCCTATCACTGGATATCACTGAAAAAAGCCTAGCTCCATCATCCTGACACCTACCCTTTACATATTTGTAAACATTGATGAGGTCACCCCTCAGTCTCCTCTTCTCCAAGCTAAAGAGACCCAGCTCCCTCAGCCTCTCCTCATAAGGGAGATGTTCCACTCCCTTAATCATCTCTGTGGCTCTGCGCTGGACTCCTCCAAGCAATTCCCTGTCCTTCTTGAACAGAGGGGCCCAGAACTGGACGCAATATTCCAGATGCGGCCTCACCAAGGCTGAGTAGAGGGGGAGGAGAACCTCTCTTGACCTACTAACCACTCCCTTTCTAATGCACCCTAAGATGCCATTTGCCTTCTTGGCCACAAGAGCACATTGCTGGCTCATGGTCATCCTCCTATCCACCAGGACCCCCAGGTCCCTTTCCCCTTCGCTACTTTCCAGCAGGTCAACCCCCAACCTGTACTGGTACATGGGGTTGTTCTTCCCCAGATGCAAGACTCTACACTTGCCCTTGTTAAATTTCATCAAGTTTCTCCCCGCCCAACTCTCCAGCCTGTCCAGGTCTCGCTGAATGGCAGCACAGTCCTCTGGTGTGTCAGCCACTCCTCCCAGTTTTGTGTCATCAGCAAACTTGCTGAGGGTGCACTCAGTTCCCTCATCCAGGTCATTGATGAAAATATTAAACAGCACCGGTCCCAGCACCGACCCCTGAGGAACTCCACTAGTCACAGACCTCCAGCTAGATTCTGCGCCATTGACCACAACTCTCTGCCTTCTTCCTTTCAACCAGTTCTCGATCCACCTCACTACTTGATCGTCAAGCCCACACTTCCTTAGCTTATCTATGAGGATGCTGTGGGAGACAGTATCAAATGCCTTACTGAAATCAAGAAAAACTACATCTACCGCTCTACCATCATCCCTCCACCTAGTCACTTCCTCATAGAAGGCTATAAGGTTGGTCATACATGACTTCCCCCTCATAAAACCATGTTGGCTGTTCTTAATGACCCCCTCATCCTTGATATGCCTAGTGATGGAGTCAAGAATAAGTTGTTCCATCATCTTTCCAGGGATGGAGGTAAGGCTGACCGGTCTATAATTACCCGGGTCCTCCTTCTTGCCCTTCTTATAGATTGGTGTGACCTTTGCCATCCGCCAATCCTCAGGCACCTCGCCCGTTTCCCACGACTTACCAAAGATGATGGAAAGTGGCCTAGCAATGACCTCTGCCAGCTCCCTCAGCACCCGTGGGTGCATTCCATCCGGACCCATTGATTTACAGATGTCCAGTTTGCATAGCTGATCCCTAACCCAATCCTCATCTACCAAAGCAAACTCCTCCTTTGTCCTGACTCCTTCTGGGGCTATAGAAATCCGGGGCCCTCGGGGAGAGTCTGCAGGAGTAAAGACAGAGGCAAAGAAGGCATTCAGCACCTCTGCCTTCTTTATATCCTCTGTCTCCAGGGCGTCCACTTCGTTCAGCAGTGGGCCTATATTGCCTCTTGTGTTAGTTTTATTTGCTATGTATTTGAAGAAGCCCTTTCTATTGTCTTTAACCCGACTAGCAAGATTGAGTTCCAAGGAGGCCTTAGCTGTCCTAATTGCCTCCCTACATCCTCTAACAACTGTCCTATATTCCTCCCAAGCGGCCAGCCCCTCCTTCCATAATCCATAGATTCTCCTTTTCCACTTGAGTTTGCCCAGCAGCTCCTTGTTTAACCACGCCGGTCTCCTAGATCCCTTACTTGACTTCCTACTCATTGGGACGCTCCGATCCTGAGCTTGGAAGAAGCGGTCCTTGAATGCTAACCAACTATCTTGAGCCCCTTTACCGCCTAGTACACTTTCCCATGAGACTTCCCTTAGCAGTTGACTGAAGAGGCCAAAGTTGGCCCTTCGGAAATCCAGAACTGTGGCTTTGCTAGGTATTCTATTCCTCCCACACAGGATCCTAAACTCCACCATCTCATGGTCACTGCAGCCAAGGCTGCCATTGACCGTCACCACTTCGACCAAACCCTCCTTGTTGGCGAGTACTAAATCTAGCAGCGCTGCTCCCCTAGTTGGTACGTCCACCATTTGCATTAAGAAATTATCATCAATGCACTCGAGGAACCTCCTAGACTGTGAATGACTGGCTGTGTGAGTCTTCCAGCAAATATCGGGGTAGTTAAAGTCCCCCACGACGACTAAGGCATGTAGTCGCGAGGCTACTTCCAGTTGCCTGTAGAAAGCCTCATCAACTCCTTCGTCCTGATCAGGAGGTCTGTAATAGACCCCCACAACTGTATCACCCATGCCAATCAGCCCCTTGATTCGTACCCACAGACATTCCACTTGCTCCTTATCCGACCCCGGACAGAACTCAATACATTCTAGTTGCTCTCTCACGTAAAGAGCAACTCCACCACCTCGCTTTGCTGACCTATCTTTCCTGAAAAGGACATAGCCATCCATTACCACATTCCAGTCATGTGAACTGTCCCACCATGTCTCTGTAATCGCCACTAGATCATAACCTTTAGCCCGCACACAGACTTCTAACTCCTCCTGTTTATTCCCCATGCTGCATGCATTGGTGTACAGGCATTTCAGGGAGCCAGTCCTAGTACCCTTTTTCCCCTGCGGGACAGGGTCTAAAAAGCTATCCTTTCCCACAAGTGAAACAAGAGATTGATAGTCCTCCTTAGCCCGCCATCCTTCAATCCCTAGCATGTTCTTCTTGGGCTTGTCCCCAACAGGCCCAGCCAAATCCCCTCCCCCCTTCCTAACTAGTTTAAAGCCCTGTCAATAAGCCCTGCTAACTCCTGCCCCAAAACCCTTTTTCTTCTCTGGGACTGGTGTATCCCGCCTGTCACCAGCAAACCAGGTGTCCCATACAGCAGCCCGTGACTGAAAAACCCAAACCCCTGCCTATGGCACCAGTCACGTAGCCATACATTAACCTGCAGAGTCTTCTTATATATCCCTTCACCCTCGCTTGCAACAGGTATGGAGGCAAACACCACTTGCGCTCCAGACCCTTTAACCAGCTGTCCCAGGGCCCTGTAGTCTCTCTTCATTGCCCTTATGTTCCTCGTAATAATTTCGTCACTGCCAACCTGAAAAACCAGCAGTGGGTAGTAGTCAGACGGCTGCACCAGTTCAGAGAGCTTCTTTTTAACATCTCTAATCCGAGCCCCAGGCAGGCAGCAGACCTCCCTGTGGGGTGGATCCGGTCGGCAAATGGGCCCTTCTGTTCCCCTCAGAAGGGAGTCACCCACCACAATTACTCTTCTTTTCTTCTTGGTTGGGGAAGTTCTGAGGTATGTGGGTGAGTGACTAGCCCTGGGTGACTCACTAGATAGATTTGCCTCACCATCTCCATTCACCTGGCCCTGAATTTCCAAGACCTCGTACCTGTTATTCAAGGGCAACTGGGAGGGAGGAAGGGATTGTGAGGGTTTTCGCTTACCTCTCCGAGGAGGAACCTCCCTCCATCCATCCTTGTCCATTAAGCTCTCTCCTTCTGTCTGATGGTAGGAGGGAAGGGGATCCATATCTTGTTGAACCACTTCCCTCTGTCCTTGCCTTAGGGTGTGGTTCCACCAATCTATTTCACTTTCACACTCTCTAATGGCTCTCAACCTTTCTACCTCCTCCCTCAGTTCAGCCACCTGCCTGAGCAGGTCATTTATTTGCTCACAGCGAACACAAGCAGTGTCACTGGCTCCCTCCAATACAAGTGCCAGGCTCAGGCATTCGCTGCAGCCAGAGACCTGCACAGCTGCATGTCTGCAGGAAGGCTCAGTCTGGATACCCACATTAGTACTCACTACAGCTTTCGATCGTGTTGTAACCATGATCTATCTGGTCAATCCGTCTACGTCCCTCATCACTCCTTCCCCCTCCTGTACTCCAGGCGAGTCCTCTCGATGAGGCGGTTGGAACGCTTCCCTGCCTGCTCGCCTGCCCGCGCGAACTGCCGCGCAAACTGCCTCGACCCTCTGCCTCGACGCTCTCTGTTTGCCGGCTCTGTTCGCCGCGCTCCTGGTCGCCGCGCTCCCTGGGAAGGTTTTTTAGCCACTCCCAGCTGGTGCCACTCCTCCTGGCTCCGCCCCCTGTGAGTCAGCCCCTCGCGGGAGCTGAGCTTCCGAGTCCTGGGCAAGTCCTGTTGAGGACTTGAGGCTCCCTCCTCAGTGGCTCTTGTCGCTCTGAGTTGAGGCTCCTGGACGCTGATCTCTCCCCTCTCCGCTCCGGTGTTGCAGGCGTCCTCTCTCAAGCTACTCACCTCAGCAATGTAAGGAGGAAATTCTTTCCTGTTAGGGTGGTGAGGCATTGGAATGGGTTGCTCAAGGAAGTTGTGAGTGCTCCATCCCTGGCAGTGTTTAAGTCCAGGTTTGACAGAGCCTTGGTTGGCATGCTTCAGAGTGAGGTGTCCCTGCTCTTGGCATGGGGTTTGGAACTAGATAATCTTAAGGTCCTTTCCAACCCTAACTATTCTATGATTCTATGATCCTCTAAGGTACAGAAAACCAGTGAAGTGTCTATTTTCCTCAGGGTGTTTTAGCATTGTCAGCTGCCCTTCTTTGTCTAACTAATGTCTACAGATTTCTCTTTTACTTAGTAGTTTCAGAAAAATCAAATTAAATACTGAGCATTGAACTATGATTTATAGTATCAGTTTGGGTAGTTACCACATCTTACTAAATCACCTATAGTTTTGAATGATGACTGCATAACCTTTTGATGAAAAAAGTTCCCGTTCTGGTCATATGATGAATTTTTGTAATCTGGGCAATCCAACACATCAACTAATCACTTAAATAGCCTTTTCATGTCAATATCCAGCTGTGTTTTCCCAAAGTATGGATCCTGGACTTTTAGGCAAGACTGAGACATAAGCAATGCCAACATTTGATGAAAAATAGAAACAAACAAACGAGCAAAACTAAAACCAAAGTACTTTTAATACACTTTTGCTCAGATTCTGTTCCTTACAAAGTTCAAATAAGAAGGCTTAGAAGAATCAATGGCATCTGAACTGAAGATATGAACTATGTTTTATCCTACTTCCTGTCTATTTTGAGCACTTGTCTTTACCATAATGAAAGAACAGTCTAGAAACACACTTAGAAGTAACAAAAGAAATGATGAAAAAACTTGCGTGGTTTAAACCCAACCACAAACCTCGTTCACTCACTCCCCCCCCCTTCTTGCCCTCCCCCTGCTTCTGGAGGGACGGAGAGGAGAATCAAAAAGAATGCAACTCCCACGGGTTGAGATAAGAACAGCCCAGTAACTAAGGTATAACACAAACCACTACTGCTACCACCAATAATAATAATGCTAAAGGAAATAACAAGAGGAAAGAATACAACACCTCAACACCAGCCGACCAATAACTCACCCCACTCCCCCCAGCCAAGCACCGACTGATACCTTCTCCAACCCTCCAGTCCCAACCCTTCCGGGTAACTCCCCGTTACATCCTGGGCATGACGTGCTGTGGTATGGAATACCTCTTTGGTCAGTTTGGGTCAGGTGTCCTGTCTCTGCTCCCTCCCAGCCTCCCCTCCTCCCTGGCAGAGCATGAGGCTCAGAAAGTCCTTGGCCACACCAAACATTCGAGCAGCAACTGAAAACATCGGCGTTATCACCACTGCTCCAAGGCCAAAAGATCAAAACACAGCACTGTACTAGCTCCTAAGAAGGAGAAAAATGACTGCTGCTGCTCAAAACCAGGACAAGCATATACTAGAATAAATACCAAACATCCATTAACATCAACAAAGCCAGGATTTCACCTTAGCAGTTTTAAACTTAATCTTCCTTTATGGAGCTCTTAGGGGCCATTTATGTCCTATGGGTCTTCATCCATGTATCAAACACCTTAATGGCTTTCTATTATGCTTACAATATTTGTTTTCAAAGTGAAAATGAAAAAGAAAGGGAGAATTCTAGGGAACCAAAAACCAAGCTATCCTTCCATAATGAAGAGAGGAGCCATGGAAAAATTTGCGTCTTATAAAACAGCATGGTTACTTGAAAAATTAGGGTGTGATCGGTGACATCTTTGATCCAATTACGAAGTGCAGACCTCAAGGACAGTACGACAGGGAGATCCAAGATGCAAAAGATTTATAGTTTCACCTGGCAGGTGCTTATTGCTATTTGAGACATGATAAGCTGCTCTGTTTTTTTCTGTTTCAGGCAATTATATCCTATGTAGGTAATTTGGAAGGCTTGTGAGCTTACGTTTAGGTAGTTCAAAGACAATGATGCCCTCAAAGGTGCTGATAACAGAGCAGTTTTGTTTCTCTCTCATTTTTTTTTCTAGTACTTTGTGTAAATCATTGAAATGTGTGTACATAGAGGTTTCTTTCATAGTCTAATATACTCTTCTTTCATATTGTCCAATATGCTACTGTTAATAAAGAATATGACACTTTACAGGGAAAAGTAATATTCTTTATTAGGCCAAATAATATAGTCAGAGAAAATAAAAAAAATAGTTATTTAAATTTTTCTAGCGCTACAAAATGGTCCAGTAAAAATTACTAGTCTTATGCTAACACCATCCAAACTTTCAGAACAATAAAAAGAAGTATGTTTCATTCCTGAGGCTGGATATTTAAAGGAAATATTAAAAGAGAATTCCTAGCTTGTCAAGTGCTCCTGGAAAAAAAACAAAAAAAGAAAAAAAGTGTGCTGTGTTTGAAACTTAGCTTAGTTGAAAATCTACAAAAAATGGAAAAAAAAGTCTGACTTCTAATAGCTTGATTTGAAAAACTGTATTTTGATTTTATGTAAACATCAATTTTTCATTTTCAACATGTTGAAATAAAACATGCTGGGGTTTTTCTCAAGATTACTTCTTTTTAGTTAAATTTAAAAATATTTTCAGTTCTAATTATTCAATACTTTTCAATGCTTTTATCACATATTACCTAAAGCAACGTATATCTACTCCAGAAATTTTAATTCAGAAGTCTACATCCTGATTGATATGAGTCAAATATCAGCCTGTTTAAATTTAGATATATGAGTCATCTAAGTTAAAAATTTGGTCACCTGCTGTAGTTTCTCCTATAGAATATGGAAACATCATAGTAGAATATAAATAAGCTGAAATACTGTTTGAGACACCTTAGAAACATAGAATCATAGAATAGTTAGGGTTGGAAAGGACCTCAAGATCATCTAGTTCCAACCCTACTGCCATGGGCAGGGACCCCTCACACTAAACCATCCCACACAAGGCTTCATCCAACCTGGCCTTGAACACTGCCAGGGATGGAGCACTCACCTTCATCTCTACATGGGTAGTTTGGGGAAATTTCATCAATTATAGTTTTAATTTACATAAGTTAAATATCTGATAAGTTGCAGTTTGTAGGGGTTTGGGGGGCTTTTGGTTTTGGGGTTTTTTTTTGGGGTTTTTTTGTGGTTTTTTTTTTTACAATCTTTTTCCTCTTATTTGCTGACTATGTAGGATGATATTTCTCTGTTTTGTGCACACTATTTCAGTTCTGCTTTGCACATTATATTAAAATAGTACTGAGCATTTCTTTTTAACTGTTTTTATTAAGGTCTGCTTCAGCAGTATATACAAACACAAAATTGTATGTAGCTAACCAAGCTTTGTCTCGGAAGAGTTTGCATCAAAATAAAATAACATTATTTTACTACTACTGAGGTAAATAAACCTTGAGTAGTTTCTCTTCAAATCAAGTTGCCTTCTTCAGCAATAGCCAAGGAGTGTCAGCCTTATACCTGCTCATACTAAATGCGTTATACGTCAAGTTGTTACAAATGTTTCTATTTACTTACCTTCTGCTGTTTTTAAGGCCTATATATATATGTGTATGTGTGTAACAGCAACTGAAAATTCTTCACATGGATTAATTTTTGTTAAGGAATGTGTTATTCATTAACTTCATTCTTCTGTGCCATAATAACTAAGATACTTGTCTAAAATGCAGTGACTTTCAAAAGAGGACTTGAACATAATTTACAGCACTAAGCCTGCTCCAGAAGCCAATCTTTTATTTTTTTAATATGCTAAAAGAACTTCCCTATTTCCCCTGTTCCTGTATAAATTCACATGAAACAGGAATAAAATGCTTGAGCTTTGATCCTGCTGTTCAGCCCATGTGGGCACTGCTGATCCAATTGCCGGATCACGGCCCAGCCGACTAAGCACAGGAAACAATGAACTGACTTAACACAAAAGGCTGTCACTGATCTCTGTGGGTGTTTTGCCTAAATAAAACTGGGCCCTGAAGAAATAGAATCAGAGCTCTAAATCTGAAATAAAGATGCATGTCTGAGGCTGCTGATTGTTTTCTGGTTTCAATTTGCAATGCATAATTCCTTTTTTTTTCTTCTTTTTGTTCTGTTTATTATTTTTTCTGTTTCTGCAGAAAGGAAAGAACAAAGGAAAATAAAATGCTTTAGTTCCAAGAGGAGAAGACCATTCAATTTTCTGGTGAATCATTTTTCCCATCCCAACCAATTATTTTCAATACATTGTACAATACTTATTTTAAGACTCAAAGAAGTAAACATCAGGGAGTAATACTGTGTAAGGATAGAATAGTATTAAACAATGATGAAATAACAATTTATAATGGCTAGGCCTAAGATTTAAGAGTTTGGACTCCTCTAAGATTTTTAATTATTCAATCTGCTAGCAGTGTGTTTTCTGACTTTGTTTTTTCCAGTACAACTTCTAAGCTTCATTTTACCAATTTGCATGTATAAGAATAGTGATATCAATACAATTAATTGAAACATACCTTGAATATCAATCAGTTTGATGGTAACATTTTAGAGTGTTCTGAGACCATCTGATCAAAATAAATTCTTCAGTGAGCAACCAATAGGTTCATTTGTTTGATAATATCTACTTGTGACAGTCTTACTCATTCTTTTCCTTTAGAAGTGATAAAGAATCACAAGAGGTAAGCTTAGTGGGACATCTGACTTTTTGGTGATACAACACAGTCAAACCCAGGAACTGAAACTAACATTTCCTATTTTTCAAAGCAGAAAAAAGCCTTTCCTCAGAAAATCCCATCCCCTTTTCGAAGGCTGTCATCTTTCTTCCCTTTCTGATTAAAGATATGGCCACAATTGTTTTTTCATAATGTTTTGGGTACTTCTGCTTGTCTCTTAATTCTTCCCTCATTTTGTAAATGGGCATCTTAAATCTACAAGTCCGATTGCATGAAATGAAAATCTATGACCCCTATGGACAAGTACAATGGCTTCCAAAGCCACACAGTTCATCTCATCTGTTATTCTGCGTCATTTTATGGTGGGGGCTGATATGAGAGTTAAAAAAAGTAAAACAGATACACCTAGATATAGTCTTATCTTAGAGCAATAAAATACCTGTTTTGAGCTTAGATTCACGTGTGCTTGCTCAAATTGTGTACCTCTATCCCCAAACTTGTTTTAATTTTCTTAAACTTATCTAAAATTTTCTATGGGGTATAACCCTTTTACACTAAAGCTCTGACAGCTACAATCTTCTAAAAATAAGAATCAGCATAGCTCTCTTGTAGTTATTAAACTAGATCTGGATCATCACCACAGAATATGTGGCTTAGACATAAATGTTAAAAACCATAAAAATGTGGATATAAACAAGAACACACATCTTGGGTTTAGCTGAGTGTGCTACAAGCTAGCAAGACAGTATCGGGGGAAAAAAACAAACCAAACCAAAACAAAACAAACCAACCAACCAACCAACCAAACAAAAAAACCCAAAAATCAAAACAAAGAACAACAAAGTGAAACAAACAAAAAGACTTCTCCAAATTTCAAGTACTTGTGAATCTTATAATTTCATCTAGGTCCAGCTCTGACTTGGAAATGATCCAGAAGATACTAATCATGTCATGTCCTAATGATAAATTTACTTTAAAGGAACATTAGGAAAGCTTTTAATTTTTGCTTGATTAAAAAAATGGGAGGAAGTATCCTGTCATAAATGTTCATTCTTCGTTAGCTAAATTTGTTCTTGCAGCACATGAACTTTTAACATTAAAGCTTTAAGCAGGGCTGGGAGAGTTGATTTTTCCCCTTAAGAAGATATTTCATAGTTATAACAGTGTTTTCATAAGAAGTAAAATTTTAAATTCAGCATCTCCAGTTTAGTGGTCTGCCCTTGGCAGTGTGTCATAAGGGACTTTGTGAAACATATACTATCACTTGTAAGCTGTGTTACCTAGGAGAAAAAAACATTTAAATTTCTTTTACACTTGTAGTGCAACCACATAAGCTATGTTGTCTTTTAAATGTGGTTCTGGAAGTCAGCAAAACGGAATAGAGATACAAATGCATCTCACATTACGACAGCTTTGCCATCAGCTTTAGACAGCTCTGCTCACATAAGAAGACTGTATATTTGTTTGGTTTTGTATTGTTAAATATACTTTTATAATAACAGTAATAGAATTTATAGTGGAATTGTAGAGGAATTTATAGAAGATTACTGAGGAAGCCTAACCATGTAATTTGGATTACATGATTAACTTGATGTCTAGTGTTTGTCCAGCTTCTGCTTAGAAAGCAGACTCTTCCAACTGAAATCTCCATGTAGCAACAAACTTGTTTAGCCTGGGAGTAATAAAATTAGAGAAGAAAGAGCAAAAAATAATCATTGTGAATTACTGCTCAGATCCACTGCTGTGTAAATGGGAATTAAGGAATATTTGATCCAGAAGACTTCTAGAAAAATAAAATATCCTGGGGAAAAAAAAGATATCACAACCAATACTCTTCAGTTCTATATGTGCTTTTACATATTGTTAAATAATGAAAAAAAGTATATGTTCTACCTTATCACAGCAGAATTTCACTCAGAAACTTAGTGCAGAAAAATAATTCTCACCGTCACCAAGATGTAAATCAACAGATCTCAGTGGGTAGTAATACGAAAAAAAACCCAAGAAACTCAGGAAATGCTTCTGTGGTTGTTTTATTCCACCACAACTGGAAGCTGGCATCCAAAGGGAGGAATGTCACTTTTCTAATTCTTTCAGTTGTGTTTTCCCAGTTTTCTCTTGCTACTCCTATTTGCACTTTGAGACAGAAGGAATAAGTACTGTCATTAGGCAAACCATGGTGGTAAGTACGTAACATTAAGGAGAAAATAAATAAAATAAAATAAAATAAAATAAAATAAAATAAAATAAAATAAAATAAAATAAAATAAAATAAAATATAAAAAAATAATAAAAATAAAATACATTTTTTAAAAGGGGGTTTCTTCTGAATCTGGTGTCTGATCTTCTTCCTCATACAGCTCTGTAAATGATAGCACCACTAATGAGGCAAGATTTTCAACTCAATTCTCTGCTTCCATCCATTTAAGATAAGAATGAAATCCCTAAAGAGTGTAATTGTAGTGAATTTACCCCAGGTATCTGTGGGACAACAGATGTGAAATCTATGACTTGGTGAGTAATATCGCCATTTGGATATACCGTAAGTATGTAATTTACATGTTTTCTCATTAAAAGTTGATTTGACATTTTGGCGTGCTATATTGTTATACCACATGTGATGCCGTGTTTATTTTTGTTATCACGATTGCCTCCTGGAGAGTAGATCACATATATAGCTGGAAAAATGCATGAATATTCTTTGACTACCTTTCATCTGAGCTTCAGTGAGTTTTTTCCTTCTTAACATATAATATTACTTAATATAGTAATTAAAGCTAAATCCTTCACAAGCAGTCTTCTTTTTTTAAAAGCATGGAGTTTCCTCTTGCAACTTTAGAAGTTTATCTTAAGTTAATGTGTATATCTGTATTTTAATACACGTGTTAACAATTTCTGACATGGTAAGTCCATCAGATAGGAGGACAGGCTGACGAATTCATGGAGAAGCATGTCTTAACTTGACAAGATTAATGATTTATTGAAATGCTGGTATTTCACCTGGATTATTTTAAGTGTCACCTCTCTATACTAGGCAAATTCACTGAGATGAATTTTCACAGAAAGAATAGGCTATTATAAATAATGAAAAAAACACCACCACCAACAACAAAAATTGTGCAACATAGGCACTCTCCAGACCATAACAGGAGGACACAATCCTAAAATTGGACTTCTTAAACAAGTTATCAGTTTCAGAAATCCTGAAGTAAGAAACTCACTACAGCGGAGATTAAAGGAATGTGTGTTCATGTTGTCATCTGAAACAAATGTGTGAGTTGCTATCAGATGACTCGTAGAACCTGCAGTCTTTCACAGAACATGACATTGAACCATTTGCTATTGGCAATGAAATATTAGAAACATTTACACTAAACAAAAGCAAAAATTGGTTTAGATTTTAAATAGATGCTTGTTCTTTTTGCAGTCTGCTTTATGCAATGTTAATGCTCCTGAGCAAGAGTTTAAGCAGCTACCTAGTTTATGTAATAAAATAGGCCTCTATTGTGTTGTCTGGCAAAGCACAATAGTATTACTTCCATAGGAACTTTCTGTGGTTGTAAATCATGATTTAGCTCCAACCAGCAACTAAGCCCTGCATAGCCGTTCGCTCACTCCCTCCCCTCCTTGAATGGGGCGGGGGAGAGAATCAGAAGGGTAAAAGTGAGAAAATTTTTTAGTTGAGATATAGACAGTTTAATAGGTAAACAAAAGCCAGGCACACAAGCAAAGCAAAAGAAGGAATTCACGCCACTTGCCGTGGTCAGACAGGTGTTCAGCAGTCTCTAGGAAGGAAGTAGGGCTCCATTATGCATAGCAGTTACTTAGGAAGATAAATGCCATCACCCTGAACATCTTCTCTTCCTGTTTCTTCTCCCAGCTTTATATGCTGAGCATGATTTCATATGGTGTGGAATACCCCTTGAATCACCTAGGGACTCCCAGCACTTTCATGCACCTCCCAGCTTCTTGTGCACCTCCAGGCTGCTCATTGGTGGGATAAGGAGCAAAAAAGCCCTCAACTCTGTGTAAATGTTGCTCAGCCATAACTAAAACATCTCTGAATCATCAACACTCTTTTCAGCACAAATCCAAAACATAGCCCCATATTAGCTAATATGAAGAAAATTAACTTAACTACCCGAACCAAACTCATCACACTGTACTTTTCAAAGGTGTTTTCAATAGGTGCATGAAACAATACACATTCACCTTCTTTAAAAAAAACAAACATCTGGGTCATACAAAAAGACGTTTGTGTGAAAGCAAAAATACTGGGAGAGCTGCCATCTAGTAGAACACCAGCTCATCAGAAAAAGATTAACAGACAAAGGCAATCCTTAAAGTAGCAGGATGATAATATGATCTGACAGAAGAGATACCTTTATGCCACAAAGTGAATTGCATTTCAAAGATTTCACATCTCTTTTTTTGGTAAGTGTTAACAGTTTTCTAGAAGAAATTCTAACCATTGAACTTCCCTCATTGTTCTAAAATGTTATTTTAAAAATATTTTTTTACTCTATGTCAAATTATCTTGGATAACATTATTGTGAATCTCTGCACAGAACAAATTTCACAACCAGTGCATAGTGAATTGGTGATGTATTTGAAACCCCAAAATTAATTAGCTTGTAACAAATAATTCAAACTCTGGATTAGGATTAACTCCTGCAACTATGTTATTGTAAATGAAGTTAATGTTGATGAGTTACCAATTCTAGTAGTGCTAAAAACCACAAGAAATGCTGGAACATGGAGTCCATATTATCTTGCATCTCTCATTAATACATCTGTGATGGTCAAGACAGAATGAAGGGTCATAGAATCATAGAATCATAGAATAGTTGGGATTGGAAAGGACCTTGAGATTATTTAGCTCCAACCCCCTTGCCATGGGCAGGGACTCATCAAACTAAGCCATGTCACCAAAGGCTCTGTCCAACCTGGACTTGAACACTGCCAGGGATGGAGCATTCGCAACTTCCTTGGGCAACCCATTCCAGTGCCTCAGCACCCTAACAAGAAAGAATTTCCTCCTTATATCCAATCTAAACTTCCCCTGTTTAAGTTTTAACCTGTTACCCCTTGTCCTGTCACTACAGTCCCTGACAAGGGTCCATCCCCAGCATCCCTATAGGCCCCCTTCAGATACTGGAAGGCTGCTATTAGGTCTCCACGCAGCCTTCTTTTCTCCAGCCTGAACAGCTCCAACTTTCTCAGCATGTCTTCAGACGGGAGGTGCTCCAGTCCCCTGATCATCCTCATGGCTATCCTTTGGACTTGTTCCAACAGTTCCATGCCATTTTTATGTTGAGGACACCAGAACTGCACACAATACTGCAGGTGAGGTCTCACAAGAGCAGAGTAGAGGGGCAGGATCACCTCCTTCGACCTGCTGGTCATGCTTCTTTTGATGCAGCCCAGGATACATTCGACTTTCTGGGCTGCAAGCTCACGCTGTCGGCTCGTGTTCATTTTCTCATTCACCAGCACCCCCAAGTCCTCTGTCCTCTGCAGGGCTGCTCTGAATCTCTTCTTTGCCCAATCTGTAGCTGTGCCTGGGGTTGCTCCAACCTAGGTGTAGGACCTTGCACTTGTCGTGGTTAAACTTCATGAGGTTGGCATTAGCCCACTTTGCAAGGTCAAGACACCCTAAGAAGTGATGATAGGTGGCTAACATATTTGTGCCATAAAAATATGCATCAGGGAGTTAGTTACACTGGAAAACTCCATGGGTCACAAACGTTTCTTATTATTATTATTCATGGGGAATTGGTTAAAACCCACAGTTTTCCCATGGCAGTGTCAGTATTACATGAGAGCACTTTGAATAGTAGGATAAGAATGACCTTACATTTATGGGTGAAAAGTATCCTTTCTGCAGAGGATAAATGAAAGACCTATATACCATTGAAATGTTCAAAATAGACAGTAATGAATGCATTTCATTTTATTAGAATACTGTAATGGTTCACTAACCTTTCATTTTTAATCCCTTTTTCTGTTTTACTGGGAAAGACCTTATTTGTTGTTGAGTGTTACTGCCTTGTAGTAATTGGAATAAAAAAATGCAGCAATACAGGGATAAAAAGATACAGAATTTAGGGTTATTATACACACGTTGCATTTAGAGCAACAATTCATAATTTCATTAAATATTTTTTGAAATATCTAAGTACTAAAACTGTATGGCTTATTGTTCATAAAATTGATAAATGTGTTAATATTTTATAGGAGAAAGCTAATGCATCTTGCAAATGACAACAGGATAAGCTGTCAACTGCAGCTTTCATAATTGCAACAGAACACTGTTTTTGCCTTTGGACCCTGCTGTTTGAAAGCTTAAATGTTTTACAGGAGCAGACCATAGCTCCTTTCAGAATATACTATCACTCATCATACTTAAGGAGATATCCCTCCAGCATGTTCTGGATGAAGATCACAATACATATTTGCTTTCTGTTGCCATGTGTTGCATGCTTGTGGAAAATCTTAGCTCAAATATTTGTGAAGATACCAGGTAAAAACTCCTGAAGTAAACCCAAAAGATTTCAGTCAGAATAAACAAGAAGCATGAGGATGATTAAAGTACATCTAGCAATTGATTTATGAATCAGAATGTGAAGGCATAGAAAACAACATAAATCATTTATCACCCTATTATTATAGTAAGCACACAAAGGGCGACAGAGACTCCATAGAAGACATGAATCAAGATCCCTGGCTGAAAAAGCTTATAATATAAATTTTAGAAGAGTCATTGTAAGTGATGATGAATAACTTGAGGGGGTTGAGCAAGGGTTACATTTGATTGATCACATGCTCATCCTATTTAGACACTGTAAGACTGTGATGTTCTTTTTACATATAAGGTATGAGTGATTTAAAGAAATGAATAGCTATTCCTAACTTGTTTGTGAAACATGGTGAATAAGTTAATTTTCCATGGACTTAAGTAAAATGAGCAGAGAAGCAACTTAGTGGACAAAAATGGAAACTGATGAAAAACATTTCCCCTTTGACACAAAGCAGACTATAAAGAATATACTTGAAGGAAAACGACTCTCAAAAGTGACTAAACAACATTTTAGTCCCTTTGGATTCCAAATATTTCATTTTATTATTATTGTATTTTTAATATATGAGGTCTGGTGGGGGAAAACTTCTAGTGCAGCTGAAATGAATGACAAGATTCCCACTGTTTTCCATAGGGCCATGCATGACCACTGTGACCTTATTTTACTGTATATGCTGTAGCATATGAGAATTTTTCCAAAACTTTCATAGATATTTCATTCTTTAGCTCCCCCAAGGTTCTCCTTGGCTCCCAGTTCTTTGACCCAGTTGTGGAGCAGCTGACCCTCACATCTTAGCATTCCTCCTGAAAGGAGACCATAAAATACTGCTGACAGAGCCTTACAGAGGGGAGAACAAGAAGCCAAGAGAGAGTAGATAAGGAAAAAAAAAAAAAAAACAAAAACCGACAAAACAAACAAACTACACTGAGAGTTAGTAAGTATCAGTACAGATCACTGAGATTCTCCATCTATAATAGTACTCAAAACTTAAAGAACTTTCTCTAGCCGTAAAGGTAGCCGTGCTTTGAGCAGGACATTAGATTAGATGACCTCCAGAGGTTTTTTTATAGCTATCATTTTTCTATTTCTATGATCATTAGATGGATTAGATATTCCCGATTAGACAGGCTTAAATAAAGTATACGTCAAGCATTTAGGCTAGAAATAAGTCATAGGATGAGTGTTCATATGCAGCAGGCTAAGCAAAAGACAAGTGTGGGTAATGAAGCTCAAAGGAAAGTAAATTGGGTTGTTCCATTTTTGACAAAGTTATATTTAGTTTAATTACTGGATCAGATACCCCCAAATATTCTTCATAAATATAAACCTGACTTCTAAATATATCATAAATATATAAACAAATATCTGCTATACACAATTAACTATATTGTGGTGTTTTCTTGGCTTCATGAATTGAGTTACTAGCAGAAGTATAATTTCCAGAAATTCTTTTTTATCTTAATATTAGTCTCTAAAAAGCTTCTTGCACTGAGCATAAATCGGAGGATCCATTCAAAATAAAAATAAAGATTAATTGAAGTTAAAAAGAAATTTCATATCAAGGGTTTATGAAGACATCATTTTAACCTTTCTTACTAATGGAGTCAAGGAGCTGGTGCACTTGTGAATAAATGTCAGTGTGAAACTCATACAAATTTTCCTAGCATTTAAAGCCTATCAAATATTAAAAACTGCCTTGCAGAAATAAAAATCACTGAAGACCTATTGCCCTGATAAATCCTATTAAATTTATCTGAAATGATCGACAGTATAATTTAAGATGTTATTTTACTCTCTATACAAGTAAGAGGTACAAAGTGTAGCTCCAAAGTATTAAAAATATTCAATTATTAATTCTGACCCCGAGCAACTAGGAAGAAAAAACTAAATTTCCACTTTCATATTTTTAATAGGCTTCTGATGTCGAATTCCTTAGGCTGGAAAATTATTACAAATTACTAGAGATAGAACCTGAATTAAACTATGAATTTTAGACAAAGTCTAATTCCATTCTCACAGCTAAATTTTCCTAAGAGACCTAACTTCTAATGTTTAAATTGAGGTCTTTGTTTTATAATACTGATAATTATATAGGGCTTGAAATTCAGACCAGACCAAAAAATTTCCAGAATGCTTCTTTGAAAAAATATATCAAAACAATTCTATAGTTTCATAAAGTTTTAGATACCATGTTAATGAGGTAAAAATGTTATTTTTATCACTGAATGAAAGAAAACAGGTCAAACCGATTGACCAAAAAGACGGTAACAGACAGGTGCTAAAACTTTGAATTAGCAGGCACCTATAGAATCATAGAATCATAGAATACTTAGGGTTGGAAAGGACCTCAAGATCGTTTAGTTCCAACCTCCTTGCCATGGGCAGGGACACCTCACACTAAACTATCCCACCCAAGGCTTCATCCAACCTGGCCTTGAACACTGCCAGGGATGGAGCACTCACAACCTCCTTGGGCAACCCATTCCAGTGCCTCACCACCCTAACAGGAAAGAATTTCCTCCTTATATCCAATCTAAACTTCCCCTGTTTAAGTTTTAACCCGTTACCCCTTGTCCTGTCACTACAGTCCCTGACGAAGAGACCCTCCCCAGCATCCCTATAGGCCCCCTTCAGATACTGGAAGGCTGCTAGGAGGTCTCCACGCAGCCTTCTCTTCTCCAGGCTGAACAGCTGGCTCATGTTCATTTTCTCATCGCCCAGCACCCCCACGTCCTTCTTTGAAGGGCTGCTCTGAATCTCTTCTTTGCCCAGTCTGTAGCTGTGCCTGGGACACCTGACAGGTAACACTCATTGAAATAGTATCATGCTACAGAAGACATAGTTGTACTTTGCAACTCTGTCAGACAGACATAATCTGTTCTGCCACCTAGCATCATGCAGAGACATTATCTCTGTTACCTGAGACTGAGATAATCCTGTTTTATTAGCCCTGCTGTTTTAAGTCAATTGCTTCCAAGACCTTAGTTGGTGTTTCCATGTGATACTGTGCTACTCTACATTGAGCTGCCAGGAAGCTCAGACTTATCTGAGTGTTATTTGCTCACTTTAAAAATAACCTTCAAATACTGTTCTTATTTCGTGCAGAAGAATTAAGGAAACACAGTTGACTTCATCCTTAACGACTTTGTCCAAGTGGAAAAATGTCAGATGTTAAAAAAAACAATATCAGCAATGAAAATGTGATTTTAAAATGCACTTAAGAAATACCATAACTTTTTCAATGTAATGTTGATTATATATATTCTATATAAAATCATTATATATATAATTATTGAAATCTGTCTCTTAACTGACGTTTTCCTCCTCTGACAAGAGTGCTAAAGCCTTCAGATGAAAGGCTGTGTGAATAATGATTGCATTTGCTGCTTTGTTCAAGGAGAGGAGAGGAAAGGAAGCGGTCTCAGACCAATTTATGTGAGCAAAGGATTAATGAAAATGCTAATAAATTATATAACGTCTTCAGGCTTGAGAAATGCAGTGACACTCTTGTTTCATAATGGATTTTTGAAGCAGTTTTAAGCAATATTCACACTATTCAACTCTATATCAAGCAGAATTTCAATGTTTGACTGCTGAAGATAGCAAAAGTAATATGGGAATACTGTGTTTATATTTACTTTTTTTCTTTTTTCTGTTGTAAAGTAATAAGACAGTGCTGCAAACCATGTTGAAATTCTATCCTTAAGAAAACAATTTTCAACCAATAATTCTGCAGAAGTGACCAAAAGTTTCTCATTTAAAACTAAGTGTCAAATATAAAGTAAGAGGAAAAGAAAGCCTCAGTATTAAAACCAGTTAATTTTCTTGGCATAAAACATAGTTTTGCAACATATGTATTTTAAAGGGCCCCTTTTTTTTATTTTTTAATCTTTTTCATGTGATTTGTTTTTTAGGACAGAGAAAAATAAATTTTAGCCATGCAAGCAAGCCTATCCTGACATAAACATTCAATTTTTTATTGCTTACATGTGAGGTAAATGTATGAATGGCGTTTCAACAGCCACTATGTTACTGTACTAATGCGATTCTACCATTTGTGACTCCTGGGATAAGAAGGGACTCCGAACAGATACTTCTTTCAGGGAGACAGTGTCACCAAGGTTCAGGTAGATGTCATCCTCATACATCCTTGAAAAAATTTAGATTGTTCTGTTTTAGCTGACAGTTAACCTAGGTTGAAGCTATATCCTGCTTCTTTGCATGCTTTGAATTTCCATGAGAGAGCAAATTAATGAGGATAAATCAGCACAGTATATTCACAATTTGATTCACAATCATTTATTGCATTTTTAAATAAACAATATTAACAAGTAATATTTCAATATATGCTGTATCGCCACATTATGTAATACAGTCCATTAAATTAAATTTCAGAGAAATCAGAGGATAGAACATAGACAGTAGGAGCAGAAGTTTGAAGAGGTACCACCAGGAAGCTAACCTGACTGAAAGGCTTCCTGAATTTCCAATGTTTCTGTCCAAAGGTAATTTAACAAATAGTCTAGTTTTGTAAACATCTAGTTTCTAATTTTCCAGTGTAATAGCTCAGCACACAGAACACTGGGGAGACAGGGAAGGAAGAATGAAAAGAAACCATCCTTCATAAGAAGAAGGATCTTGTAATATATTGCCAGGCAAGCACCATATCCAAATAAAGCAAATTGCCAGTGTGTCAAATTGCCACTAGGAAAACAAAGTTTGAAGAAAATGTTGCAGAAACATAGAGCTGAGCCTGTATACATAAGTAACTCAGTAGAATAACAAAGTCCAGTGTGTCTGACTAACATTGCGCCTGTTGAAGGTGTTTTCCCTTCCTTTCCCTTCCCTTCTTTATTTTTTTTTTCTGTTTTCTTGAAACTGAAAGAAAGAAAAGAGAGTACATCTGTTGCAAAGCTGAGGAGGTATATTGACCTATAACATTGTAATGTAACTTATTAAATATTCCATAATTAGAAACAGAACAGGGGGCAAACATTTAGGAGGCAAACATTTCAGTTTCTAGAACCGTACAGAGTGAGCACAATAAAACTGAGGATAAGCTATCTGAAAGACCTAGACTAGAATACGTAAGCTCAGCTATTCACCAAAGGAACAGAGCAGTAATGACAGGCAGTCATGCAGAGCTATTAAAGAGACTCAAGCTAAAGGAACCAAGGAAGCAGACAGAGCAGCTGAGAAAATGGTGTTCCAAAGGTTACAGTTCAGTGTGTTCTCTGGAAAGTGACAGGAAAAGCAATGGCATAGAGGGCATGAGAACCAGAATAATTTTATTTCACTACACAATAGGTGGAAAAACAAAAAAAACCCCAACAAACAAACAAAACAAACAAACAACAACAACAAAAAAAAACCCACCACAAAACAAACAAACAAACAAAAAAAAAAAACCTCCAAGGAAAAGTATAGTGGAAGAGCACAGAGAATTTCAGTAAAGATAAATATATCATTTTTATATTAGCATATCCAAAAAAGTTACATATGGGTGACTGCTACTTACTGGAGAGAGTCCAGCAGAGGGCACGAAGATAATTAAGGAACTGGAATATCTTTTGTGTGAGGAAAGGCTGATGTTGAGGGCTTTTTAACAAACAATGGGCATGTGAGCGATCCAGGACTCTTGCCATTGGTTAGAGTTTGTAGTGAGGATTAATGGCCTAGTTCACAGATTACTTCAGAGCAAAGTTGTGGCCACATATGCGGAAGTTCTGCAGGAGGGAAACAACTCCTGGATGCTGAAGAAGGAACCAATCAGCTGTCTTTGCATTATGTGTAGAAACCAATCATCATAAAGCTTAAGTGCAGGACCAAGCTTGGAAGCTGTAAAAGGCAGTGCTCTGAAGTGAATAAGGGTCAGTTTCTGTTTACATTAATCAGTGTGCTGTCTGTTGATCTTCCGCAGGCTGAGATAGCTGAGGCTGTTCAGCCCAGAAAAAAGAAGGCACAAGGGAATCTTAACATTTTTTTTAAATACCTAATGGGTAGAATTTGAGGTAGCCAGACTCTTCTTAGTAGTGCCCACTGACAGATAAAGAAGCAATGGTTACACATTAAAGCGCATGGAATTCTATATGAACAGAAGAAAAAAATATTTTGGGGTGACAAAACACTAGAATGAGTTGTCTGGAGAGGCTGTAGAGATTCTTTGAATATCTCCAAAGAAATATTCAAAATCCAGTTGGATACAGTCAGGCAACCTGCTCTAGCTGATGGAGCTAGATGATCTCATGAGGTCCCTTCCAAACTAAATGATTCTGTGATTCTATGAAGAAGTCAGCCAACTGTGTGATTGGGTCAGTTGTTGGTCTGATTTCAACTGAATTGTGCCATCACCAGGAATAGGAGGTATCTAGACATCAAAGCTGGAGATCTGGAGAAGGAAGAATCACTCCAAAACACTGAACAGAAATGGCTCTTAAGGAGCTGATGAAATAAAACCGAGATGAAGTGATTTCATCTGAACCAAGTATCTTCTGACAAGAAATGAACTTTAGCCAGGGCTGAAGGAAAGTGAGTATCACTGAAAAGCCCTCTCTGCCTTAATGCATACCATCTACACCTATGTCACTCACAGATGATGATTGTTCAACCTGCTACGACAAAGAGTGTTCTGCAGTCTCTCGGGCACTGTTTTATTAAAAACTCCCAGGTCAGGACTCTGGAAAATTATCTTACTTTCTGTAACACAGTTAATTTAAAAATATTACTCTTTTGCTTTCAAGTTTAATGTTTACTATAGGCTTTGGGGAGCTGAGTAATGATCTGCATTATAGAGGTAAGTAGAAACACTTTGTGGATGCAATTAGATGTAAGGTTTCATTCTGTCTCAAATTCAGCTATCTAGTGCTATTTGAGATGACTGTTTGCCTGCTACCTCGGAAAAGTGTTGTTATCCTATAACTCTTGTGCCATATTATCAAATCCAGTTATTTGGAGCCTGGTTTAGTGCATAAGTAATTACAGGGCTCCAGCAACTGGATTAAATATGTAGATTAACTCTTCATTTTACTATTCACAGAAAGGTTAAGGAAAATGTTAAGTAAAACACTAGCCCAAGAAAGAAGTATATTTTCTTGAAATGGAATAGAAGATGTAGTCTATATAAAAGTATTAGCATATTTTCTGCTGGGACACTTCTGAATTGCTTTCTTCAGAAGAGAAAGTTATCCATCCTTCAGCATCTTAAGAAATTTATCATGCCAGTTTCTGTAATAAATTTTCTGGAAGACAGCGAGGCAAAATTATGATCAAAAAACTGACCACTGGGTGCCACAGTGAGCAGTTCAGACAACTCTAACTACTGGCAGTTTGATGATGTTTTCTTCGAAGTACCCATAAAACAGAATTGAAAAAAAAAAAAGTAAAAGAGGAAGATAGAAAGATTGTAGCAAAATCCTGTATACTCATGGATTTACCTCTGCATCTTGCTTATACTACATTAATCAATTTGTAGGCAGAGCCTGATAGTTCTTCTTTTTATGTGCTTAACTCTGGCACTCATTTACACTGTATCTTGTTGTCTGCGGTGCCATATCTACATTTCACTTTTTCACCAAGTTTAATGCTTGTCTTCACTCTAGGTCATCATACTTTAGCAGACATCAGACTTTTTGGCCATTAAAAATGTATGCTAGCATTTTCAACACAACCAACTGTATTTCTGTGTCCTCCATTCACAGCACTTCCATGAATAAGATGATGTTGAGTCAGCCACAACTATTAACCAAACCATTACAACCTAGTAGAACATCATCGCCTACAGGAAGTTCATGAATCACTCTCACTATCTTTGGGTTGGTTTGCGATAGTTTGAGCACTGTTCTAGGCCTTTGTCTGTCTTTTATGCCTTTGACTGACCTGTTGCATACTGATATTTGGAAAACTGTTTATAACTTTCATGTCTTCAAGTCTTTAGGAAAAATTATACAGCAGTATAATCTTCCCTTTAATTTCAAAACAGTTGTTGCCTTTAACATCCACATGGAATCTGTACCTAGTTAATTAAGCACTGAGCCCGTACCTCCAATGTCTAGGCTTACTGGTATTGGTATCCCTGGGCATCCCAGTACACAGCTATGGAATCTTTCTATGGACATAGATTTGGAACATGAAACTTGATAATTCAAAATCTCAACTATGCAGCAAAACTAATCAGCAGGTTAACTTCCTTTTTTATTGTCAGATGTCAAAGTCATGTCAAGTGATTTAGGTTAATGCCACCCTTTAGTCCTGTGAACAGACACTTTCTGTAGATAGACTATTTATGCATTATCAGTACTCATCAAATCATGCTTTAGGTACCATTTCCAGATAAGAATTTCATAGCTCCCTAAACTATGGCCAATCTTTTCTTTGTCCCTCTTGCCCATGATCTTCTGTAATACTGCCTCTTCTACTTTAGTGTTGATGTTACTTTCCTGCCTTCTTTTTGACTAATACTTCCTAACAGAGTTATAAAGACTTCAGTAACCCCTACTGAAATGTTCTTCTGGTTCCAGGTGACTTGCTGTCAAGTCCTGCAGTCCTCTTTCAATTCCGTTACAAATTTTCCTTCAATTGCCTTTTCAGATAGTGTACATATCCTCCATAGCTTTCACTCCAAGTGTCATGAAGGAAGACAGATTTAGCATATCTGTAATTGTTAGCACAGCTGTTCGTGGTTGTTGTCAATCAGAAGTTGTCCTTGAAGCAAGTAGAGAATAAGGAACAGTTCTGTCAGTGCTGCAATCACCATAATGGAGCACTGTGATCAAATCTCTTGAACCAGTGTAATTTTGTGGGGACCAGTTTTATCTCTAGAAGCAGCCCGGAACAAAGACCCACATCCAGCCACATTTTTTTGGCTGTTGCTTGATAGTCATTCCTGTGTTTACAAAGGAGCTCTTAACCATCATGAACTGATTTTGATGCCTAGACTGAAATTATCACCTTTTGTTTGATCTTCCATGATGTGAAGTAACATGAGGGAACACTGGAGTGAAGGGATGCCATCCAGAGGGACCTCAACATGCTTGTGAGGTGGGCTGATGCCAACCTTATGAAGTTTAACCATGCCAAGTACAAGGTCCTACACCTGGGTTGGAGCAATCCCAAGCACATCTACAGGTTGGGCAAAAAGAGATTCAGAGCAGCCCTGCAGAGAAGGACTTGGGGGTGTTGGTCAATGAGAAAATGAACATGAGCCGACAATGTGCACTCACAGCCAAGAAAGCCAACCATATCCTGGGCTGCATCAAAAGGACCGTGACCAACAGGTCAAAGGAGGTGATCCTGCCCCTCTACTCTGCTCTTGTGAGACCTCACCTGGGGTATTGTGTGCAGTTCTGGTGTCCTCAACATAAAAAGGACATGGAACTGCTGGAACAAGTCCAGAGGAGGGCCATGAGGATGATCAGGGAACTGGAGCACCTCCCGTATGAAGATAGGCTGAGCAAGTTGGGGCTGTTCAACCTGGAGAAGAGAAGGCTGCGTGGAGACCTCACAGCAGCCTTCCAGTATCTGAAGGGGGCCTATAGGGATGCTGGGGAGGGACTCTTCACTAGGGACTGTAATGACAGGACAAGGGGTAACAGGTTAAAACTTAACCAGGGCAAGTTTAGATTGGATATAAGTTCTTTACCGTAAGGGTGCTGAGGCACTGGAATGGGTTGCCCAAGGAAGTTGTGAATGTTCCATCCCTGGTGGTGTTCAAGTCCAAGTTGGACAGAGCCTTTGGTGACATGGCTTAGTTTGATGTGTCCCTGTCCATGGCAGGGGGGCTGGAACTAAATGATCTTAAGGTCCTTTCCAACCCTAACTATTCTATGATTCTATGAGTGGAATTAGTAAAGCCCTTCTTCTTGCTACAGGTTCAGCTGCAGGAATCAGGCTTTTTGATATTTTTCCTTTCATTTCCTGGAGGCAAGTGATACTGACTGGTTTCCTCAGAACAGAAGAATCTTTGCAGGACCTTTAGCCTTGTGTGTGAAACATAAGAGATTTCCTGCATCTACATAGAAGTCAGTGTCGGCAAGTCAGCCACGTCAGCAAGTCAGCCATGCAGTCTACTTCCCCCCCACCTCTTTCTTCACTTCCCCTCTCCACTCCCACTCCTGGAGGGACGGAGAGGAGAATCAAAAAGAATGCAACTCCCACGGGCTGAGATAAGAACAGCCCAGTAACTAAGGTATAACACAAATCACTGCTGCTACCACCAATGATAATAATGATAAGAGAAATAACAAGGGAAGAGAATACGATACTGCCTGCTGAAATGAGCCCGACTGAGCACTGCTCACCGACCGATACCTAGTCCAACCCTGCAGTGAACTAGCCCTTGCAGGTAACTCTCAGTTACATCCCGGGCATGATGTGCTGTGGTATGGAATACCGCTTTGGCTAGTTTGGGTCAGGTGTCCTGTCTCTGCTTCCTCCTGGCTTCCCCTCCTCCCTGGCAGAGCATGAGGCTCACAAAGTCCTTGGTCAGTCTAAACATTTGAGCAGTAACTAAAAACATTGGTGTTATCAGCGCTGTTCCCAGGCCGAAAGTCAAAAACACAGTGCTGCACCAGCTACTAAGAAGGAGAAAAAAATTACTGCTACTGCTGAAGTCAGGACAGTCAGAAGTTGGTCGGGTTTTAGCACAGTGAGCCAAAACAAGCCAACTCCAACAGCTGTATTTGTAGATACAGGGGTTTAAACTCTCGTGCACCTAGAACATACAGAAATTAAGAAGCTGTGCTTACCAGATGTTGTGGGTATGCACAAATGAGCTTTATGATTATATAAGTTATGCATTACCTCCTGACATGTGAAATGAGACTAATGTGTCCGTGGAAACTGATAGAGAGATGCAAGAGGGCATTGCTTCATTATTGAAAGAAATATTGCATTACTAGGTAGCAAATGCACTTCCACAAACTTACAGTGCATTTGCACTGACAGTATGCCAAAGAATTACACTAATTAGACTGAAAGCTATTAAACATGTTCTTCATAATATTTAACATAATTCCTACAACAGCATGCTGTACCATTTCTTGCTCCAGATATAGAATTTATGTGTTGGTTTCCTCTCTTCCTCTTTCACTGAATCCAACAAATGCTGTTGTTATCAAGTATTATTGCAAAGCCTTTCCTTCAGCATTCTCCAAAGGCTCTGTAAAGAGATTTTGGAGCTTTGTTTATTGCAGTTTCATGTGGGTTTTTTTTTCACTTTTTAAAAAGATGAAGTGATTCAGTGACCTTCTCCACCATTTGTGATAAATGTAGTTTTCCATTGAAACAGAAGTTGATTTTCTTCTTGTTAGCCTGTGAATATTTAAAGCACCACCCTTGACGAAGAGTTAACAGTGAAAGTAACAAAGGGTGCAATCACAGCCTTCAGGGCAGCAGAAGTAGCAGATTACAGGGCATCACTGCTGGCATAATGTGGTCTTGTATTCTTCTATAATGTTAATGCCACTAGATGAAGCAATGGCATGCGCTCATCTCCATCTGGATGTTTGATTCTGGTCATTCAGCCTCCAGAAATATAGAAAAGAAAAGGCAAAAAAATGAAGTTTATTTGAAGTTAGGAGATGAAAAATTATTTAAAGACTTTGATAAAGACATTTAAAAATGCTGTATGATTATGAGAAATTATTAACAGCATAATAAGATATTTTTGAAATAATGAACTGTATGAAAAAAAGAATTCTTGTCTTTTGACATATTAGAATATAAATAAATAATAATATATATTAATATAATACTATATAAATATAGCATACATATTATATATGAATATATTTATATACAACTCAGGATGTGTGCTGGAACTAGAACTTTAAATTGTAAAACAAAAATATGTTTAAACAACATATAATTAACATAGAACTCACTTAAACTACATACCTTTATAGCACTTAAAGAAAAATATGTGTGGGGTGATAGAAATTTCTGTATGAAAATGGTTGCTTGAATTCTGGTTCAAATTTGTCCAAGAATAAAACTTGTCTAACTCTTAAACTAATCATGCATTATTGAAGGCTGTGAAAGGTTCCATCCTGCCAATAGTGTGATCAGGCTTGGACCCTCTGTGCATTATAAACATGACTGCTAGGCAGGAAAAGTTATATCTGAAATAGGAATTTGGAACATTTTAAGTGAGAGAGCATAATATGGTTGCTAGTTTGGACTAGGTCTAGATTTTGCTGACACAAAGATCCTCTTCCAGTCTTCTATTTTTATTTTTTTAAGTCAAAATTATATTGACGTGAAAGAAATTAATATTTGTTAAGATTTATAATGTAATTTTTAGGACTAAAAGCGATATCAAGACATCCTTGCACATTCAAGACAGGATTAACTGTATCTGCATAATTTTTGTCTGTCTAGGACTACCACACCACATTGTTGTATTACTGTAAAAAAGCAGATGTCATACTTGAAATTGTAAAAGGCTACTAAGGCCTCCAATTTGGGCTGCATTTAAACTTAATGAGCCCTTTCAAGAGACCCTGGTAGACAGAAGTCAAGAAGGATGATCAGAACAAAAGTAAACATGGTTTAAATGTAAAAACATTTGAGTGAATTACTGTTATTTAGTCTAAAGATCAGAATTATGTCATGAGTCTATAATAACTATTTTCAGATAGTTAAAAGGTTGGTTTAAAAAGGTAAGAGAATATTAGAAATCCAATTTAAATTGCTCATCTTTATTTATGTTATTTATGCATATACATATATATATATTTTATAAGGTTCACTATCAGACAAGTCAAATTGTAGTAGAAATGCCATGTCTTACCAGTGCATGAAAATGTCTGAGATTTCAAAGCAAAACAACGAAATATCATATTTGTTAGGTTAATTGAATTGGCTTTTTATGTAATAAAATGATAGTGCTATAAAGCACAGATGAACCAGTCAAGATGGGCACACTAATTACTTTCCATGAACAAATAAGCATTTGAATTAGATAGCAAACAATTAAAATATTATATTAAAACTTTTTAGAAATAATCACCAAAACAAATTGAATTGCAGAACCTATTCTTTCCGAGGAGGTGAAGTATGCTAAGGTTAAAACACGGTTTCATGTCATCTTTCATATTCCATGAATAAAAATTATTCCACTGAAAACAAAATGTCTCATTCTTCTTTATCAAGTTGAGAAACCTTTTGCATTTACACTATTTGTTATTTGTCTAATTGTTAGCATGCTGGGTAGCACTTTTTAATTATAAAATAGCTTTCTAATTCTCTAACAAGTATCACAGTAACAAGTATGTCATATTGCACTGACAGAATTTAAATAGAAGTGCCTGTTGACTAGTTCTTTCTAGACATTATCCTTAACAACTGGTATTTCAAATTCTGGCATTATTGTACAGCCATGAAGAAATAATAACAAAAAAAAAATTTTAAAGAAAATACATGAAATCACTATGTCCTCCACAAAGGATAATTCTATAACAGTTTTACAAACAATACTGTCAGGTATTTAATTTTAGCATTTAATATTTGATGAGAAGAGAATATTAAATTGCTCACTTTGGATCATTTGACTATTTCAGTGTCAGAAGGTAGGAATTCAAAGCCTTTTGTGAGCTTGTTTCCTACCTGTAAAGCTAGAATAGCTAAATCCATGACTTGCTCACACTTTGTGGGTTGGAAAAGCATCACTCCGGTGTTCTAAAAGCTGGATGTTTCACTGGAGGTAGAAATATGGTCTCCGATCAGTAGAAATCAAGGAAGGTTAAGTGCCAGTGGAAACTTTCATAATACAATCAATTACTGTGTTATGTAGCTCCTTTTTTACCCGATTGAATATATTAGTAACTGGACATATAACTTTAGAATGTGAGAACTGGTGAAAGTTAAGTGTGGTGCTGTTTAATATTTTCATCAATGACCTGGATGAGGGAACTGAGTGCACCCTCAGCAAGTTTGCTGATGACACAAAACTGGGAGGAGTGGCTGACACACCAGAGGACTGTGCTGCCATTCAGCGAGACCTGGACAGGCTGGAGAGTTGGGCGGGGAGAAACTGGATGAAATTTAACAAGGGCAAGTGTAGAGTCTTGCATCTGGGGAAGAACAACCCCATGTACCAGTACAGGTTGGGGGTTGACCTGCTGGAAAGTAGTGAAGGGGAAAGGGACCTGGGGGTCCTGGTGGATAGGAGGATGACCATGAGCCAGCAATGTGCTCTTGTGGCCAAGAAGGCAAATGGCATCTTAGGGTGCATTAGAAAGGGAGTGGTTAGTAGGTCAAGAGAGGTTCTCCTCCCCCTCTACTCAGCCTTGGTGAGGCCGCATCTGGAATATTGCGTCCAGTTCTGGGCCCCTCTGTTCAAGAAGGACAGGGAATTGCTTGAAGGAGTCCAGCGCAGAGCCACAAAGATGATTAAGGGAGTGGAACATCTCCCTTATGAGGAGAGGCTGAGGGAGCTGGGTCTCTTTAGCTTGCAAAAGAGGAGACTGAGGGGTGACCTCATCAATGTTTACAAATATGTGAAGGGTAGGTGTCAGGATGATGGAGCTAGGCTTTTTTCAGTGATATCCAGTGATAGGACAAGGGGCAATGGGTGTAAACTGGAACATAGGAAGTTCCACGTTAACATCAGGAAGAACTTCTTTACTGTAAGAGTGACAGAGCACTGGAACAGGCTGCCCAGGGGGGTTGTGGAGTCTCCTACACTGGAGATATTCAAGGCCCGCCTGGACAAGTTCCTGTGTGATGTACTGTAGGTTACCCTGCTCTTGCAGGGGGGTTGGACTAGATGATCTTTTTAGGTCCCTTCCAACCCTTGGGATTCTGTGATAACCCTGAAAAGTAAAGTTTTACAATTATCTTTCCTGCCTTTCCTATCTAAGCTCCTTTGTCAGCTGTCACCACTTTGAACTGACCCTGAGTTTCTATTGCTTTGTTGACGCGGGAGTCACAGACAACACAGAGATGATCAATGTGATCAAGCAATTGCCAAAGTTTACTGTGTTTACATTGGGTTATACACCGATCTCGTTCTTCCAGCTTGCATCATATCCTTAGATACAGCAATTCCATTGGCTAACATTCAAAGGTTAACTTACGTCATAAGCTTAGCAACAACAATTCCATTGGCTAACGTTCTAATGTTCAAAAGTTAACAATGTCGACTCGCTAAACATTACTTGCCGACCACAACTTTTCAACATCTTAATTCTGTGCTTTCTCATCCTAACTATGAAACTATACAGCATCAACAGTCTTACTTCCCTAATATGCCTCCCCAGATGCTCTGGTTATGTTAAGGCCCAAGCTCTCTTTATTTCAATCACAGGAGCACGAGTTCTGTCCAAGGCCTCTTGCCTCTGCTCACAGCTATGACAAACCTGCCCACACTGCTTTAAACCATTTCTGTTACAGCATATATGTGCATGACTATGTGCTTTGACTTAACTCATGACCAACACCAAGCTAGACAGTAGTTCACAAAAAGTCCATGAATTTCTGAGCATAAACACATCCTGGGATATTAAACTACCAACCTTGTTACAATCTACCCTGTATCACACAGCTAAGAGAGAAGGCAGGAGACTAATTCAGACAGGTATATTGGCTACCTGAAGACAGGACTGAGTCAAATTTCAAATTTCTTTCTTCTTCTTACGGGCTTCACACATAACTCCCTAGGGAAAATTTCTTTAAAAGTTCCTACCTGAGAAGGAAGACTTATGGGTTTGACAGCCCTATGATCCTACTGCTCTCAGAATGCAGGGACAGGCCTTCCCCAGAGTGCAGTCTGAATTTACTGCTCATTCCTTAACATGACCAGTTGATGGCAATCTCATTACCTTCAGTGCAAACAGGAATGTCCAAATGCTTGACCCTTTTTTTTCCCACAACAGCAATATATAACAAGGACAATACATAATAAATTACTTAAAACCAAAGGAAGACAAAAAGAAAAAAAAAGAAAAAAAGAATATTGTGCAGGTAATAAGGAGGCATGGAAAATTGTAGTGATGGGGACAAGTTCCTGTGTGATGTACTGTAGGTTACCCTGCTCTTGCAGGGGGGTTGGACTAGATGATCTTTTTAGGTCCCTTCCAACCCTTGGGATTCTGTGATTCTGTGAACCGTATGAATGGGCTTACAGCACATAAACTCTCTTTACCCTGTTTGTTTGTTTGTTTGTTTTCTAAGCTGTAACAACTATTCTCTTCCAACGTACTTTGCACCTAAGGTACATGAATTATTTTTGCCTATCTGTAGTGCTCTGCTTGTACAATACCTTTGTACATTTCCTCTTTTAAATCTCACTTTAATACCTTCTATTTCTCTTTAGCTGATGACTGACGTAGCCCTTACAGTGTTTTGTGACAGTAAAGTAAGAATGCTGTATAAAACGAAATTGTTTTGTAGTACCCCATGAAACATAATTTAGATTAAAAGCAGATGACTGGGTTTTCTTTTCAAACTGATTTATCTGTTGTAAACAAGACGCATATACTGAAGAATGAATTGCTTTGGGACAGTAGTAAAAGAAATGCATACAGTTACAAGAAACTTTATGTGTATGCTAGTAAAAGAAGCTGAAGTCCTTCGTGTTGCTATATACTAGTAAGGACATCCACAAGCTATGAGACGTTTGATGAGGGGTTCTGGAGAACAGAGGAGAACAAAAGAAATAGAAAAATATTTTTTAGATTTTGAGTTTAAACCTTCAAATCAATGCACCAATCAAAATGACCACAACAAACTGATAAAATGTATTTCAGGAATTTATAATTTACTGACACCTTCCTAAAAGTTTCATATATTCCAGTAAGGACTGATTTGGTTAAAAAGTCCACTGTGTTTAAGCACTGCCTAACTCCTCTTGTAAGTACTTATCATAATATTTTAATCATACAGTTATCTATTGATAAAGCTGAGCATAACTCATGTTTTGAGGAATATACTTTCAGGAACCACAGGGAGAAGCTAGAAGTGGCAAAGATCAGCATTATACAGATCATATTCGAACGGAGGTCTAGCTCTATGTGTTTCAGACATCCCTGGATGGCACTGCCATATACAGACTCCTATAGCCTTAACCTGTGAGGAAGTGTTTAGCTTTGTGAAGAATAATTATGGTGATGTCTTGATCATTCAGAAGTCTATGTGCATGCAACTTTTCATTAATCACGCTGTGTATTTGAAGCAAATATTTATTTTATTTCTGACCAGATTCAACTCTAGTTGAAAAGTTTTTCAAATAGACTTTGGACCTGGGTTTTGGAGCACTTCAAGACCACTGAAATAAAACACTGAATGCTGTCTTGCATTGCTGCAAATATTCCACTTCCTGGTCAGTCAGTGTCAATCACTCCTATGCTGTCCTTAGCTATGCTCCTGTGAAGGATGATTTGAGGAACTCAGACAACAATTTCTGTTCACCTAAGATTGTTTTCCTTTTCTCAGAATATTTTTGCAGGCTGAAAATATTCAATAGGTGACAAAGAGAATGCTCCTTTTCGTCTTTAAGGTATTCACCTGGGAAATGCGTTGCCAAAATTCAACGATGCTTCATTGTGCAAACTTTTTTGAAGAAAGCAGAGCAAAATTAACAAGAATGACTAAAAAAAAATTAAATAAATAAATGAAGCCTTGGAATTGCTCTGGGAAAAGCAATTGTCTAAGATGTAGATCTCAGGACAAACATCTACTGTGAAACAGGCATTAAAACAGACTACAGATTTGGATATGAGAATATCCTGAGGAAAATCCATCATTTTTCAGTGAGATTAATTTACTTTTACTAAAGGTTATTTTCAAAAGTGTCAAAATACAATTATTTTAGGATTTGTGTGGCAAGGCTTTAGTAGAAGGGGGAGGCTACAGAAGCTCTGTGAGATGTCAGAAGCTTCTGCTATCTATGTCAGACAGAGCCAATGCCATCCAGTTCTAAGATAGACCTGCCACTAGCCAAGGCTGAGCCCATCAGCAATGGTGGTAGCACCTCTGAGATAAGATGAGGAAAAAGTTACTGCACAGGGGCAATTACAGCCAGAGAGAGAAGTGAGAATATGTGAGAAATGGCTCTGCAGACACATCAGTGCAGAAGGAGGGGCAGCACTCTAGGCGCTGGAGCAGAGATTCCCCTGCAGCCCATGGTGCAGCCCATAGTGAGGCAGGCTGCGCCGCTGCAGCCCGTGGAGGTCCATGGAGAGATCTCTACCTGCAGCCCACAGAGGACCCCATGCCAGGGCAGGTGGATGCCTGAATGAGGCTGTGACCTCGTGGTTAGCCAGTGCTGGAGCAGGCTCCTGGCAGGACCTGTGGCCCTGTGGAAAGAGGATCCTGCACCGGAGCGGGTTTGCTGGCAGGAGCTATGACCTCATGGAAGGGACCCGCACTGGATCAGCCCTTCTGGAAGGACTGACATTGAAGAAGTCTATGGGACCGTCTCCCATGGGAGCAGAGGAAGAGTGTGAGGAGGAAGGAGCAGCAGAGATGATGTGTGGTGAACTGACCACAACCCCATTCCCCAGCCCTGGTTCTGCTCGGGGAGGAAGGAGGTAGAGAAATCAGGAATGAATTTGAGCCCAGGAAGAAGGGAAGAGCAGAGGGAAGGTGTTTTTAAGATTTGATTATATTTCTCATTACCTTACTCTTATCTGACTGGCAAAAATATTAATTTCCCCTGGTTGAGTTTGTCTGTTAAAGTGAGGGATTATCTCCATGTCCTTATTCAACTCCTGAGCCTTCTGCTACATATTTTCTCTACCATGTCCAGCTGAGGAGGAGAGTGATAGAGCAGCTCTGGTAGACATTTTGTATCCAGTCAGGATGAAGTTACCACAATGTTTCAGCATTTCGCGTGTTTTCTTAATTTGTGTTTATGGAAGTGATTTAGCTGAATTTAACCTCAATACACAGATAATTTTGCACTTAATGTAACTACAGTCCATAGACATTCTTACTAAAGTACAGTGAATGGTATCCCCAAGGAACTGAAAATGTGGCTGAAGTAAACCAAACCTCAGCCTCTGAGGCATGGTTAATAGTTTTTGGAGTCATAAAAAGCCAACCACAGCTCAGAGCTATCTCTGTTACAAATGTGAGCAAGAAGTAGTCAGAAAACCCTACTGGTTTTTCAGTGGCCCTACTGAAAAATTCTACAGTGGAAGATGGAAACATCATAAAACACAGAAAAAAGAGCACCAGAAATCTCAACAATCAGTAAATCTGATATTTTGAAGTGAAATTCGCTAACAGATGGCATCTGTATCAGCACTTATTAGCCCTGTGTTATATAGATTTGTATTTCTTCTCATAGATAGCATCATATACTTACACTTTCTAATTTTTATTATTTTTTGTGTGTGTGTGTGTGTACAGTAGTGTGATCATTGAGATCTTTCATTTCAACCTTATCAATGCAGTTTGGACTATTAGAAAAAACTTGAAACTAGTTGATTAATATAGTTCAGATAATACTATAACTATTATTATTACTAATTTTTAACAATGAAGGTTTTTTTTCAGTATCCTGTCTGAAGGAACATCATCTCATAGCAGAAAGGCTATCAATCTTTAATAACTAATGTAAAATTGAATAAAATTTCAACATAAAAATAATTCTCAAAAGCAGCTAAAGGGTGTCTCTACTTTATACACCAGAAACAAGAATGGTAGTGTGACACAGCAGAACAAATTATCATAGAGATTAATCAAGCCTTTTTTTCTTGCATTCTCCTTTGTCATTGAACATTCTATCATCCTGCTGCATGTCTTAAGCGTCCTCTTTATCATCCTCTAGTCCTAAGCAATAAAAGATGAAAGCTGCTATTCTGTTTTCCATGTTATATCGTATTTTCCTGCTCATATCAGAAAAAAAAAAAAAGCCACAATCCTTCCTTGTTCAGAGCATGACAGATTTGACCTGCAGTGATAATGCTCATATTGCTGAAATTCAATCTGATTGTGTTGTACAGGTATTAGCAGTTTGGGAGATTTATTTAAACACATGATGTGCAATCCTTTCCTTTTTTGCATCACTGTAAGAGTGACATTTGATACAGAGAAATACACTTTCAGAAATGTCTGTTTTGTAGGATTTAAATGTGCAGTTCCATTCCTAATGGAACACATGGTTGTAATTACATATGCTTCAACATTTTCTGCAGGTGGCACTTCTGAAAAGCACAGGAAAGCCCTGAAACTCCCACATATTAAATTTTTGAGTGAATGTCAATATAATAAAGGCAAAAAGGAGTGCCAAGATCAGTTAGTTCATATGTTTTGCTGCTTGTTGTTTATCAGTGTTTGTAATCTGATAAAGAAAGTAAATACTTGACTAAGAAAAGCTTTTCCATTAGTCAGGAGAGAAAAGGTCAGATTCTTAAGCATAAGAGTGGATAACAATCTTAGAAAATGCAATACACTACTTTGATTTGCTCTCAGTATAGAAAAATGGCTGTTGCCATATATTTTTAAAAGGAATTGAAGGGGAAACAAAGAAAGGAAACGGAAAAGGAAAGGGAAAGGGAAAGGGAAAGGGAAAAAGAAAGAGAAAGGGAAAGGGAAAGGGAAAGGGAAAGGGAAAGGGAAAGGGAAAGGGAAAGGGAAAGGGAAAGGGAAAGGGAAAGGGAAAGGGAAAGGGAAAGGGAAAGGGAAAGGAAGGAAAGGGAAAAGGAAGGGAAGGGAAGGGAAATCTAATCACCTATTACATATACAAATGTGAGCAAACATAAACCCACACATATGCAGGACCTAACTATCTTTCTGCGTATGCATGGTATCTGTTTGGGTTCCATGTTGTGATGCAAATCTCTTAATACAGAGTACAAAAAATGTTGAAAACAGAGTGGGCAAAGGAGCAGAAAAATATGCTTGTGGGGGAAAAGGGGCCAATGCCCTCCATGATTGCACCATATTTCCAGATATTGTCCTACTTCAAGTCTGCATTTGTATCACTGCCATTTTTTCTGGAGTGGGGTTCTTTGCTTCTTGTGCAAAACCACATTATCACCTCTGGGGAAGATGGCATGATAAACAGGACAAAGAATCACATCATTACACTACTAATGATAATTTTGGCAGCTCTACAAAACAGAATAAAATTGCAAAAGATACACAAAACGTGGAGATGCAGAGAGCAAAGTAATGAATAATAAACTCTGTTGATCTAGACCTTTTTGTTTTCATCAACTTCAAATGCCCGTGAATGTCAAAGACAACAAAATAGATTCTGGCATCATTATCTTGTTTTAAGGTAACTATTTTACTACAGCAGTAATAGCCCCCAACAATAAATATGAATAACAGACAAATAAAATAATAAATAAAAAACTGAAAGGTAAAGAGCTTGGCCTTAATTCATAGAAATTAGATTTTTGGTTTGGTTTGGGTTTTTTATGAAGTAGCTGAGATCTCAAGATTTTCTTGAAATCTTTATTCACAGTTTCATTGGTTCTTTTGTGTGATCACTGTGTATCTGCCAGTCTTACTGCCAGCAAGCTCACAACTCCCAAATGTGTCGAAGTAATCTCAAATCAGATAAATGGAAACATCAGTGTGTGCCAACTCTTGCTCATCTTGTTACTTAAACTAAGAAACCCATTCATACAGACTAGAGGGGAAAAAAAAAAAAAAAAAAAAGACAACATTCTCCAACAGTAAAATTTGAATTGAGTTTGAAAACTAAAGAGGTTCTCCATTGTAACCTAAAAAAATCTTGCCAGGTTCATGGGTTATCTGTGAGACTCTTCTCACAGATTGTTGTTGAATAATGCATCATAGTGTTGTTTCCTTTCATGAGATTCTATGTCCAGCCAGTAGGATATTTTGTTTGTTTCAGTGTTGCTGAAAACAAGAGGTTTTAATTTCTCCACTGTTCCGTGTCTTGAGAGATAGTAATGAATCTATCAGAAAAAAATTATGGGTCATTTGGGAGTCAGTTTTAGTAACTTTTCTTCATCTCTTGGTTTATAAATTTGAATTCTTCATTCTATTTCTTCCTGGAGCTTTTCCCTTCCCTCAGGTAATGGAAGCATCACCTAATTCTTGATTCAATATTGCAGTCCAAAAAGGGAAGACAAAAAAAGGCACCTTTTCATTCCACAGGTTTGTGTTTGGTTTATATTTGATGTGTACAGAACTAGAGGAGAGGTGCCATTTTTATTTCAGGGCTCATGCCACTTCCTCACTTGCACATACTGTTCTGTCTATAGTGATCCACACATGGTGACATATTTCCTTGCATAGATATAATTCATAATGACAAAAGGAGTTTTTCTGCTGTTGTAGTCATGCTACTCTTAGAAAATATTTTATTCCTAAAATGTTTGCTAAACTAAGTGTTCCAACAAGGTTATTACAGAAAAGACGATTTTCTGAATTTCCTGAATTAGTATATGTAAGAGTTCGAATTTTAAATATAGCTTAGTTTCTCTGTTTGTTAAAATTTTAACAACCTTGTTAGCACACCCTCACTAAACCAGGACTGAGCAGTTTTCCATTTATAGAAAATAAGTTATGCCAGTAAGAGAAAAAGAGTAATTAAATAACTTGAAAAATACTAAGGAAAATGCAGTACTCAACTTCATATACAGCTTAAAATTATAGTTGTTGGGCAGCAGCACTTCTTTGCTCTCATATTGGGAATGCAGTGAAATGCAATCAGACATGACTGGGTAGAATATTGTAAATGCCTATGTTTAATGGTTATCAAGGTTGAACAGAAGGTTTTCTATAAAACTATTTAAGAGTGTCACACCCTGAAGCTAGGGATTACAGATAAGCTGCTCTCTGTGAGACTATATTTAATACACTAAAGAGAATGAATATAAATCCAAGAAAAAATGTGATAGTAAATTCCAAGCTTTAGACGCATGCTATTTAAATTCCAAATTATATTTTCATAACATCTTCTATGTATTAGCTTATGCAATAGAGCTGGTCAATAGATTCATTTCAGCGTCTGGTGTAGTTTCTGGTGTAGTTTCCAGTGTAGTTATTGATTGTAGCATCTATTGATTATAGAATTATGGACAGAAACTATCTGACCTATCTGTCACTTTGAAAGTGAAGTTTATCGGTTTGCTTACCATTTATCAAAATGTGCTCAAGTTAGGTTCTCGAGGAAAAATGCATTCAATGTATGAAATGTCAGGATTGTTAAAGAAAATTGTTTGGCTTTTTTGCCTCTGCCTTGTTTGTTTGCTTGGGTTTTTTTTTTTTTTAATTTTTTTGTGTGTTTGCGTTTGCAAGTCCCATTGACCGTTGTCAGGCATACAGATCTACATTCTGTTCAGCCTGGAGAAGAGAAGTCTGTGTGGAGACCTCATAGCAGCCTTCCAGTATCTGAAGGGGGCCTATAGGGATGCTGGGGAGGGACTCTTCGTCAGGGACTGTAGTGACAGGACAAGGGGTAACGGGTTAAAACTTAAACAGGGGAAGTTTAAATTGGATATAAGGAGGAAATTCTTTCCTGTTAGGGTGGTGAGGCACTGGAATGGGTTGCCCAGAGAGGTTGTGAATGATCCATCCTTGGCAGTGTTCAAGGCCAGGTTGGATGAAGCCTTGGGTGAGACAGTTTAGTGTGAGGTGTCCCTGCCCATGTGATGGGGGTTGGAACTAGGTTATCTTAAGGTCCTTTCCAACCCTAACTATTCTATGATTCTATTAAAACACATTTGTAATAAATTCATTATGTGAACTTTTAAACAACTGGAAAACTGGCATGCAACAAGTCTACTCTTACTGATGTATAACTTGCTGGAGCCAAGGTCTTAGAGTATTTGGTGTTTTTTTTCTGTTTGTAAGCTTCCAGCTCTTATTTCCCCTGTTGGATGCTAGTGCAAGAAAAAAAAAGAAAAAAGAAAAAAGAAAAAAGAACAATGCAAGACTGAGCAGGTTTAAAAAGCCAGTGGTACTGAAACCTCAGTGTTAAAGGAAGGGTGACATCAGAGACAACGAATTTGTGCATGCCATTACTTAGTGGCACACCTTTTGGATTATTTCACACTCATAAGTCAAGTGGAGCTCCATTTCAGAACTACTGCAGCACATTTTGCTATTTCTGCTAATACCATTTTTCTTGAGAAAAAAAAAAAACAACCTAAATTAGCTCATGACTATCCAACCATTACACATAGTATGTTTTAAAGAGTTAAAAGAAGTCATCACTTTTTTGAAAGAGTGTCACTGATAAAATAGGATGTTTCTTTGGTATTGAAGTGTACTCAAGTTTCAATGTGCTTTTAAGTTTGTGGCTTCAAATAATAAAAGCCAAAACAAATCTCCATTGCTCCTTGCAAATGTCCTGTCTTCCTAGGGCCTCTTCTCCACCTTCCCTTATATTATATTCCCAATTGTTGCCATTTTAATCACCAACACTCGTGGGGTCACATAAAAAGTGAATAAGGTCAGTATTTTGGAAGAAAGTATTTTATAGGTTTGATTATCAGATGTGTCAAAGAGCTCTTTTGTGACCATTAAGTTACATCAGCAAAGCTATCCACAAGGCAGCTCTCTGTTTCTTCAGAAAGAGAGTACTTTAGTGAGAGGAGTAAAATATGGATCTAAACAACTTCACTGAAGCATAAGACTCATCATTTTTTTCAAATATCCATCAGCAAAGCTGAATGCAACCTTCATACCAATGCTGCATTTATAGCACAACTGTATAGCATCACCTTTATATCATCATTTGTGTTAACATGAATTGAAGGGGTGTTTTCAACTTTTTCTAAATCAGCTGCTGTTATGACTCAAAAATACCTACATAGACGTATTTCTATTGTTAACTCTGAAAAAGTAAATCTGCCCAATCAATCACCTTTGCAGACTTTTTCTCTTCTATTTGGTAATCCTTGTTTGAAAAAAAATGAAATTATTTATTAATTTTAGTTGGAAGTAGGTGAAAACATCAGAAAAAGACCCATGAAAATTGTTAAGAAGCTCAATTAGCTATATAATAATTTGAACCAAATTTGATTGTCTCTTCAGATTCAGGACTTTGAGCCCCATCACTAAAAAGCCTATTGTCATATGCAACCCAGGTCAAATTAAAATTGTAATCCAGGCTTTTGGCCTAGCTGGGTCAATGCAGGCTTTGCTTCCTCCTCCCTAGAACCTCTAGAGCTACAGGCTGCTGGAGCAGTCATAGCTTGACCATCAGGAATACAGACCAATACCTACTTCCCTGCAAAATTGTTCTGCTGCTGCCAGTTCAGGCTGGATCCAGTGCCAAATCATTAGTTCTACTGTAGCTGTCCTAATGCTACAAACAAATCTTTCTCATTCAGAAGTTATGTTACTGGCAAAATTAGGATGTTCCATCTATTAGAAATCATCTCCTGAACAGCTCTCACATGCTTTCATAAATGTAGGAACAAGAAAAATTTATTATCAATATGAAAACACATAAATTTTAAATGAAGCACACAAAACTCAGTTTGAGGTATCATTTAATGAATCTAACAGCTGGTGAAAGCAGACATTTCTTGTGCTCTACAGTAGAGACAACAGAAATGGTATTTAATTATAGTCTTTTAAGACTCAGCAGAAGGTTGTTAACACCCATCAGTAAAATCTCCAAAAGATTCTGCCTGCAAACAGCCTTCTCAGATCTGCCCTAGCATTCAATACAACAAAACAACATATACCCATTATGACTCTACAAAATGTTTCCAATAAAACACTGAGACAAGGAAGCACTTATATATAAGTAAGAGGGTGATTAAAGGCTGTAGCAGCAGAAAAGCAGACTAGTGAACTGGAAAAAACCAAGCAACTAGCCAAACTAGAAGTAGGGAGCTGGAGGATTTGTTGGGCAAGGAGACAGGATGTCTACGGGGTGAGGGAAGCCCTAGAGAGATTGAGACAGTGGAAAGAGACCTCTTAGTATTCAATTTCTTGGATTAATCAGATGTTGCAAAAAGTTAGATGAAAGCTTTTAAGATTTGTCTCAAGGTCCTTATTCTTTGAAACTACATTCGTGTCTTTCCTTCTAGTTCCCCCAAGTTAATGTGCCAAGTTTCTGTCCCTGGAGAGAATCTATTTTCCATCTGAAGCAATATATGTCGTTTGGCTACAAGAACTGCTGTAGATAATCTGACTTTCCACAACTTCCAAGATGCTGGAATATATCCCAAAACATAGTTCTAGGAAGTATTATCTTATTTGTCTACTTACCATTATTGGATTTATCTTTTGTCTTACTTTAGCCAAGACAGTTGAAGTCTGGGGGAGTTCCAGAACATCTTGGTAATCTGCAATTCCAGCATGTATGGTTTGGCAGAGTGAGCATGGGACAAGTGCATGGGTCAATCTTAATCATAATCAATAATAAAGGCTTTAATGTCTTTCAGGATGTTTCTCCACAAGGTTGGGTTCAATGATGTACACAAATCTTAGACTGAGGACTGGCACCAATGACAGAAAATGGGAAAAGTCTTTTGGGCAAGTATTTGCTACAGGATGCATACAGCTGACTGCTTGAAACTGATATGCTCTTTTCATATCAAAAGATGTGAAAAAGATGTGATTTTTTTTTTTTTTTAATATCAAAAGATATATCACTTTTTGGTATTATCTGTCCTGAATAAAATCAAAATAGAATGAAACAACATGAAAAAAACAACAAAAACCAAACAAAAAAAACAGGTTCTTAAGGATATGTTAGTTCTTCACTTTTGATGGATTGATGGTAGATATAGCTATCATCTATATAGATAGACTATATACATTGAATGGTGTTAATACTACAGTGGCTGAAGGGGGGCTTCTGAAATTAACTGAATGACACAATCTACCTTCTTATCCATCAACTCACATAATATTTTTTGTTGAATTTTCAGTACCATCACCCCAAAGTTTAGAATCAACTTCCAAATAGTGATTCTATGTGAGTTTATGCCAAAGAGATGCACATTGTCTGGTAACCAGTCTTGCAGGAGGCATGTTGCAGTTTAAGCTGTACTAGGTAGTCTAACCCTACCCGCTCTGTGAATGAAAGTTGAAACCTCATTCTTGCAGTGAAAGCTTAGCAGTGCCACGCTATGAAATTTGGTTTTCCAGAAAAAAATGAAGGGTAATTTGAAAAAGCTTCAAGATGGGCACACAAATTTTCCAGGTCAGACAAAGACTGCAAATTCCAACAGAATTTTTTTTTCCTCATATCTGCCTGCAAGTGAAATAATTAAAAATCAAGTTAATTTTCCTACAGTCATGCAGACGAATGATAACCAGGAGACCTCTTAGGACACACAGAGTTACAGAAGGCGTGTTCATTTTTATAAAATTCATTTTGTCGGATGCTGATGGTAAGGTCTCTCCATCTGCCAAGATCTGAGATGTGCTCAAAACTAATTTTGAGCAGATTTTCCATCTCATTGAAGATAAGCATCAAAGGAGCATCATTAAGATTGTAAGATCAGTCATGTAAAAAGTCGAAAATGCCAAAATCTTACACTGCATATCCAGAAGTGGCTGGATTAGGGATTGCCGTACAACCCTAAATTTCCACCTGCCTTAATCAGGACAATAAGAGCTTTGTATCTTTAAGCAGCAGACAACTGAGTATAGTATCTGACCACAAGACTTATTATTTATGTTTTTGTCTACCATAGACTGCAACAACAGGTTTGATATAGTGAGTTCGAAGCTATTAGAGAAAGAAATAGTCTGTTCAGATTTCTCAGCTGGTTACTAAATTACATTTAAAACCTTGCTATGCCTGCTGTCATGTTGACTGGAGAGAGTTCCAAGATTATTTCATTTATAAAAGTCTCCTCTCTTCACCTAATAATTCTAATTTATCTCAGAATAAAAGAAGTTTAAATGTTAATTTAAGTTCCCTTTGCTGATCAGAATAGCTGCTGTTAGTTTAAACATCTTGTTTAAATCAAATAAATTATTAGAACACATAAGATATAAACTGCATGAGTCATCTCCTGAGAAACTACAACATGTGTATATGTATATCTCTGATACATACGTTAAGATTTTTGGTTAAGAAGTCATATTTTAAATTCTCTGACCTGTAAATCTTCTCATAGGCTTTCACAGGTTTATTCTTAGCTTATTCTAATACTGCTCAGTTAGGTAGGAGGGTTTTTTGGTTGGTTCTGTGGGGCTTTTGATTGTTTGGGTTTTTTCTTCGTGTTTTTTTTTGTTTTATTTTGTGTTTTGTTGTTGTTGATGGGGCTTTTTTAGATGAGAAATGAAGGCACAGAGAAATTAATTCAGCAGTATCTTTAATGTATGTGTAGCTGCACTGAGATTCTTAAAACTTGAGTCTTCAATAAAGTTGTTATGCTGGATGCAAACTTAAAGATCAACCTCCACTGATTTCCTTCAATGATTTTCCTCAATTACAATACTCAGTAATATGTCATAGTGCATTGTCTCCTACTTTTTACGTGGAAAATCAGAAATATCCAGTAAGCCAGAGACAGGGGTGTATGAAACCAGTCTTGAAGATTTCTCATCTCCTCACACAGATATTAGAAAAAAGCATAAAGCAACTAATTGCACATCTAAATTTATATATCTCAACAAGACACCTACATTTCTCTCTTTCTGCTCTGTTTTTGTGAGACCCCACCTGGAGTACTTCATTGAGCTCTAGGGCAACCAACATAAGATAGATGTGGAGCTGTTAAAGAGAGTCCAGAGGGGGCCACAGAGGTGGCCAGAGGGCTGATGGATATAAGGAGGAAGTTCTTTACTGTGAGGGTGGTTAAGCACTGGAATGGGTTGCCCAAGGAAATTGTGAATGCTCCATCCCTGACAGTGTTCAAGGCTGGGTTGGACAGAATCTCGCATGACATGGTTTAGTGTGAGGTATCCCTGCCCATGGTCCTTTCCAACCCTAACTATTCTATGATTCTGTGGAGCACCTCTAATATGAAGACAAACTGAAAGAGTTAGGCTTGTTCAGCCTGGAGAAAAGAAAGGTCCAATGAAACCTTGTAGCAGCCTTCCAGTTCCTGCAGGGGCCCTACAGAAAATCTGGATAGGAACTTTTCATGATTACATGTAGTGACAATAAAAGGGAAATGGCTTTAAGATGAAAGAGGGTAGATTTATATTAGATATTAGAAAGTTATCCGTTATGAGGGTGGTGAGACACAACCCAGAGCAGCTGTAGCTGCCCCATCCCTGGAAGTGTTCAAGGCCAGGTTGGATAGAGCTTTGAGGAACCTGGCCTAGCAGCAAGTGTCCCTGCTTATGTCAGGGGGGTTGGAACAAGATGATCTTTAGGGTCCCTTCCAGCCCAAACCATTTTATGATTTAATAATTTAGTACAACAAATCAGGCCTTGTTATTATCAAAAAAAGTTTGTATCCTTTATAATGAAAAAAAGCCATATGGGACTTCGTACCTATGCAGGATACTCAGCTGATTCTCAGAAAACACCAGCCCTTCATGACAATCGCTAGAATACTTCAATGCCAGTTCTCTAACTTTCAGTCCTGGTGGGTTTTTGTTGTTTGTTTGTTTGTTTGTTTGTTTTGCTTTGTTTTTAGAAAAAGATTTATTGTATTTGACTCTATTTATACTCTAAGCTAGCAACTGGGCATGTCCAAAGCATACACACACACACTAGGGTTTTACACCGTTCATTCAAGTGACACAAACTCAAGCAGATATCTTCACTGTTTTTAGTAGACATGCTCTATAAAGCAGCAATGTTCTGTTAAACCAACAACCACACAATAGCTTCGGACATACAGATACCGGGATGAGGGTGGGATGGGGGTTAAATGATTAGATACCCAATGTGTATGATAGAACTGTCTCAGAGGACCCTCTGGACAGCCAGTACTTTCTCTGGTCTTTAACAGAGGAGGAAAAGAATGAGAGACCTTTGTAGCTTTTAGATTTTATTTTATTTTATTGCACAGGAATGAGAGGCTCCATCCCATTTCACACTTAAACTTCTGTAAATCTGATCCATAAGGTTAAAAGCAAACAATCTACTACAGACAAACCACTGATTTTTCTTATCATGGATGGTAAAGATTAACTAGTTAAGTTTTAATAAAAAATGACTGAGCTATTAGTTGGCAGTGATTTGAAAAATCTGCAGACACATGATTGCATCAATTTCGGATTCTTTCTCATGAAGATCAAAATTCGTCATAATTTGTGGAACTGAGAATCTCAGAGAAGGTCAGAATAATAAGGATCATATCTTGCACAGTTTAATAAATGCAGGTGTTTCGTGGGATGTGGGGAAGCTATCCCACATCCCCCAAAGGATGCCTTGAGTCTGACTCAAGCAGAGTAGGAATTCAGATCTCACATTATTGGCCTTTATCCAATGCAGAAGGCCCTGCTCATCCTGACATAGAACATATCTAGCTGTTGAATTATCTGCATATTTTCAATGATTAATTTTTTTTTCTTTTAAGTATACCCATATTTTTATTTTCTTCTAGAATACACCTTACAAAAATATGTAGTGAATGCCAGAAAGCTATCTTTAAACTTAAATTCAGTTAAAAAGTAATGTATTTCAGAGTATCTGTCGTGGTTTAAACCCAACCACAAAAGCTCGTTCACTCACTCCCCCCCCTTCTTGCCCTCCGCCTGCTCCTGGAGGGACGGAGAGGAGAATCAAAAAGAATGCAACTCCCATGGGTTGAGATAAGAACAGTTTAGTAGCTAAGGTATAACACAAATCACTACTGCTACCACCAATGATAATAATGATAAAGGAAATAACAAGGGAAGAGAATACAACACCTCAACACCAGCCGACCAATAACTCGCCCCACTCCCCCCAGCCGAGCACCGACTGATTCCTCCTCCAACCCTGCAGTCCCAGCCCTTCCAGCTCACTTGCAGTTACATCCTGGGCATGATGTGCTGTGGTATGGAATACCGCTTTGGCTAGTTTGGGTCAGGTGTCCTGTCTCTGCTTTCTCCCAGCTTTCCCTCCTCTCTGGCAGAGCATGAGGCTCAGAAAGTCCTTGGCCAGACCAAACATTTGAGCAGCAACTAAAAACATCGGTGTTATCAGTACTGTTCCCAGGCCAAAAAATGAAAACACAGCACTGCACTAGCTACTAAGAAGGAGGAAAATGACTGCTATTGCTGAACCCAAGACAGTATCACATCATTCTACCACATCAATCAATATCAATGTTAATTAGATTAATAACTGATGATATGGCAGCAGTGCAGCTCCAGCTAGAATATTGTATTACATTCTGGAAGCAATTTACAATAAAGATGCAAATATTGGAGTGAGTTTGGAGAAGAATAACCAAAATCATTACAGAGGAAAAATGGAATGAAAAGTTTTAAAGTTTAGACAGCAGTTGCCATCCAAAAACTGATTTTTACAGTTTTCAGGACAACGGTAACCAAAATGTTTGTGCCCAAATGAGATGTCACAAACATTTTACAAAGGAGAGAAACAAATTAAATTTAGGTACTAGAGAGCTTTTTGAAAAGGAAGCTACAGGGAAACATCAGTGTTTAACATGTAGAACTGCACAAAACCTGTGTATCCCTCAGTTTTGGAGACTAACAGAATCAAACAATTTTCTGCAGATTTATTTAGATGTTTACAGCACAATAATGAATCACATATTACCTTGTTCATGCCTGATCCTTCACAGTACCTAAAATAAGGATTCTAAGAACTTTGAACTATGTTCCTTTGAGATCCTGTAAATGTTACAAGGATGCAGCCTTCCTTCAAATTTTGCCAGAGGTGGACAAATTGGAGAGCAGGAGTACAAGAAAACACTTGAGTTTATTCCTCTGGGTACAAGAAATGATGGGTATGTGAAAGTTTGGAGACTAATTTGCCTAGAATTAGCAAAACATTTAGATGAAAAAACTATAAAATGGAACAGCTGAATTGACTGTTACATTATGACTTTTTGGTGAATTCAAGAAAAGGAAAAAAAATTACAGTATGTGTTATTTAGAAAATATAATAACTATTGATATATATGAACTGAAGCATCTGGAACATGCTAACAAAATACTCTCCATTCTCAAAAATACGTTTTGCAGAAAACACCCAGTGATGGATAAATATGCTTGCTTTTTTTTTTTTTTTTTTTTTTTTTGTGGAATACAAGACTAGCTGCAGAACATACAGGATAAAAATTTGCAATTCTTTTTTCAATATTTGAAGTCTGCTTGTGCTAGAAAAAATAAGTAGGTAGGATGTGGAAAAATATTTCAACATTTTGATAGAACTGGCCCTCAGGATAGCCTGAAGGTTTTTGAGTTGGAAGCTAACAGGTGAAACGGATGCAGAGAGGCATAAAGAGTACAGATGCACTGGTTTAAAACAGCATCACTTTGATGCTGTTTTAAAAATCTGGCTACCTCTGTCAGATTTTTGTTACTTCTTTTCCCCTCATACCTCTAAAATTCTAATTTTGTGGCACTATCAGTGTTTTGAGAACAAAAAAAAAAAAAGTACATATCCTTTTATCTATGCTTTATATGTGTCTTGCATATCTATATGTCTTCATGTGTTATCCCTTCCTCAGCTTTTTACTACTGGATGCTGTGCATGTGTTTGTGTGTGTATATAAATTAATTATTTGTCTTAGATAAAGTATAATAATCAGAATGATATGAGGAATAAATTCTTTCTCTTTGCACTTGCCATATGTTCATCTATGTGCAACTGCATTATTTCAACAACAGCAGGATGGCTGATTTGTAAATAAGATATTAATTTAAGAACCTGTTCCAGTGAAAAAAACATAGCTCAGAAATCCTCCAAATGTATCACAAATCCTGAATTGGATAAAAAGCAAATATAGAGGCTGCTACAGTTAAATGATGAAGCAAAAGACAAAAATAAAATTAAAAAAACAAAAAAAACCCCAACAAACCAACAAACCCAAAACCCAAAGAAAAACAAACAAACAAAAAAAAAAACAAAACCAAAATCCCCACAGAGACCCAACAAGAAACCCAAAAGTCCACAACACAACAGCACCCCCCACCCACCACCACCAAAAGCCCAATTCATAGCTCAGCAGAAGAAGCATCCAAAATTGCACCACCTCCTATGAACTTATCTGAAACCAGGTGTATACACTGCAGCACCAGAAGTAGTGTCACTGTAGTGACAGGACAAGGGGTAATGGGTTAAAACTTAAACAGGGGAAGTTTAGATTGGATATAAGGAGGAAATTCTTTCCTATTAGGGTGGTGAGACACTGGAATCGGTTGCCCAGGGAGGTTGTGAGTGCTCCCTCCCTGGCAGTGTTCAAGGCCAGGTTGGATGAAGCCTTGTGTTGGATGGTTTAGTGAGAGGTGTCCCTGTCCATGGCGGGGGGTTGGAACTAGATGATCTTGAGGTCCTTTCCAACCCTAACCATTCTATGATTCTAAGTACATACATACATACAACAAAAAATATCTATGTCTTTCATGAGAGACAAACTAATTATTCTTTCACATTAGATTTCAATGAAAATGGAAATTAGGACGCATAATTTACAGTAAGACTACAAAAGGTTTGTAGACTCAAGCTGTAAACTCTTAGAACTATTATCTCTCACTGGATACATCAATGAATTAGAGGGGAAGGAGAAGAATTTTAAACCTCTGACTTCAATTTTATCTATAAGATGCATTTGTGTTCAAACCTGCGCATTTATCTCTTACGAAAAAAGGTAAGTTGTGCACATTGTCTCCTGTTCTCTGACTGGGCACCACTGAGAACAGCCTTGCTTTCTGGCACCTTCTTTACACTTCTCCCTCTAGCCCTCATAAGATATTTACATATATTGAAAACCCTTGAACCTTCTCCTCCAGACCGAACAGTCTCGGCTTTCTGAGTCTTTCCTCATATGAAAGGTGCTCCACTGCCTTATTGGACATACTCCAGTATATCCCTTTCTGTTTTGTACTAGGGAAGTCAACACTGCACACAATACTCCAGATGTGTCTTACCAGGACTGAGCAGAAAGGAAGAAACAACACCCTAGACCTGCCGACAAAATTCTGTCTAGTACAGCCCAGAAGACTTGTGGCCTTCTATGCAACAAAGGCACATTGCTGGCTCATGGATAGCTTGGTGTATATCACAACCCTCAGGGTTTTTGTTTTTTTCTTTTCTGCAAATATTCTCTCATCCTTAGCTGCTAATGTACCTCTCAAAGCCCTTCTTGCTCTTCAGTCCCTTCTCAGATTTAATTCCAGCTGGACTTCTGTTTTCCTAACCCCATCCCTACATACTTGGAGAACATTCCTGTATCCCTCCTGGGTCACCTGTCCCTCATTCCACTTCTTATCGGCTTCTTTTTGTTTGTGTTTTATCACTTCATCTGTGTTAGCCTGATTTCCTGAAAACTGGAATAAATTTTTCCTGAGCATGGAGGAACTGATTCTTGAAAATCAGCTAGCTCTGCTGGCCTCCGCTCCTGCACCATCTCACAGGATTTTTCCAAGCAGGTTCCTGAACTCTGAAGTCCTGCGCTCTTGCTCTCCTGAAGTCCAGAGCTGTGATCCTGCTTTTTTGCCCTGCTCCTTTCTCTCATATTCTTCAAATCCCCCATTTTATGCCCACTGTAACCAGCTCCATCCCCAGCTGTTGCATCCCCCAAAAGTGGTTCTTTGTAATTACGAGATCCAGGAGACTGTCTTCCCTTGTTGGTTCCTTGAACACTTGGGTTAGGGAGTGTCATCAATGTACTACAGAAAACTCCTCAATCACTTGCGCCTGCTGTGTTGACCCTCTAGCAGATGTTTTGCTAGTTTGAGTCCCCCAAGAGGACCAGAGTCTGTGAACATGAGACTTCTTGCAGTTGTATGAGGAAAGCCTCATCTTCTTCCCAATCAGGAAGACACCCAAGATAGTGCCAATAAGTTGGTCTGCCCACTAACAATATTCCATAAGCTCACGGTTCATTATCCAAGGCAGCTCTCCATGCATTGCCACTGCTCCTTCACTTCAAGGGCTACACCTCATCACTGCTGTCCTGGCCTTTCCTTCCTCAACACCCCAATTCCAACCACCGGAGCACTCCAGTCATGTGAGCTACCCCATGACATCTCTGGCATCCCAATGAGATCATATCTTTGCAATTACACACAGACCTTTAATTCCTTCTGATTGAGAATGAGAGTCCCAGAGTATCTCCAGCTGTCTCTGAGTTTAGCCACACGTACATTGCAGGATTTAGTTTAAAGCAGAACAGAGAGGGATCTGAAACCTCACTGCATATTTGAAAAGTGAGTATTTTGTCCAGTAGTTCTGCTATCACAGTTTTTGAAATTAGCATTGACAGCATTGGCTGCATACAGACAATTCTCTGCACAACACTTAGCCTTCCTAATGAATGACTTCCTGTTATTTTCCTCAGCTATAACTTACTTCAGTTAAGCTCACAATGCTAATACATTAACATATTAGTGTTGGCACCCAGCATTCACCATGCTAAGTGTAAATTGCTAGAAGATGCACTCCTAAATAAGGGACTTCAGGCTCCAGCACTCAGTTTCTTTCTGCTCTTCAACTAAATAACAGCATCTAAATAATGCATCATTATTAGTTATTAATATTTTTTACTGTTCAGATGTCTTCAAAGTTTTGTTTGTATTTTTTAAGAAAAAAACCCCAAAGCATTGATTTTCTGTCATTTAAAAAATGTTGATTGCTAAAAATTGTTTCCAACATCAATGTCACTATCCAAAATAAGTATTCATTTCTGTCCTTTCATGCTCACAATTGCTAAATATTCTCTCCCTGTAGTTCGATTAAAGCACAGATACATGCTTTCTGTGATTGAAACTCTTACCAGACAATATTTGACACCCTACACAGAGAATCCACCTTTCAGGTAGGTTTGGTTGTTGTTATTTTAAATTGTTGCATCTAAGTACTGACAATAGCATTTGAAATTTTTAGTTTCTCGCTGAATAACTTGTCTGTATACTTACACATAGAATTTAAAAAGGGGGGAAAGAATTGTAAGGTAAATCAAACACTGTTCTAATGAATATTTTGAAAGCAGCACTAAGACAATGGGATACAAAAGTAAGTTGAAAAGATTTTAAGTTCCAGTCACATGTTCTGGGATTCTGTAGATAAATACTGGCTTTACTGAATCTCAAAGAAACAGCAGTAATGTAGGAAAGAAGGAAGAAAAGAAAGCATAGCAAGATCGAGACCACAAGAATTGCCAGAGGCAATGTAGGGGAGGGGGAATGTTAACAGTTGAAATAACTGCTTTTGAGGTGGTAACTTAAATTTGCCTTCTGTTGCTATGTCCTCCTTGTTTCTTTGGGGTAGTGCTCATTCCACAGCAGAATGCAGTTCAAAAGACTGGAACTATTCTTAGTCATTATTCACATCAATCGCAAAAGAAAGCTTTTAACTTTTGCTCTAGAGAGTGCTAGACATTGCTTGGACATCACTTCACTGTGTCAGTAATCCCACTGGCATGAAGTAGCAGTAGTGATAGAAGAAGAATGACCAGCAGTAGGACGGATGTTGCTGAGGGTACACTCAATCCCACTGTCCATGGCATCAACAAAGATGTTAAACAAGACTGGTCCCAACACCAATCCCTGAGGGACACCAATCCTCACTGGTCTCCAGCCGGACATTGAGCCATTGACCAAAACTCTTTGTGTGCGGACATCCAGCCAGTTCTTTATCCACCGAGTGGTCCATTCATCAAATTCATATCTCTCCAATTTAGAGAGAAGGATGTGGTGTGGGACAGTGTCAAACGCTTTGCACAAGTCCAGGTAGATGACATCAACTGCTCTACCCTTGTCCATCAGTTCTGTAGCCCCATCATAGAAGGCCACCAAATTGGTCAGGCAGGATTTCCCCTTAGTGAAGCCATGCTGGCTGTCATCAAGCACTTTGTTGTTTTCATGTGCCTTAGCATGCCTTCCAGGAGAATGTGCTCCAAGATTTTACCAGGCACAGAGGTGAGACTGACTGGTCTGTTATTCCCTGGGTCTTCCATTTCCATTTCTGGCCTACAAACTTCAGTCCCGTGTTCAAGACAGCCAAACCCCTGACTATGACATCACACTTTTAACCATTTATTAACCTGGCTAATCCTCCTAGCTTTTTTAGGTCCTCCCCTGTGTCCTGGAGAATTGATGAAAAGACTATCTGAGCTCCAGAGCCCCTAAACTTGGAGGACTTTTTTCTGTATTTATTTAACAGGCAAATCAAAAGGAATTAAGAGGGTTTGGAATGCCTTTCCTTGTACCATCAGACTTTATAGAAGGTCCCTTGGTGTTATGAAGCTTCAAAATGAGAGGATGCAAAATAGGAATCTAAGAGTGCATGTAGTTTGCTCTTACTGTGCTCTGCTGTGCAGGTCTCAGCTAATGAAATATGGCATAGCGTAGTTTAACTTTCCAGAAGATCACATGAAGAATGCAGCTATAATTCTTTTATTCTTCTGATCTTTCTTCTTCATTATTCATTCCTGTCCTTGAATTTCCAAAGTACACAAACACTTACCTGCCTTTATAAACTTAAAGAATAAAATAGGCTGAAAAGGGTGCCTGGAGGTCATCTAATTCAGCACCCTGGTCAGAGAAAGGTCAACTTTGCATTTAGATTCAACTTTGAAGCTGGATCAGGTTGCTCATGACTTTACCACAGATAAATTTATTTTACAGGCTACGGTACCTATATAGCTTTACTTTCTTGCAAAGAACTAATTCAGCATGCATGATTTCATTCTGACCAAGTAATAGCTGTACCAGTTTACTGGAGCCAATACATTATCTATTGGCTTTGCCAACAAATTATTGTTCAAGGTGCTATTGCTGGATACCACAGAGCCTTAAACAACATGTTTTTCTAATCGTCAAACTGTTATTTACAGAATTCCTCCTAACATTCAGGTCTTTCTTGGGATAGAACTCTGTAGTTAATGCTCTTGAGACCTAACCAACATTATTTGGTATGTCTTATCATGTCTGCATATGTCTAAGAGATTAATCAACAGGAGAATGGTGCAGTCATCAACCCTGCAAATCCAACTTAATCTATGCAAAAGTTAGATTATTTTAGGGTAAGGTAGTGAGAGCAGTAGAATAGCAAGGTCTGAATAAAATTCCTGGATTGTTATGAATAATATTGCAAGGGAATTACGGTGGTTTTTTGCCCCCCCTTTTTTTTTTTTTTTTTGAAAGGATTTGCCCCTTGATTTAGGCTATAACACAAGAATATTATCATATAACAGACTATTAATTCTGAGAGAGAATTATTCTCATGATTATGGTATGTCTGTTCTACCTTGGGATTACATAGGGTGGAATTAGAATCACTGTGTCCAATGTATTGCCTATACAACAAAATCACATTTCCAAATCCTGAAATGTCTAAAAGGAATTTACACCTGTGCGGAAATGTGGGGGGCTTGGGGTAAAAGCTTAACTGGTATTCAATGTAATTTTTCCTGTATCATTCCAAAAGCTAAATATTTCATCATTAGTGTGCTAAATATTTGCTAAAATGTTTTAACTCTTTTTGTTATGCTGTTTGGAATAGAATCTGTGTAATTTCTTGCATTGTAATAGATGAGAAGAGAGTAGATTGAAAAAATAGATTTTAATTAAGAATTTCTTACTTTTTGATAACCCAGTAAACCAATGGAGAGCAAAGTGTGCTTCCTAAATTGTGTTTGAAAAAAATGTTGCTGATTCAAGGTTGAGGTGATTCAAGGTGGTCCTCCCTCCTGCTTTTTACTGAGTAGAAACACTCCCTTAAAAGAGTAGAAAGTTGAAAATTTAAAGAGTGTTCTTTATACAGGATGGCATAACTGAGTAGAAAAAAAGGCTGTTATTACAAGCATAGGAATATATATATTTAAGATAAAATTAATTCCCTGTATGTTATGTGTCCTAAACCCAGGACATCATGGTTTCAATGTCTACTTTTAATGACTTACAATTTCAAAGAGAATTAATGAATTAACCATAATTAAAAAATTATATGATATTATTCCATTATAATGAAGATTAAAGATGGTTTTTAAAATCTTGCATGCGATATATGGCATTTTGAGGGATAAATTCCTTAAACAGCATTTTTGTGAGAATTGCATACTTGCATTGCAGTCAGGCGTTTTCTTATTCTTACTACTTTTTCTGAATTTTCTCTCGAGAAAAAATGATTTTTAGTTTGCTAGAGATGCAGTTTACTTAAACCATTAAAGTAATCACTAAAAAATATGTTGCTGTATTAATTTCCAGGTATATGTCTTATGGATTCTGATTCCAGTAAATTGAGTTATATTTTCTATAATAGATATTTGTTTATTGTAACAATAATATTTAATTCAGTAATTTCATTTCTTGTGTCCATCCCTATGAGGAAAGTAAGCTAAATAAAATAGAGATAACATAATTATTTTCTACTAAATATATTCAGGTTTAATTTAATTCTGATTTAGGAAGCCCTTCTTTCCTTTATAAAATTAATAAAGATTTATTTATTTTTTATTTCCTTATTTAGCTTCAAGCAATGCCAATCTCTGGATAGCAAGAAGGAAAATAAGGAAGAGTCACTGAATACAAATGGAACTTTTCTTTTTAATGCATCCTCCTATACTTATGAAAGCAGTTGCGCAAGTTCAAAAAAAAGTCCCCTGCCTCCTCCATGTATTTCTTGAATTCTTTTTTAATACAAAGTTGACATAAAGCATAGAACCACATAGAACAAAAGGACTGGAAAAGAGCAGCAGTTCTTACTTCAAGGAAGGCAATAGTTGTAGCCATCTTGATTTAATTTCTTCTTTGTCAATTTTCTTTTATTAGCTATAGCAATTTCAAAATACTTCATTAACTGAAAAAAAAAATCTAAACAAAAGAACAACCAACCAGCAAAATTTTCTTAAGGAAAACTAAAACTTAAATTTCCTCACTGTTTTTAATGTATTAATCTTGAATTCCATAACTATTCTGTATATGGCAAGTCATATGGATGTTTTAATTTACAGTAGCACTTAAATTATATTCTTGCTTTACTTGAGCAAAATCTCAACCCAAAATAGACTTAAAGATGTTCTCAAGAACTAACATTCCACACTAAGTTTTTGTGGTTTTTGTAGGTCAAATTTAGTTTATTAATTTTTACTCAGAAACAGCAAAACCAAAAGAGTTTGGTGTTTGACCAAAGCTGACAAATTAGGGCAAGTTCTATTTAAGGTTTTAGGTATCAAAGTGAGTCTAAGATACTTAAAAACTGAACTGCTCAGAACTCATATTTGGCTCCTCTGTTAACTTTGAAGCTATCCGTTTTCCACATATTCTGCATTCTTGGACCTGGCTGGTTTTTGATGAGCCATGTAACTCAGCAGCCAGGCCATGCACATGTGCAATATGGAATCAGAAACTGTGTGCAGTCTACAGTTAGGGTGCTGTGGGATTCAAGCCCTGGATTGTTGTCAGATCATGCTTAACACATCTCACAAAACACAGTGCTGACCACACTTCACCTTTTGAAACAGCTGAATCATGAAGGAAGTGAAGAGTTTACTTTTCATTGAACAGCAAATATTTGTATGATTTAACCAGAAAATAGCAAAAATGATTTTTTTTTCCATGCGAACTTTTTTATGAAACTTCTTTCTGCCAGAGAAGCAACCCCAATCACTAATGATCAAAGAAGGAGAAGGGCCAGCAAATTCTTTTTCTCTCTTAATAAGATGTTCAGCAAGACCAGAAATGGTCTTGCTATGCAGTATAACAAGGGCAGGGTACTGTTTCTGTTTGCATAACTGCTTTCTTACTCCCTTTAATACTTAAAAAAAAAGATCTCATACACTATTTCACCTGCACGAAGATGGTGTGATGAATTCTCTGTGCTCTCTCTTTCTAGTCCCACAAATCCTTCCTTTCTTCTTGTACCAGAGCACAGTAAATGAAACTTCTTCTGCTTGCTAGACAAACAACTCCATAATCATCACTCTTCTGTAAGGCACTTATTTTCTCCTTGGATCCTTTTTGCCCAGATGAGAGAGTTCCCTTATGACATTTGATAATGCTAAATCCTGGATTCCTGAGACAGGTCAAGGCAGAAATATATACCTGTATATCACAATATATATAAAGATATACCTGTATACTGTGAGGAGCCTAGGAGACATCAGACATTATTTCATATTATATCTTTTAGGAATACCTGGGATCAAGTTTCAAGACTCGGATGTAAGAGAGCACTATGTTGATAGTGTCACACAAGATCGGCCAATCTCAAAGAGGGACGCTGTCTGTTCTGAAAGCTCTCACAATTTTGGACCAAACTTGGAAGAACAGAGCTATTGCTTTCCACTGTTTGGGTCTGCTTCAGTTGAGCCAAAGCAACCTTTGGATTGATTGCAGAAGAATTCCAAGAATTCCAAGACAAATACAGTGCTTCAGCTTCTTAGTCCCCTGAAAACTACATAAGGCTGTAGAGTGACAAGATGTGTCCAGACACGAGACTTTTCTTCTCTTGTTAGGATTTTAACAGCACTATTCACCCTGCTATCTGTTCTTCAGGCCACTCATGAGAATTTATATTTCTGCAAAGCCAAACTAAGTTTTGAGACATTTCTGCTATGAAATCAGAATGCAGGTTCTAAACAACACCAGGGATCTGTTCTTAATGTGTGACAGAGCATGAGAACTCCTCTCTAGAAAGCTTACAGCAGTGGCTAAATAATACTTTAGTTTAAGGGAACTTCCAGAGCCCGGCAGTTACTCTGTGGTATCGCACCAGTTTCCAGTTTCTTCAGTATACCAGATAGGCCAGAAATAGGATGATGAATAACTAAAATGTTGCCGCATTTTAGCATGCCCCATAACTCTGAACCTTCACAAGGGGGTCTAATTCCTAAGTGGCACAAACTGAGCAGCCAAACCACATCTGACAGGAAGTGTAAAATGGAGCTATATTTTTCCCTGTTATTTTTTTAGCTCAGATTCATTTGAACACAGAGCTTCAGAACAGAACAGCGGGAATTCTCAGAAATTACAGGCTTAATATAACTGAATCTTTGTTTTGGAAACTATTATATTATGCATAATCTGTTTAACAAGTTAAATAGTATGAAAGCATGTTATAAATACTGGCTGCCTAGACTGGCTTGGGCCCTGAGTAAGTACAGGCATCTCTTGTGGCTGCAGATATTCAAGCTTTGCCTGGTGAGCTGGAGCTACAAAATATCCAAACTGTCTGGTCTGTAGAGAAAGATAATTGTGAACTAGGTAGTCTTCTGAAATATTTTTAATTTGCTCTTAGGAATCACCAAGATCAGCAAAAGCTTCCTTGTTTGAACTAAGACGACTGCAAACTTCCGTTCATTTGATTATTATTATAAAGGTTCTGATTCACAAGAGGCATTAAAAATATTGTTCCACAGAAATTTAGTCCATTTTGGAGAGACACAGTCTCTCCCATTTGTATAAAGGAATGAAAATGGTAGCTTATAACAAGATAATTTACTTTGCAAATCCTCAAGAACTAACTGCAACAATTTGCAGGCAGACAAATAATTTTCAAACAAATTTTGTTGGTGAAAGTTTGCTAGAAATTGAGCTGTTTGTTTTCCGTTTGATCTGTGTTATTTTCAGAATCTATCTGATAATAAGAAAAGTCCAATGGCTTCATAGCTAGATTGTTTATTGATTATTACTTTTCCAAATGAGGTTATTTGCTTGCACTATTTTTGCAATTGTCAATATTTCAGGGTTTTTGTTTACAGAAAAGTCATTTTGGAGGTAAGTAGCAAAGTAACCTAACTTGTTTTGCCACTGGTTCTTAGCTCTTTCTGTTTCTTCTCTCTGATGCGGCTATTTTACTGTCAAGCTTCCCAAATATTTGCTCACTTCAAAACTGACCTCTTTTACACAGACAGTGCTTGACCTTTTTGATGGCAGAAGTGACAGTAACAACATTTAGGCTCTCCTAAGATTTTTCAGAAGCCTCTGGGAAGGAGCCTTTCTACCTAAGTACACAGTGGTTTAAGTTAAACCCACAAAATATTTATTCATCTAGCTAGTATCAGATAACATGGGTTGCCAATTTGATTTTAGATTCAGACCTTCCGCCTGGTTTATTCCTGGCTTCTCCCACTGTCTGTCAGTCAAGTGATGAGGTGCAATGTGCTGCCACTGCTACATTTCAAAGGATGGTGGGACTGTGACTCCACAATGTATTTTTTTTTTTAATAGTACATTTCTCTGGACATTCCAGGTGATTTCCTGTGATTCACAATGTGAAAAAGGGTGTAAAATCACAAACTATAATGCCTCTCTTTGTAGCAGGATATTTTAACTACGTTAGCAAATCATGAAGGCAATAGTACAACAGTTTTGGAAAGTGCATTTTCATACTGTCTCAAAAAAGTAACTTGCAAGAAGTACATTGAGATGACCTTATTTTTAGTTTAGTTCCTTAAACCAGGGACACATTTGGAATGGTTGTATTTGAAAAATAACAAAATTGAGAGCAGAGGACCCCTCACCACAGATGATTTGATCTCAGTCAAACAGAAGGGTGGGCGGTTTGGATATGAGTGCATGGGTACACATGAGAGAAGAAGGGGAGGAGAGAGGGATGGTCAGTTGTCTCTTTACCAGCTGTTCTTCTTTCGCATTGACCTTTTGGAGTGCTCTTTCTTCTGCAAAGGAGAAGGACCTAGTTTGGGAAGAGGCATATTTTATTTTTTTATTAATCACTTACAGGTATTATAAAAAAAAAAAAACAGTTAGTATAGCCAGATTATAAACTGCTTTTCTGAATTGTGTCAATTTTTCATTCTGAATTCCTCATTTAGAGATGGCCATTAGTAGCTCGAAATGCTATGAGTATATGATGGGACAACATAGTTAAATCTTAGGATAAATCTTAAGCATGGATTATAAAACTTCCACTAAAATTGCTTCTTTCATTGTATGGTATTTTCAGCCTCGATGCAGATATAGTTTATCTTACTCCGATATTTTCTCCTGGCATGTATACTGATTGGATGGTCTCAAGTCCAAAATGTTTTTCTGATCATATTTTGAATACAGTGACCTGTTGTTTCAATCCAGCTGAATGACATTCTGAATGTATAAATGCATGAAAGAATGAATTAGATGTTGCTGTAGTTAGGTATGGGTAAATTTACTACCTAGAGATAAATGGATTATTGGTATGACTGTAAAATCCTCAGATAAGTATTGCCACCATTGCATTACATTTTAGCCAATGCATTCATTAAACAAAGATCTTTGTGATACAAACAACGCCTAAAAGGATTAGTCTGGAAAACTCTTTAAGAAATATGTCTTACTTTAAGTCTCTTGTTGCATTTATCCCATTTCCTATATTCCTGATAAGCAGTTTTCTGCTTCCTTTGTTCATGGTTCTGTAATATGAAAACTGTTAACCATAACAAAGAAATGCTTTAATTAAAACACAGTAAGCACTGATTTATTCTTAATTCCCTAATCAAATTTTCTTACTATGCCTAATAAGACTATGTCTCAGGATGAAATTTTTTTTGGGGGGACTCCTACACTTTTTTTTTTCTTAACACATTTATTGTCCAAATACAAGTTTAATTTTAAATATTATCCCATTTATTACTTTCATTCCATTTCAGAAAACTGTTACTGGTTTTGGTCTGTGATTTTCTTTCTTTTTTTTTTTTTTTTTTTTAGTTTTAATACTTTATTAGAAATCTAGAACATAACAATTTAAGTTTTTGTAAGATGAAATTTAAGAGTTTTTCATCAAAGACAGCCAAATTATGTGGAGGAATCAGTTTTTCAAGAGGATGAATAAGGCATTTTTGGATGCTGATAGGCACATTTGATCTGACAAACCTATGTGTGGCTCTCAGAACACTGAGACAGAGGCTTATTTTCTCATCTTGCAACTGAGTAACAGAAGTACCCATCCCAGGTATTTGAGATTCAAAAATAAAAAAGTGGATTATAAACACTACATATTTCATGATTATTGCTCTGAAATTTCTCTCCTGAAATATAAACCTTCTCAAATGCACGTCTTACTCTTCATAAATACCACCTCTGCAGCCAAATTATTTTTTGTCTTTATAGAATTAGTGTCTATGGGAATGAAATAAATATTCAGTGAAGTATTAAAGATAGAAAAGGTCAGAATATTCACTACTTGCTTGGATGAGTACTTCCAGTAAAATCAATGGAATGATCCATAAACATAGTTCCTACTTGGCCTGAGCTGAATTTCAAGACCTATATAACTTAAGGGTATGTGGGAATAATACATTGAAAAATGGTAAGCTATGTATTTCTACTAACATCAGTAGTCTGTTTAAAGAAGTGACATTCAGACAGCCCAGAATAAAAGAAACTCTAGTTGGTTCTACTGTGTTTGCAAAAATTTATGAGGGTGCAATCACAACATAAGAAACAATAAAGTAATGGAGAATCAGGGATCACAGTTTATATGTATTTTTTCAACAAGATGTGTTCTGTATTTAGAAGTTTAAAAAAGTCATTGTCTTTTAACTAAAATGAAAAATAATTATTTTTAAATGAGCTGAAATTGTACATAACCCAATTTTTTTAAACTTCTGATTGGTCTGTATGTTTGTTTTCATATGTGATTGCTTTACTACTTTTCCTCTGTGTGAGCTTAAAGGATAAACCAAAAGAACGGGAGGGAATAAAACACTATTTGCACAAATTCAGAAAAATGACAAAAATTAAAGACACAGTATTGTGGTATTGAAAAGAGGGGTTAAATTTAAGGAATTTAATTGATTTTTTTGAAGATGTAGAGAGAAGATGGTGTTTGGCACCTGTGATGATTTTTTTTTTTTTCAAATTGCACCACTGGATAGACAATTTTTTTCCATATCAAAGGGCACATATCTGTGGACTATGTATCCCTGTGGACTATGACCTTGCCAGAACTGTGGATCGGACTTCCAAAGTAAGGCTGAACTTCACTTTCTTTTAAATCTGCATTCCTGGATTTTCTTTCCAATGGAAACTAAGTCACAGGGAAGACAAACATATCGAGATGTATCTGATTTTACTTCACCACCCAGGAGATCAAAAATCCTCCAGTTCTGTTGCACCTTATGGTAACCAGAAGAAAATGCTCAGAAGCACAAAATATTATAAACAAAAATTTATCACAGGGATTATATAATGATAAAAAAAACCCCAAAACAAAACAAACCCAAAACAACAAAACCCAAACAAAACTCCAAACAAACAGCTGGAAAACATTTGATTGACTGCACTCCTCCCTCTTCAAGGTAACTTGCTTGAAAATTCCTGAGAAGTGACACTAATGGTATTCAAAACATTTACAGGTATTCTGTATTATTTTTAAGCCCACCATTACATATTCTAGAATCATTATGAGAAGAAACATTTTTCATACAAATTTATTTTAACTCTGCATTTTTTCATTACTTCCAAGTATTACAGAGAGAATAACATAAAAATGACAGAAGATAGATTAGCAGAGGGTTTCCTTTTGTTCTGCAAGACTTCTACCATCTTCAGACGCAGTGTTAGTTTTAGGGAACTTCATTAACAATATCTAGAACACCTTAGCATGTTACAGTTCTTAAAGCCTCCACTGCTGAGGAAAGAAGTGTTCTACGCAACTGGGTATGTGTGAGGACCAAAAGCTCATAGCCATGTCTGTAGAAGTTTTGTCTACCAGGTACTGAATATAACTGAATTTTAGATCATCTTCCACATTAAAGAAGAGTTACACAAGGTTTCAGTGATTTTTGGTTTCCTTTAAAAGCAGATGCTGCTAAAAAATATGTCAATATGCAAAGTAAGGCTGTACTAAGTAATCACAGAATCACAGAATCCCAAGGGTTGGAAGGGACCTCAAAAGATCATCTAGTCCAACCCCCCTGCAAGAGCAGGGTAACCTACAGTACATCACACAGGAACTTGTCCAGGCGGGCCTTGAATATCTCCAGTGTAGGAGACTCCACAACCCCCCTGGGCAACCTGTTCCAGTGCTCTGTCACTCTTACAGTAAAGAAGTTCTTCCTGATGTTAACGTGGAACTTCCTATGCTCCAGTTTACACCCATTGCCCCTTGTCCTATCACTGGATATCACTGAAAAAAGCCTAGCTCCATCATCCTGACACCTACCCTTTACATATTTGTAAACATTGATGAGGTCACCCCTCAGTCTCCTCTTCTCCAAGCTAAAGAGACCCAGCTCCCTCAGCCTCTCCTCATAAGGGAGATGTTCCACTCCCTTAATCATCTTTGTGGCTCTGCGCTGGACTCCTTCAAGCAATTCCCTGTCCTTCTTGAATTGAGGGGCCCAGAACTGGACACAATATTCCAGATGCGGCCTCACCAAGGCTGAGTAGAGGGGGAGGAGAACCTCTCTTGACCTACTAACCACTCCCTTTCTAATGCACCCTAAGATGCCATTTGCCTTCTTGGCCACAAGAGCACATTGCTGGCTCATGGTCATCCTCCTATCCACCAGGACCCCCAGGTCCCTTTCTCGTTCACTACTTTCCAGCAGGTCAACCCCCAACCTGTACTGGTACATGGGGTTGTTCTTCCCCAGATGCAAGACTCTACACTTGCCCTTGTTAAATTTCATCAAGTTTCTCCCCGCCCAACTCTCCAGCCTGTCCAGGTCTCGCTGAATGGCAGCACAGTCCTCTGGTGTGCCAGCCACTCCTCCCAGTTTTGTGTCATCAGCAAACTTGCTGAGGGTGCACTCAGTTCCCTCATCCAGGTCATTGATGAAAATATTAAACAGCACCGGTCCCAGCACCGACCCCTGAGGAACTCCACTAGTCACAGACCTCCAGCTAGATTCTGCGCCATTGACCACAACTCTCTGCCTTCTTCCTTTCAACCAGTTCTCGATCCACCTCACTACTTGATCGTCAAGCCCACACTTCCTTAGCTTATCTATGAGGATGCTGTGGGAGACAGTATCAAATGCCTTACTGAATTCAAGAAAAACTACATCTACCGCTCTACCATCATCCCTCCACCTAGTCACTTCCTCATAGAAGGCTATAAGGTTGGTCATACATGACTTCCCCCTCATAAAACCATGTTGGCTGTTCTTAATGACCCCCTCATCCTTGATATGCCTAGTGATGGAGTCAAGAATAAGTTGTTCCATCACCTTTCCAGGGATGGAGGTAAGGCTGACCGGTCTATAATTACCCGGGTCCTCCTTCTTGCCCTTCTTATAGATTGGTGTGACCTTTGCCATCCGCCAATCCTCAGGCACCTCGCCCGTTTCCCACGACTTACCAAAGATGATGGAAAGTGGCCTAGCAATGACCTCCGCCAGCTCCCTCAGCACCCGTGGGTGCATTCCATCCGGACCCATCGATTTACAGATGTCCAGATTGCATAGCTGATCCCTAACCCAATCCTCATCTACCAAAGCAAACTCCTCCTTTGTCCTGACTCCTTCTGGGGCTATAGAAATCCGGGGCCCTCGGGGAGAGTCTGCAGGAGTAAAGACAGAGGCAAAGAAGGCATTCAGCACCTCTGCCTTCTTTATATCCTCTGTCTCCAGGGTACCCACTTCGTTCAGCAGTGGGCCTATATTGCCTCTTGTGTTAGTTTTATTTGCTATGTATTTGAAGAAGCCCTTTCTATTGTCTTTAACCCGACTAGCAAGATTGAGTTCCAAGGAGGCCTTAGCTGTCCTAATTGCCTCCCTACATCCTCTAACAACTGTCCTATATTCCTCCCAAGCGGCCAGCCCCTCCTTCCATAATCCATAGATTCTCCTTTTCCACTTGAGTTTGCCCAGCAGCTCCTTGTTTAACCACGCCGGTCTCCTAGATCCCTTACTTGACTTCCTACTTATTGGGACGCTCCGATCCTGAGCTTGGAAGAAGCGGTCCTTGAATGCTAACCAACTATCTTGAGCCCCTTTACCGCCTAGTACACTTTCCCATGAGACTTCCCTTAGCAGTTGACTGAAGAGGCCAAAGTTGGCCCTTCGGAAATCCAGAACTGTGGCTTTGCTAGGTATTCTATTCCTCCCACACAGGATCCTAAACTCCACCATCTCATGGTCACTGCAGCCAAGGCTGCCATTGACCGTCACCACTTCGACCAAACCCTCCTTGTTGGCGAGTACTAAATCTAGCAGCGCTGCTCCCCTAGTTGGTACGTCCACCATTTGCATTAAGAAATTATCATCAATATAATGCCGAGATATTTAAACAAGATTGCATCATTCTATGATTTCCTGTAATTTTTATAGCATTGCTGCACAGACATTTTTCCAAGATACACCATACCCAAACAATAGGAAAGGAATCATTGAAAACAGAGTCTTCAGAAGAGAAAGATCACATTATTCCATTATCAGAAACTTCCACAGGAAAAAAACTTTTCTCAAGTATTTTTCAGCTCCCTCACACACATTTATGTCCTCTAAAATAAAAGCAATCTTGAAGGGCAAGAAAATGTCTTTACTTTATGTCAAAGCAATCAGAAAATGTTAGATTGGAAAGCCTCTGACATGATTTTGTAAATATGTTTTGAGCAGATTCATGACATATTGACATATTTTCAGGATACTTGAAATTCATGACATGTATACTTCAGTGACTTGCTCTGCTTTTATAGTAAGTTCTTGGTTTTCCCCTGTGAATAATGTCATAAGAGCCTCATTCAAGGTCTCAAGGGTAAGTTTATTTTATAGTTGGTTTGGTTTTTACCATCCCTAATTAAAATCTATTATTTTCTTTTATTGCTAATACAGCCAGTAAGGCTTTGGAGTTCTTTGCTGCAATAGCATAGTGCTGATTCAGGTTCAACTTGTTTTTCCAAAAGTTTTCTGCAATGATGGGGAAAAACAAGAGCTAACCATACAAGCAGCAACTTAGTGAAGTAGAGTATGATGGGGAACTTCATATCATCCGATTTTCCATCCTGCCTGAATTTGTCTACAGACACTTGAGATGGACTTTGATCATGCAGCATTCACAGAGGATGTGTGAGAGCCTCCTCCATCATGCTGTCCCCCAGACACTTCCCCCACTAGGCATAGAATCTTTTCCCTTTTGACAGCTGAATCCTGTCCTTCTTCAGCAATCCTCAGTTATGTAGTACTTCCTCCTACCGTTTTTCTTTCTCTTCTATGTAGTTTTCCATATGTTAATATCTTAAGTCAGAAGAACTTCGTACCCTGAATGCAAGAGCAGTGGAAAAATTAGGGTCTGTTATTGTTTAGCATCTTGTAAAGTAATCTAAATGTTTGACTCCAGACAATTAGATGTTAAAATTATATTTAGGCTATAGATTTGCCTGACACCTAGAACAAGGAGGCAGGAATTGGCTGATAAGCACTGACAGATCATCTGTTCTATATAATAGCAACTTAAACATTTATTTTCACTTGGTTCTATGTACCCATGGTAAATTATATGACAGAAGAATGACAGAAGGTGCACATTTGGGTGACTGGGGAGTGATGCAGTTTGGAGATTCCGAAGGGCTCAAATTCTGAAAGTATAATCTTCCCAGACCATGTTCTTTTGGTTTTATAACCTGGCTTAGCATGCTAAACTAACAGAGTATACTATGTAAAGATTATGCAAATCAGATGTGATTATAATTAATAATCTTCTCATTTTAAAGAGCATTTTAAGAACTTTGAACTGCCATTATTCAAATAAATTCAGTTACACTCTGTAAAGCTCCATATTTACAGGTTTATAAGACTAACTTGGAGGGTTGATAGCACTGAGAGTTCTTTACAGTTTGATAGGTATTCTAAAATGTTCAGAAAAAAATAAAAATAAATTTAATTTCATGCAATGTAAACAATACCTTGTGTTTCCTTAAATGTTTTCGACAAATCTGCAGAAGAAAAAAAAAAAAAAAGAAAAAAGAAAAATCCTCCTCTTCTCACTTTTTTATTATACGGGAATAGTTTACCTTAAATTAGAGAGCATTACTGAAGTAAATGATTAAAAACAAATCATCCAGAAAAGAGAAAAAAAAAGGTGGTATATGGAAACAGAGGGGTGAGTAGGAATCACTATTGCATATGAGAGATGGAGGAAAATTAAATAAAGCTTAAAGCAATGGCTCCCAACTTGCAGATGAACCAATTTAGTTCTCCCCAAAGCTTTGGAAAAATAAGAAAAGTGTAACGCTTGGTCAATATTGTCAGCTTCAAAAGTTATGACTTAGGTCAGTGGATGACATAGAAGAACCGGACTTTTTTTATTTTTATTTTTTAGTTATACATCTGGGTAAATTTTTATTCTCCAGTTGCCTCTTCAGTTTTCAGAATGTCCTTGACATATTTCTTCTCAGTCGTGATACTAAAATTTGATCTTTCTATTGAAAGCTAAGATCCTTACATTATCTGAAGGCTGAACAAGTTACATACATAATCATAAAATATCCTTATAGAAGAGATGTGCTAACATTGCATCTTCTTAACCCTTGTTTAATACCTCATACATACTGAGGCTCCTCAAAGTTATTAAGAAGCTTTAATAAGGAAAAGGAAAAATAGATATCCTATTTTCTTTGGACTTCACTATGTATCGTTATATCCAAGTTCTTTCTGTGCAATATATCCATTGAGACTTTATCATATGGTAGTTTGGTTACTACAACATCCTTGACAAATGAAATCTTCCTATGTTTCTTCCCATAACATTTCTGGAAAAAGCATTTTCTTATTCTGTTAGCATAAGGAATTTTTCTGAGCCTCTTTATTGGTTCAAATTTTTCTTCTACAATAAACTTGATTCTTCTTTACAAATATTACACCTGACATTTCATCATTTATTCTATCTAGATTTTTTCTCTGATAAGTTCTACTATACACAGAAGCTATTCTGCTGAAGGCTTATTGTCATTGCTATCCAAGAAGTTGGTTTACAAGTTGCAAGGGTCCTTCGCTGTTCCACAAACTGAAAATTAAAGGCATATGAATGAAAAATGTATCCAACAGAGGGTTAAACCCTTGATGAACTGAACAGCTGAAAAAAGCTTGTATGAATGGATATAATGGTTCTGCTTCACTGTCTTGACTTGGGTTGAGAGTACCAGTTTGTTTAGGCTAAAGAAAATAGATACTGAAGAATCAAATTGTAGTGGCAGGCCCTGGCCAACTCCTACTGAAGAAACTGGAGATTTCCTCAATGTCTAGAAATAGCATCACATAAATATTGCCAGATATCATGGTTCTGGGCTAGTATTTGTAGGTTTGGCAAAATATGTTAGATGGCTTCAAGTTTCTAGATAAACATTTCACACAGCTCAGTCCCAGATGCTTCTTCAAGTCCGCAAATATAGACAGGATCCAAACAAGATAGACAGGATCAAAACGAGCCGGCTTCAATTGGAGCTTGTCTCAGATGCCTCTATACAAACTCATGTAGCATGGGGAACAAACAAGAGGAATTAGAGATGTGTGCACATCTACAGGGGTATGATATAATAGGCAACACAGAAACATGATGGGATGGCTACTATGACTGGAGTGTTGGAATGGAAGGTTACAGGCTCTTTAGAAAGGACAGGCCTGGCAGGCGGGGAGGGGGAGTTGCCCTTTATGTTAGGGATAGGCTGGAGGGTATGGAACTCTGACTGGGGACAGGTGAGCAGTTTACAGAGAGTTTGTGGGTCAGGGTTAAAGGGAAAAGAGCCGTGGGAGACATTACTGTGGGAATCTGTTACAGGCCGCCTGATCAAGGAGAACCTGTGGATGAAGCACTCTACAGACAGATAGGAAAAGCCTCACGCTCGCAGGTCCTTGTTCTCATGGAGGATTTCAACCACCCTGACATCTGTTGGAACGATGGCACTGCACGGCACAAGCAATCCAGGAGGTTCCTCGATTGTGTGGAAGACAACTTCCTTCTGCAAGTAATAGAGGAGCCGACAAGGAGAGGTGCTGTGCTTGACCTTGTGCTCTCCAGAGGGAAGGGCTTGTTGAGAATGTGGTACTCCAGGGCAGCCTTGGATGCAGCGATCATGAGATGGTCGAATTTGAGATCCCCAGGTCAGTGAGAAGAGCGTGCAGCAAGCTCACTGCCCTGGACTTCAAAAGAGCAGACTTTGGCCTCTTCAGGAGCCTGCTTAGTAAGGTTCCATGGGATATAGCCCTGGAGGGCAGGGGGGCCCAAGACTGTTGGTTGATATTCAAGGATCACCTGCTACAAGCTCAGGAGTGCTGCATCCCAACTAGAAGGAAGTGCTGCAGAAGGGTCAGGAGACGTCCTTGGACGGATAAGGAGCTGCTGAGGAAAATTCAAATGAAAAAAGAAGCTTATGAAAAATGGAAGCAAGGAGAGGCGGCCTGGGTAGAGTACAGGGGTGTTGTCCGGGAAGCTAGGGACCAGGTTAGGAAGGCTAAGGCCCAGTTAGAATTAAGCCTAGCCAGGGATGTTAAGGATAACAGGAAGGGATTCTACCGGTACGTAACAAACAAAAAACAGACTAGGGACAAAATAGGCCCCCTGAGAAAGCTCTTGGGAGAACTGGCTACACAGGATTTGGAGAAGGCTGAGGTTTTGAATGACTTCTTTGCCTCGGTCTTCACTGACAAATGCTCTGGCTGCACCACCCAGTTCTTAGAAGGTAGATGCAGGTACTGTGAGAATGAATACCTTTTGCCCACTATAGGAGAGGATCTGGTTCGAGACCATCTTAAAAATCTGAACACGCACAAGTCCGTGGGACCTGATGAAATCCATCCGCGGGTCCTGAAGGAGCTGGCGAATGAAGTTGCTAAGCCACTGGCCATCATATTTGAAAAATCATGGCAGTCAGGTGAAGTTCCCGAGGACTGAAAAAAGGATTATGGAGTTATATATAGCCTATCTCTTCAATTTTCATATGGCTAAAGCAAGCATCAGTTTTCCGAGATATGAAGATACCTTGATAGACTTGGGGAAGAGTGGCTGGAAAGCTGTCTGGTGGTGTTGGTTGACAGCCAGCTGAACGTGAGCCAGCAGTGCTCACAGGTGGTCAAGAAAGCCAACAGCATCCTTGCTGGTATTAGAAATAGTGTGGCCATCAGGACTAGGGAAGTGATTGTTTCCAGGTACTCAGCACTGATGAGGCTACACCTCGAATTCTGCGCTCAGTTTTGGCCCCTCACCACAGGAAAGACATTGAGGTACTGGAGCATATCCAGAGAAAAGCAATGAAGTTGGTGAAGGGTCTGGAGCACAACTCTGAGGAATGGCTGGGGGAAATGGGGTTGTTTGGACTGGAGAAGGCTGAGAGGGGACCTTAAGGTTCTCTACAACTACCTGATAGTAGGTTATAGCAAGGTGAGTGTCGGTCTCTTCTCCCAAGTAACAAGTGATAGGACAGGAGGAAATGTCCTTAAGTTGTACCAGGGAAGGTTAGATTGGATATTAGGAAAAATTGCTTCACTTAAAGCGTTGTCAAGCATTGGAAAAGGCTGCTCAGCAAAGTAGCTGAGTCACCACCTCTAGAGGTGTTTAAAAAACGTATAGATATAGCACTTGGTGACATGGTTTATTGGTGGACTTGCAGTGGTAGGCTAGCAGTTGCACTCAATGATCTTAAAGACTTCTTCTAACCTAAACGATTCTATGATTCTATCTTTCCATAATATGTCTAAGATATGTGATACATGACATATCATATATATATAACAACACGTAATATGTAATATATAACATATTATGGAATATATTAAAAAAATCCCTTTAATTCCTCTTCATGAGTCATCCTCAAACTCCAGTAACTTTTTCCTTAAGCTATCTGCACCCATCCTATCCACATGATATCAACGTAATCTCTAGGAACTAAAGAAGCACAAAGATGGCATAGTGACACTGCAGAGCTTATTTCCATCGCCAGTCTGAACACATTTAAAAGAATGAAACTGCTGAACATTACAGAGGGAGCTCTTTTGCTGGCAACAGCAGTTAATTATTTTCATCTCATCTCTTCACTTGATGACTTATAATTTTCCAAAGCATTTACATTTTTTGCTCCTTACAATTTCTTGTAAGACTAATATCAAGTCTTGAAAAGGTTAATGTATAAATTCCATTTCACACATAAACAAAACACACATTCAGAAATTTTTGCAGATTCTGGAACCACTTGTTAAACCAGGCAATAAGAAAAGAAAATCAAAGCCACATGAACAGAAAAAAATCACAGTGAAGAGGATGCTGAAAACAGGTGACATAGAGTACAGGGATATTGTCCGGGAAGCTAGGGACCAGGTTAGGAAGGCTATACCCCAGTTAGAATTAAACCTAGCCAGGGATGTTAAGGATAACAGGAAGGGATTCTACAGGTACGTAGCAAACAAAAAACAGACAAGGGACAACATAGGCCCCCTGAGGAAGCTTTCGGTAGAGCTGGCTACACAGGATTTGGAGAAGGCTGAGGTTCTGAAAGACTTCTTCGCCTCGGTCTTCACTGGCAAAGACTCTGACTGCACCACCCAGTTCTTAGAAGGTAGATGCCGGGACTGTGAGAATGAAGAACTTGGGCTCATTGTAGGAGAGGATCTGGTTCGAGACCATCTTAAAAATCTGAATGCACACAAGTCCATGGGACCCGGTGGAATCTATCCACAGGTCCTGAAGAAGCTGGCGAATGAAGTTGCTTAGCCACTGGCCATTGTATTTGAAAAATCATGGCAGTCAGGTTCCTGACGACTGGAAAAAGGGAACTATAACCCCCATTTTCAAGAAGGGGAAAATGGAAGACCCGGGCAATTACAGACCAGTCAGTCTCACCACTGTGTGTGGTAAAATCTTGGAGCACATTCTCCTGGACAGCATGCTAAGGCACATGAAAAACAACAAGGTGCTTGGTGACAGCCAGCATGGCTTCACTAAGGGGAAATCCTGCCTGACCAATTTGGTGGCCTTCTATGATGGGGCTAAAGAATTGATAGACAAGGGTAGAGCAGTTGACGTCATCTACCTGGACTTGTGCAAAGCGTTTGACACTGTCCCACACCACATCCTTCTCTCTAAATTGGAGAGATATCAATTTGATGGATGGACCACTCGGTGGATAAAGAACTGGCTGGACGGCTGCACACAAAGTGTTGTGATCAATGGCTCGATGTCTGGCTGGAGACTGGTAACGAGTGGTGTCCCTCAGGGATTGGTGTTGGGACCGGTCTTGTTTAACATCTTCGTCGCTGACATGGACAGTGGGATTGAGTGCGCCCTCAGCAAGTTTGCCGATGACACCAAGCTGTGTGGTCCGGTTGATATGCTGGAGGGAAGGGATGCCATCCAGAGGGACCTTGACACGCTTGTGAGTTGGGCTGATGCCAGCCTTATGAAGTTCAACCAGGACAAGTGCAAGGTCCTACACCTGGGTGGGAGCAATCCCAGGCAAAGCTACAGACTGGGCAAAGAAGAGATTCAGAGCGGCCCTGCAGAGAAGGACTTGGGGGTGCTGGTCGATGAGAAAATGAACATGAGCCAGCAGTGCGTGCTCGCAGCTCAGAAAGCCAACCGTATCCTGGGCTGCATCAAAAGGACCGTGACCAGCAGGTCAAAGGAGGTGATCCTGCCCCTCTACTCTGCTCTTGTGAGACCTCACCTACAGTATTGTGTGCAGTTCTGGTGTCCTCAACATAAAAAGGACATGGAACTGTTGGAACAAGTCCAGAGGAGGGCCACGAGGATGATCAGGGGACTGGAGCACCTCCCGTATGAAGACAGGCTGAGGAAGTTGGGGCTGTTCAGCCTGGAGAAGAGAAGGCTGCGTGGGGACCTCCTAGCAGCCTTCCAGTACCTGAAGGGGGCCTATAGGGATGCTGGGGAGGGACTCTTCGTCAGGGACTGTAGTGACAGGACAAGGGATAATGGGTTAAAACTTAAACAGGGGAAGTTTAAATTGGATATAAGGAGGAAAGTCTTTCCTGTTAGGGTGGTGAGACACTGGAATCAGTTGCCCAGGGAGGTTGTGAGTGCTCCATCCCTGGTGGTGCTCAAGGCCATGTTGGATGAAGCCTTGTGTTGGATGGTTTAGTGTGAGGTGTCCCTGTCCATGGCAAGGGGTTTGGAACTAGATGATCTTGAGGTCCTTTCCAACCCTAACTATTCTATGATTCTATGAATCTAAATCCATTCCAGTAAGCATGATAAGCAAATTTTTTGTTCAAAGGGGATCATTTGTTTATCCCAATTCAGTAGTAATCTGGGTTCTACTCTTTAAATAGAGGCTTAAAAACCATTTGAATTAGAAACTGTATTATTTGTATATGCTATAACGGAAATACTGACAATTTCCCAAGAATGGAAATATCAGCTGTAAAAGAAGACCCGTTACATGTATAACGACACTTAAATCTACATGCTTATAAGACTTAAGTTCAAAGTTGTATGATAGCATAGAATAAGCCAAGGTTCAGTACAGATGAAATCATTGTCATTGAGTATTTTCCTCTAATTTTTCTTCTGTATTGTTCATCTTGTCAAAGTACACTAATGTTTAAACTACCACTTACATTAGTCATGTAAAATCCTTCTGTGTTCAATGAAGAGAAGTGAATCACTTTTCAGTAGAGTTTATTCCTTCAAAAGATATCTGTCTGAGACAAGTGGATGAATTTCCTTAGGCGAGTGTTTGTCCTTTTTAAATTATCATTAAAGAGCCTAAATTACTAGAAAATTGAAGATGTTAACTTTTAGCTGGTTATATTCAGATAACAACAGTCCAGCCACCAGTACTGCAGCCCTTTAAGCTCATCTATCTCACCTAAGGTGCATAGTTTGCTTTACAATTTACTGCCTCACAGTATGCCCTACACAAAGTCTGTTTCTTCATTGTAAATTTCACCTTTACTTCAATTTCCCAGATAGAGTAACTATTCTTCTTGCACTAGCAAGACATGGAAAACACTGTACTAAGCTCCAAGCTACATCTACAGAGAAAGCTTGATCTCTTGGCCATTTTGACATGAGAAGTTGTTATCCCACTAGTTTATCTTTGCTAAAGAGAGATAGGAAGATAGCACTGAAAGTTTTGCCCGTTACTATGGTCTTTCGCTCTAGTGTGGTTGATGTCCCCCTAGTGAGCAGAGAAGGATGATGTGAAATGTCTAGCTTGCTTGTGTAGGAGCTGCTAAGGCAGCTGAACACTGCTCACAGCTAAATACAGAGAGGCCAGAATACCACTATGGGGCTGACAGAGGGTATTTCTTTTAGAGGTTTTAAATTTATTCATTATTTACATATGATTCCCCTCTCTGTATTTGATATCTATACAGAATTGAATTTATAGGATTCTACTCACTGAGGTATTATTGCATTTATCCTCTCTACAGATTTTCATATTTGAAAAATGCTTGAAGAAAAATTGAAGTAAAGAAAGAAGGAAATGGCCAATAGTTGGACAGACTTTACAAATGCAAAGTAGATTTGTGTTATCTTGGGAAAAGAGTCTAAAAGAGTATTCTTTTTTCCATTGAAACTTTAGTGAATAAAAAATATACGAATATCAGAATGATTTTACAAGTTTAAGTAAGTGAAAAACAAAACTGCAATTTTTAAAAAGAGATACTTCTTTATATAAAACATTTTTTGAGGAAACATATATTGATAATAATAGAAGCACAGAGAACAAAATTCAGCCTTTCTATTGATTCTGAGTATTTGTTCCATTGTTTTATTGGAATTTCTGCCTGAAGGCAACAGATGATGCCAGTATATCATCTAATGTAGTGAAACAAAGTCTTTTCATTATCTGTTCACAAGAAAAAACAGCCTATACAGCTTTTCAGAAGTTGTCTTTATTGAACTGAAATTTCCTGTTCTAAAAGGAGCCAGTTAACTTATGTGCTTTTGCATTATAATTATGACTATTCAGCATGCTTTGAAGGATCTAAATCAGAATTAATAATGCACAGGACCACTGGAAGGTGAAGAGGTATCAGAATAGTTAAGTGACTCAGAGATAAAATGGTAAACACATTGAGAAATTAAAAGAATAATTTCTTTACTTAAAGGTGACACAGCAATGAGATTTCAAATGTCAGCTTTCACATATGAGCTGTAATCACTCTATTAATCATTTATAATGAGCGAAAGTATTTCAAGCAGAGATGTCTTTTTGTAATATATCGGAGGGAACTACAGGATGATAATTATTCTTACATAATCAGAAATATGTTGAAAATTTTGGAAGTTTAACTTACATTTCTTTAATAATCACAAAGATATTGTTGACTGGCATCTACTATGCTTATTCAATCTATTATGTTTGATTATTCACTAAATGCGCAACACCAGTTCAAAGAACGCCACAAATAAAAAAGCAATAAGGAGGGGTGAACTAAATTATTCCATGACAATCCACGTGGAATATATAACAAAAGAAATGGAGATAATTTTGACTGAAACTGTCTAATAGAAGCCTTTGGTCATTTCCTATAAGAATGGGAAAAAATAAAAGAAATCCTTTATTTCCTTGAAGAAAGGAAATGCACAAAAAACCCCAATCAGGACTGTAACTTTTGAGCTGCAAAACTTTCAGCATTTTTTCCCACTAAGTACAATTGCACAACTAATGGCTAAACAATTTTTATTTTTCAAATATTATGCAAGTACAAATATAATTAAAATTTAATCCAGATTTAAAAAAAATAAAAAAAATTAGAATTAAAATTTAAAAATCCTAAGGCATATATTTCTTTTAGCATTTGTGGTAGTTGTAGTCTTACTTCTCTGTAAAAAGGAAAACATATCTTAAAAACTAAAGCAAAGAAAGTGGATAAATTTGATAATATAAGCACTAAACACAAAAAATATCAATTATAGTAGTAATCCAAATCATGTCAACTATTCTATTCAAGTCAGTAACACTGTTGATTATAATGTTCTTTTTTTAGCTTGTTTCCTTAAAAAAATAAAATTATGCATATAATGTGTACAAAACAACTGAAATCTTTCACAAAAATGTTTCTATAACAGCTCACTGCACTAAAATGTTCCTTGGAATAAGCTCCAACTTGCCTTTTAAATTTCTTTTCATTTGACTGTAGTTCTCTTCGCAGTTTCATTTTGCAGATGGTGATTGTAATTCCTGAGTTTCTTGCAAGATTGGGAGGTTTTGTGGGTTTTGGTTTTTTTCCTCTTCCGTTTCTACAGATAATACACTTGAGTAATTTTAATCATTCGGTTAGATTATATTCTTTACATAGATCAGTGCTTTGCAAATATAGGCAGTGTTAAGAATTTACTGTACAAGATGGTGCAAAGACAAGCACAGAAAAGTGCTGGTCCCAGTGTTTGACAGAGTTTAATATAAACCTCAAATTCTTCAATGTCCTTTAGAAAGTAGAGTTTTCAAATTCTTCTGACCTGAAAGAAAAGTTGCATAGAGAATGCTGTAAATGTCACAAAGATAGATAAATCAAACTACTACATTTACATCACACTGCTTTTCAATCACATGCAATTCCTGTGTGAATTTAAATTGTAATTTTTAGTATATTTTCATTCTGTTAATCTATATGATAGTGTTAAGAGAAATTAAATATTAATACCTCTTTTGGAAAACTCAGTGTTTAGTATGGATGTAAATAGAGGGAAGTATGTTAAAACATAAACTTCTACTTGATATAAATAAAATAGAAATATTTGTAAGGCTGCGAAGTTTTGCTTTTTTAGTTTATAGACTTTTCTCATATGCATGAAACATACATGTTTGAATTCTAGTCAAGTACGTGCAAGGTTTTCGTGATATTTTCTACTGTCCAGATGAGGAGGGGAGTGATAGAGCAGCTTGGTGGGCACCTGGTGTCCAGCCAGGGTCAAACCACCACAATCACATATTTAATGATTATTACTAAAATTCACATTCATTATACAATCTTTGCTTACATCAACAAAACCCAAATCACACCAAAATCAAATAACATTACCACAACACCAAATGAAAGTGGACAATTTACACAAAATCAACCACTCATCCCTTTACCACAATTGCAACAATAGAAATTGCCCAGTCATTCTGCTCTTCACTCTCTGCCTGTGTTCAGTCTGTGTTTTCCCCATTACCTCTCCCAACTACTATCTTTATCTTGAACTCCTTATACCGACTCTGAGTATAATTTAACAGTTATTTTTCTCCTTCTTAGTAGCTGGTGCAGTGCTGCAAGGAAGAATGGGGGGAGTGAGCAAGTGGCTGCATGGTTCTGAGTTACTGGCTGGACTTAAAACCACAACAGCATCAAAAGGACTGTGGTGGGATCACCCTGGCTGGACACCAGGTGCCCACAGAGGTTCTCCGTCACTCTTCTCCAAAGCTGGACAGGAGAAAATATAATGAAGAAGAGAGAAAATGTGTAACGAAAGGCTCATGGGTAGAGATGAGGACAGGGAGAGATCACTCACCAATTATTGTCATGGGAAAAACAGACACAACTTTGGGAAATTAATTATATTTCATACCAATCAAATCAGAGTAGGGTAATGAGAAAATAAAACCAAATCTTAAAACACCTCCCCCCACTCCTCCCCTCCTTTCTTTTCAGGCTCAGCTTCGCTCCTGATTTTCTCTACCTCCTCCCCAGTAACATTGGAGAAAGGAGTGAGGTTGTGGTCAGTTCATCACAGGTAGTCTCTGCTGCTCCTTCCTCCTCAGGGACAGGTCTCCTCACACTCTTTCCTTGCTCCAGCATGGGGTCCTTCCCTTCTCCACTGTGGATCCACCAATTTAGGTGTGCATTCTGCCAGCCATATCAGATATAGCTTGATATACACAGTCATATAAAAGATGAGAGAAAACACTTACTTTATCTTTTAAGATATTCTTTGATTTTTCCATCTGATATAGTAAGGCATTAATTTTGTATGACTTACGGCAACTAAGATGTAAGAACCTAGTCTAAGGTCTTGCAAGATTCTTCTGACACGCTGAAGACAAATACACACTTTCACCTCTTTTTTTTGTTTAACCTTGTTGTGGTTTAAACTGAGCTGGCAACTGAAGCCCCACAGAGCTACTTGCTGACTCTCCACCAGTGGGATGGTGGAGGGAATCAGAAGGGCGAATGAGAGAAAAGTAACTGGTTTAGATAAAGAGAGTTAAGAGGTAAAGCAGAAGTTATGTACACAAGTAAATTAAAACAGGGAATTCATTCACCAGTTCACATGGGCAGGCAAATGTTGAGCCATCTCCAGGAAAGCAGGGTTCTGTCATGCGTAAGTTACTTTAGAAGAAAAAATGCTAAGTATCCTCCTCTTCCTCCTTCTTCCCCACATTTTATATGCTGAGCAAGACACCATATGTTATGGAATATCCCTTGGGTCAATTGGGGTCAGCTGTCCTGGCTGTTCCCTGTCCCAAGTTCTTGTGCACCCCCAGCTTACTCACTGATAGGGTGGTGTGAGGAGCAGAAAAGGCATTGACTCTGTGTAAAGCACTGATCAGCAGTGACTCAAACACCCCCCGAGTTATCAACACTGTTTTCAGCACAAATAGAAACCAGAGCCTTGTACTAGTTATTATGAAAAAAATTAACTCTATCCTAGCCAAAACCAGCACACACGTAAAGACTGGGACCTTTACTTTTAAACAGTACAAGTTAGGTGAAATGACTCCCACTCATGGTAATCACCTCAGTCATATAACTGAATATTCATAATTTATATGAAAGAAAGTAGAATAGCTTGAGTGTTTTTAATATCCATTTCAAAGTGAGTCACTGAATTTGATTTATTGACACATTTGTTAATTATCATCTGAAATATATATATCCTTGCTTGCTTTCCTACAGATTGGTGAAGCTTGGTGTCTGTTAACCTGAAGTTTTATCTATGAATGTTTTTACCAAGTGACACAACTCAGTTTCATCAAAAGGACAACAAATAAAATATTATACTGCCATCAAGCCTGTAAAGATTGAAGTTTGTATTTCTGAAAAACATAAAAATAATGTCAAAGACAAATTTGGAATAAAGTTTAGGAATCTCAGACTGCAAACAGAGCTTCCAAATTCACGGTCTGTATTTCCAAATTTTATAAGAATAAACCACATCTTAGTTACCAAATAACTAAAAGACTTTGTCAGCTTTTCAAAATGCTAGGTCTGAAACCTGTAGACAATAGCATTTTTAAAAGATGTTAAGCCTATATTTTTCTTGCAAGAATACAGAGATTTACACGGTCATCAAAAAAATTGTTTATAATGAAATTTCTTACTTTAATTAGCATTTCCACCCCCTAACCTCCAAAACCCCACAATATCTTCAGTTTCAATGTAACTTAGATACCCCATACAAATAAACACTGGCTTGACTTGAATATGCTGGACTGAGGATAAGATGGATTTGACATTAACTTGATGTCTTTTCAGCATAAAAAGGGGTTTGTACTCATTTTTTATGTATATTAGAAAAGAAAACAGAAGTAAGCAAGAAGCAAATTTCTAATGGTGAGGTGGAGAAGATTATTTACGCTTATCAATTTTCTTGTCTTTTTGATTCATATTATCATATTATGAAATTTTTATTATAGAATCATAGAATAGTTAGGGTTGGAAAGGACCTCAAGATCATCTAGTTCCAACCCCCCTGCCATAGGCAGGGACACCTCACACTAAACCATCCCACACAAGGCTTCATCCAACATGGCCTTGAACACCGCCAGGGATGGAGCACTCACAACCTCCCTGGGCAACCGATTCCAGTGTCTCACCATCCTAACAGGAAAGAATTTCCTCCTTATATCCAATTTAAACTTCCCCTGTTTAAGTTTTAACCCATTACCCCTTGTCCTGTCACTACAGTCCCTGACGAAGAGTCCCTCCCCAGCATCCCTGCATATTATAATTATGCATATTATCATGTGGGTCAAAATAGTGTTTTATTGAGAAAGCAAGCTCTATGGAAACTCTTCCAGCATTGCAACAAGTCTTTATCTAATAGTGAGTCTTACCCTTAAGAATGTGTGTGAATCCCTGTCCATATCTGTAAGTGAAGAATGCAACAAAATTAAGAAATTGAGATAATTTAATTAGGCATTTCAAACCTATCCATGTTTTTTTCAGCAATATGCTTATCTGCCTCACCTCTCTTGTCCATGCTTTTCTCCTATTACCGCTGCACATGCACCCTGTCTCAGCTCCTGCAGTCCAACTCCTCCCTGAGTCTTACTGCATTTGATGCCATTTTCTTCAAATACAGACTTCCATAAATCTAGCCTTTATTTTATCCAAACTAAAGCCCCTTCCTTCTCAAATCCAGCTTCCCTTGAAGACACTTAACACTTCACAGCTGAGCCACTTTCTTGCAGTTGCAGTCCCTTCACTTTACATCACCTCCCCTTCTATTTTATTAAATGCTTTCATGCATTAAGAGTGTACCTCAGTCTCATTTTCAGCTTGTGGCCCCATTTGCATCCTTGATTAGTGCTTCTTTTGGCTGAAAGGATGTGTTATGCTCCAGCAGTTGTTACTGGAGAGGAAAAAGTGAAAAAGCAAGAGGAGGGGAGGCACAAAAGCTTGACAGATTTTTCTCTTGAAAGTCTTGAACTATGGCAGAAATTCTTTTTTCTACTTACATTTCATGCTTCCCTTCCAAAGTTTCTTATTATAGAAATATGGATTTAAATACAAGATGCTAAAGTTTTTCTATAGTTTATAAAAATGTCACTAAATTTTCTAAGGGTAAACAGTCACTTATTCTTGTGGGAAGCTGGAAGGCAGCAAAAGGATATAAAAGCAATTTAAAACGATGATTCAAACTTCATCTGAACTATAGTTTGAGTTAACAAATGAGTAGAAATTGAGAAACCTAATTATATAGATGTGTTTCTGGTAAACAAACATGATAACATGGTGGAGTGGCAAAAAAATACTCCTTTCCACTCTGGAAAATAGCTTAATGCATGATTCTGTCTTTATCTTTCTCCTACTTTTCCTCAAGTCCTAAACTACATGCCAGAGTATGTACTTATATATAGTTGTTCATTCTAATATTAGCACACATAGTATTAAGAATAAAGATAGAGATAAAACAGTACCTGCAGAGAAGTCATTTTTCTTAAAATTATTTTGATAAAAATGAAGAAAGCAGTTTCTAGAAAAAAAATCACCAAAAAGTAAATAAATTATGATATTGTTTGCTAATGACTTAAGTGTTAAAAAATAGTTAAATGTATTTATTCACTCAAAAGATTCGACAAGCTTAGCTTTATCTTGAATAATCTCACCATCACTCTAAATTGGCTATTACAATTCCTTTTGGAAGCAAATGAATATCAGGATAATGCTTGGGATTAGTTTTCTGCAAAGGCATCCTGATGTTAACATCACTTTTTACAGCAACATTTTATAAAGTGTGAATAACAACTGTTCACTTATTATTAACAAGTAGTGAATGGCTAGATATATTCTCATTTTTCCTTCAGTTAAATAGGAAAGCAGATGGATTCCAAATTCCCCTATGCTTTGCATCAGTAAAATTAAACCCAGAATCAAGCTTAATGTATTAGAAACATGCAAAGGTACATTTGCCTGTCACACTCAGCTGAGCATAAAATCAGTAGGAAAAAGCCACTAGTAGTGCTTTTAACTTATATTCATTGAATGTGCTTATCAATTACATCTTGACACTCACTTATCTGTCTTCCATGTTATCACTCAAATAATATTTTCACATGAAGTTTTTAAAAAACTTTTTTCTCTGCCTTTCAATATGATTCCTTCTCATTCATCCTGGGTATCAGATCTTGATTCTGGCTGCATTTTTCTTCTTTGATCAACTCTTATTTCCCCAAACCCTGTATTAGGCTCAGTCCTTCACTACCTTTTGCAAAGGTCTTGTGTCAGAGTTTTGTGCTGTACATCATATTACTGCTTAAAATGAAGTGAAATTAATAGAAATTAATGATAGACAAGAACTCATCAGCTTATCTATTAAAATGAGCCGCACAGAGTGCACTAGTTAGCAGAAGTATAACAATTTGAATCTAATAAATCTTCTAAGAATTTTGTTACTCAAGAGTATTTAAAATAAATTGGGGGTTTTATATATCCTTCCCTTGGGTGATGGGCTTTACTCATTTTGCTAAATCTTTGTCCATCTTGTACACTCGACTAATGTTATACCAATTGCAATACCATGGATCTCCTTGTCATTGCTGATAAATTGTGTGTGTGTACTCTTTTATCATCCTTTCAACTTCTTAGTTTTGAACTTTCCTCCAATGTGTTATTTTTTAACTGTGTCACACTGGACTTATTTCAGATATAAAGTGCTATAGCTAAATTTGATCCACTGGGGGAGAAACAACAACAATTTATTTTCACTTTCTAACATTTTTAACAGAAGTACAGGACATTTCACCAGGTATAAAATTAGCGGCAGTCTTGAGGGAGTAATTCGTATTGTAAAAGTTTTTGTTTTCTATGTACTGTTCTATGCATCTTCTTCTAATAGCTACAGCTTCCCTAGGTACTCAGTTTATACACCATGACTGCAGAATTTTTCTCTAATTTTAAAATAGTGGACTTTAAATTTATTCATATATTTTGGCATTGGCAAGCTCTGAAACTTCTTGTTACTTCTACATAGATTTTCCTATATGTCAGTTTAAGCTTCATGAGAAACTTCCTGCAACTCATCTACTAAGGCTAGATAGCAGAATACGGTTGAGATCTAGACAACCAATGCCACTGCTGCCCAAACCACTATGCTGTATGAGAACATACTCCATAGTAGGATGTTTTAATGAGGAACATCATAAGTATTCTTATATTCAGAATGTATGTATTCTTTTATATAAGAATGTATATTTTCACAGAGTTAATTTTCTTCGTAATAGATCCTGTGGTATTATGGTTTGGATTTGAGACCAAATGAGAGAGAATAATGCTGAGCTTAGTCAAAGAGAGCTTAATTTGTTTGAAGGAATTAGAGAAGAGTTTCATCACATGTATAGCAAGAAGAGAAAAGGTAGGGATAACTACCTGGTAAAAATAAGTGAAGGGAGTCTAGTTTTTTCACAAGAGGAGCAAACTGAAATAAGAGACATTTGCCAGCAATCTGCATTATATTGTGCTTTCTCTTTTCAGGGAGAAAAACAATGGTATCTTCAGAAATTTGATACAAAGCCTATGTGCTGCTGTAAGCATTTTCCCATGACTATTAAGTGTCATCGAAGAAACATATTAAAAAAAGCCCCAACCAACCAATCAACCAACTAACGTACCAACAAACCAACCAACCAAGCAACCAAGCAACCAGAATGCTTAGAAAGTCCACAACTTCAGTAAGGTCTGAGGAAACCTGTGAGGTTCTCAGTAAGTGATCCAAAGTAAATGCTCAAGACAAGTGATTAGACCAAAAGTTCTGTCTTGCAGGGGCATACACAATACAGCCACTATAGAGGGGAATCTTAACACTCCCCAGACCCCAGAGGTAAAATCATAGAATCATAAAATAGTTTAGGTTGGAAGGGACCTTTAAAGGTCAACTAGTCCAACCTCTCTGCAATGACCAGCAACATCTACAGCCCAAAGTCCCATCCAACCTAACCTTGAATGTTTCTAAGGATGATGCATCTACCATGCGTATGATATAGGCACTTTGTGGCTGGATTCCCTGGCAGAAATTATTGGTATCTAATAGCAGTCATCCAGCCAGCATTTGCCACAGATGACTTAGAACAATATTTTCACCAGCCAGTGTTATACTCACTTACGTGGATAGATCAGCTCATAAACTAACTTTCACCTACACAGAGGAAAATCTGCTTTCAAATACAGCTCTGAAACCCAGCACTAAACAGCTCTCCTCTCAACAGCTTTCACTCCAGCGCATTCTAACAAGCTTTTTCCCCCTCCAGATGTAGTTCTGTTCCTTGTCAGGTAAACGCCCTTAGCAATCTTCCACTGCCAACAACAGTTTCTGAAGAGCAGTTTCTAAACTTTCCTCACTGAATGATTTTTACACACCATTAATTTTATTGGCAAATCACAAAGAAACTTTCCATTTTAAATACAAAATTGTGAAGCATCTTTTATTGCTTTCTTCATGTCTTAGCCCTGCTTAGAACTAGTACTCTGTGAAATGTACCACAGCACTTATACTGCTTCTAATTCTACGCCGTATACTGCTCAGTCTGGATCATCCTTGGTATAATTTGATGCTCCAGTGCCTCCTAAAAAAAGAATAACTGTTTTGTTATTTTTTTCAAAATTATCCAAATGAAATAGTAGTAAAGCACTGTTTTTTTTTAGTTACCAAAGGGTGGCCAGCCGATAGTCCCTGGGAGTCCTGGTTGATAGCAAGTTGGCCATTGTTGTGGTTTAAGCTCAGCCGTAAATCACACAGTCGCCCTCTCAGTTCCACACACCACACACCCCCCCGCCCGTCCCGAAGGGATGGGGAGGAGAATCAATAAAATGTAACTCCCATGGGTTGAGATAAAAACAATCCAGTAACTAAGGTATAACAGAAACCACTACTGCTACCACCAATTATAATAATGATAAGAGAAATAACAAGGGAAGAGAATATGATACTACCCGCGAAAAACAAGCCCAACGGAGCAGTGAGTGACCTTCCAGGTAATTCCCAGTTACCTCCTGGGCATGACATGCTGTGGTATGGAATACCTCTTTGGCTAATTTGGGTCAGGTGTCTTGTTTCTGCTTCCTCCCGGCTTCCCCTCCTCCCTCCCACAGCATGAGAGTCACAAAGTCCTTGGTCAGACTAAAACATTTGAGCAGTAACTAAAAACATCGGTGTTATCAGAGCTGTTCCCAGGACGAAAGTCAAAACACAAAGCTGCACCAGCTGCTAAGAAAGATAAAAAATGACTGCTACTGCTGAACCCAGGACAACCATGAACAAGCAATGTGCTCTCATGGCAAAGAAAGCCAACAGTCTCCTGGGCTGCACTAGGCAGTGTTATCAGCAGGTTCAGGGAGGATTCTCTCCTGATCAGCTGAGTACTGTACCCAGTGCTGGGCTTCCTGGCATGAAAGAGACATGGACTTACTGGAGTGAGTCCAGCACAGGGCCAAGAAAATAATTAAAGGACTGGAGCACCTTTCACATGAGGAGAGACTGGGAGAGCTGGGACTACTCAGCTTGAAGAGAAGGCTCAGGAGGATCTTATCCATGTGCATGAATTCTGACGTGGGACACAGAGGTGGAAAGAAGACGGAGCCAGACTTTTGTAGTGATGTCCAGTGACAGGACAAGAGACAATGGGCACAGGCTCAAATACAAAAAATGCCAATAAACCATAAGGAAGAAGATTTTTACTAGTACTTTTTATTTGTTTATTATGAGGATGGACAGACACTGGATGGACAACCAGGGAGGTTGTAGAGCTTCCACCATTGTAGATATTAAAACATGACTGACATGACTGGGCACAGTTCTGGCCAACCTGATCTAGCTGACTCTGCTCTGAACAGGAGTTTAGACTAAGTGATTGTCAGAGGTTTCCAGCCTTAAATATTCTGTGATTCTGTGACTGTATGTGTTGGACTGTATGGGATTTCAAAGCATATGGGCACAGTACTAGACCCAAACTTGGTAGAGAAATTTTCTATTTAATTGTTCTTGGACTGAATTACCCTACTGAAGAATATTTTCACTCCAGAAGGCACCTAGGACTAGTTTTCAGGGAAATGTGGAAGGTCAGAGAAAGGGGGGACTAGAAAAAGATACATGCAAAATAACCTGAGAGTTCAGTTAAGTCGTTCACTTTCTTTTTGTAATAGCTCTTCTACAAATATGAAGATTTTATTCAGCCTAAACTACTCCAACTCTTTCTGTAATCAAAGTCAGGCTTACTATAACTCTGACCATTGAGTTGCTGAGGTGAGTAGCTGAGTTGCTGAGGTGAGTAGCTTGAGAGAGGACGCCTGCAACACCGGAGCGGAGAGGGGAGAGATCAGCGTCCAGGAGCCTCACCTCAGAGCGACAAGAGCCACTGAGGAGGGAGCCTCAAGTCCTCAACAGGACTTGCCCAGGACTCGGAAGCTCAGCTCCCGCGAGGGGCTGACTCACAGGGGGCGGAGCCAGGAGGAGTGGCACCAGCTGGGAGTGGCTAAAAATCTTTCCCAGGGAGCGCGGCGACCAGGAGCGCGGCGGACAGAGCCGGCAAACAGAGAGCGTCGAGGCAGAGGGTCGAGACAGTTTGCGCGGCAGTTCGCGCGGGCAGGCGAGCGGGCAGGCGAGCGGGCAGGGAAGCGTTCCAACCGCCTCATCGAGAGGACTCGCCTGGAGTACAGGAGGGGGAAGGAGTGCTGAGGGACGTAGACGGATTGATTGACCAGATAGATCATGGTTACAACACGATCGAAAGCTGCAGTAAGTACTAATGTGGGTATCCAGACTGAGCCTTCCTGCAGACATGCAGCTGTGCAGGTCTCTGGCTGCAGCGAATGCCTGAGCCTGGCACTTGTATTGGAGGGAGCCAGTGATACTGCTTGTGTTCGCTGTGAGCAAATAAATGACCTGCTCGGGCAGGTGGCTGAACTGAGGGAGGAGGTAGAAAGGTTGAGAGCCATTAGAGAGTGTGAAAGTGAAATAGATTGGTGGAACCACACCCTAAGGCAAGGACAGAGGGAAGTGGTTCAACAAGATATGGATCCCCTTCCCTCCTACCATCAGACAGAAGGAGAGAGCTTAATGGACAAGGATGGATGGAGGGAGGTTCCTCCTCGGAGAGGTAAGCGAAAACCCTCACAATCCCTTCCTCCCTCCCAGTTGCCCTTGAATAACAGGTACGAGGTCTTGGAACTTCAGGGCCAGGTGAATGGAGATGGTGAGGCAAATCTATCTAGTGAGTCACCCAGGGCTAGTCACTCACCCACATACCTCAGAACTTCTCCAACCAAGAAGAAAAGAAGAGTAATTGTGGTGGGTGACTCCCTTCTGAGGGGAACAGAAGGGCCCATTTGTCGACCGGATCCACCCCACAGGGAGGTCTGCTGCCTGCCTGGGGCTCGGATTAGAGATGTTAAAAAGAAGCTCTCTGAACTGGTGCAGCCGTCTGACTACTACCCGCTGCTGGTTTTTCAGGTTGGCAGTGACGAAATTATTACGAGGAACGTAAGGGCAATGAAGAGAGACTACAGGGCCCTGGGACGGCTGGTTAAAGGGTCTGGAGCGCAAGTGGTGTTTGCCTCCGTACCTGTTGCAAGCGAGGGTGAAGGGATATATAAGAAGACTCTGCAGGTTAATGTATGGCTATGTGACTGGTGCCAAAGGCAGGGGTTTGGGTTTTTCAGTCACGGGCTGCTGTATGGGACACCTGGTTTGCTGGTGACAGGCGGGATACACCAGTCCCAGAGAAGAAAAAGGGTTTTGGGGCAGGAGTTAGCAGGGCTTATTGACAGGGCTTTAAACTAGTTATGAAGGGGGGAGGGGATTTAACAGGGCCTGTTGGGGACAAGCCCAAGAGGAACATGCTAGGGATTGAAGGATGGCGGGCTAAGGAGGACTATCAATCTCTTGTTTCACTTGTGGGAAAGGATAGCTTTTTAGACCCTGTCCCGCAGGGGAAAAAGGGTACTAGGACTGGCTCCCTGAAATGTCTGTACACCAATGCACGCAGCATGGGGAATAAACAGGAGGAGTTAGAAGTCTGTGTGCGGGCTAAAGGTTATGATCTAGTGGCGATTACAGAGACATGGTGGGACAGTTCACATGACTGGAATGTGGTCATGGATGGCTATGTCCTTTTTAGGAAAGATAGGTCAGCAAAGCGAGGTGGTGGAGTGGCTCTTTACGTGAGAGAGCAACTAGAATGTATTGAGTTCTGTCCGGGGTCGGATGAGGAGCAAGTGGAATGTCTGTGGGTACGAATCAAGGGGCTGACTGGCACGGGTGATACAGTTGTGGGGGTCTATTACAGACCTCCTGATCAGGACGAAGGAGTTGATGAGGCTTTCTACAGGCAACTGGAAGTAGCCTCGCGACTACATGCCTTAGTCGTCGTGGGGGACTTTAATTACCCTGATATTTGCTGGAAGACTCACACAGCCAGTCATTCACAGTCTAGGAGGTTCCTCGAGTGCATTGATGATAATTTCTTAATGCAAATGGTGGACGTACCAACTAGGGGAGCAGCGCTGCTAGATTTAGTACTCGCCAACAAGGAGGGTTTGGTCGAAGTGGTGACGGTCAATGGCAGCCTTGGCTGCAGTGACCATGAGATGGTGGAGTTTAGGATCCTGTGTGGGAGGAATAGAATACCTAGCAAAGCCACAGTTCTGGATTTCCGAAGGGCCAACTTTGGCCTCTTCAGTCAACTGCTAAGGGAAGTCTCATGGGAAAGTGTACTAGGCGGTAAAGGGGCTCAAGATAGTTGGTTAGCATTCAAGGACCGCTTCTTCCAAGCTCAGGATCGGAGCGTCCCAATGAGTAGGAAGTCAAGTAAGGGATCTAGGAGACCGGCGTGGTTAAACAAGGAGCTGCTGGGCAAACTCAAGTGGAAAAGGAGAATCTATGGATTATGGAAGGAGGGGCTGGCCGCTTGGGAGGAATATAGGACAGTTGTTAGAGGATGTAGGGAGGCAATTAGGACAGCTAAGGCCTCCTTGGAACTCAATCTTGCTAGTCGGGTTAAAGACAATAGAAAGGGCTTCTTCAAATACATAGCAAATAAAACTAACACAAGAGGCAATATAGGCCCACTGCTGAACGAAGTGGGTACCCTGGAGACAGAGGATATAAAGAAGGCAGAGGTGCTGAATGCCTTCTTTGCCTCTGTCTTTACTCCTGCAGACTCTCCCCGAGGGCCCCGGATTTCTATAGCCCCAGAAGGAGTCAGGACAAAGGAGGAGTTTGCTTTGGTAGATGAGGATTGGGTTAGGGATCAGCTATGCAATCTGGACATCTGTAAATCGATGGGTCCGGATGGAATGCACCCACGGGTGCTGAGGGAGCTGGCGGAGGTCATTGCTAGGCCACTTTCCATCATCTTTGGTAAGTCGTGGGAAACGGGCGAGGTGCCTGAGGATTGGCGGATGGCAAAGGTCACACCAATCTATAAGAAGGGCAAGAAGGAGGACCCGGGTAATTATAGACCGGTCAGCCTTACCTCCATCCCTGGAAAGGTGATGGAACAACTTATTCTTGACTCCATCACTAGGCATATCAAGGATGAGGGGGTCATTAAGAACAGCCAACATGGTTTTATGAGGGGGAAGTCATGTATGACCAACCTTATAGCCTTCTATGAGGAAGTGACTAGGTGGAGGGATGATGGTAGAGCGGTAGATGTAGTTTTTCTTGATTTCAGTAAGGCATTTGATACTGTCTCCCACAGCATCCTCATAGATAAGCTAAGGAAGTGTGGGCTTGACGATCAAGTAGTGAGGTGGATCGAGAACTGGTTGAAAGGAAGAAGGCAGAGAGTTGTGGTCAATGGCGCAGAATCTAGCTGGAGGTCTGTGACTAGTGGAGTTCCTCAGGGGTCGGTGCTGGGACCGGTGCTGTTTAATATTTTCATCAATGACCTGGATGAGGGAACTGAGTGCACCCTCAGCAAGTTTGCTGATGACACAAAACTGGGAGGAGTGGCTGACACACCAGAGGACTGTGCTGCCATTCAGCGAGACCTGGACAGGCTGGAGAGTTGGGCGGGGAGAAACTTGATGAAATTTAACAAGGGCAAGTGTAGAGTCTTGCATCTGGGGAAGAACAACCCCATGTACCAGTACAGGTTGGGGGTTGACCTGCTGGAAAGTAGCGAAGGGGAAAGGGACCTGGGGGTCCTGGTGGATAGGAGGATGACCATGAGCCAGCAATGTGCTCTTGTGGCCAAGAAGGCAAATGGCATCTTAGGGTGCATTAGAAAGGGAGTGGTTAGTAGGTCAAGAGAGGTTCTCCTCCCCCTCTACTCAGCCTTGGTGAGGCCGCATCTGGAATATTGTGTCCAGTTCTGGGCCCCTCAATTCAAGAAGGACAGGGAATTGCTTGAAGGAGTCCAGCGCAGAGCCACAAAGATGATTAAGGGAGTGGAACATCTCCCTTATGAGGAGAGGCTGAGGGAGCTGGGTCTCTTTAGCTTGGAGAAGAGGAGACTGAGGGGTGACCTCATCAATGTTTACAAATATGTAAAGGGTAGGTGTCAGGATGATGGAGCTAGGCTTTTTTCAGTGATATCCAGTGATAGGACAAGGGGCAATGGGTGTAAACTGGAGCATAGGAAGTTCCACGTTAACATCAGGAAGAACTTCTTTACTGTAAGAGTGACAGAGCACTGGAACAGGTTGCCCAGGGGGGTTGTGGAGTCTCCTACACTGGAGATATTCAAGGCCCGCCTGGACAAGTTCCTGTGTGATGTACTGTAGGTTACCCTGCTCTTGCAGGGGGGTTGGACTAGATGATCTTTTTAGGTCCCTTCCAACCCTTGGGATTCTGTGATTCTGTGATTCTGTGACCATTATTTTACGCTAATGGTGTACATTTCTTAAGAAGTGATAGATTTTCAAAGGACAAATGCATTAAACCAATGTTGAGAATAATACAGTACATAACATCACTTATTAGAATTGTGAAGGACCTCTTCCTATTATATTATAATTATGTAATTTGCATATGATTTCTTTTATACAGTTCATTTCCAACTTTCTGTTCTCATGTGATGGGGAACATTTAGAAATTATTTTTGCAGTAAAAACCTAACATATTGTTTCTTACAGGTTCCAAGGATTCTATTTTTTGATATATTTCAGTAAGCATTCTAGTTTATATTTTGTGTTTAAAAACGAAAAAGCTTTTAACCATAAAATATTATTTCTCAGTAATTGACTAAAACTCCAATGGTAAGTCACCGGAAGTGCATTTGCTAAGTGGATTTTAGAAGTAGCACCAGTCCAGACTTCATGATTCTGACTAAAGTTGTACTCTTATTAAACTTATTAAACTCTTATAGAACTGGAGAGTAATATTTCAGTTTTAAAGAGAAAGGGTTTCCTCCTACTGTATACAGCTATACAATATGTCAAATTCATATCAGCTCGTATCTGCTATCTAAAATAACAAGAGTCAAAGATTAGTCCTAAGTGACATTAAAATACCCACACATTTTCCCTTTAATTATTAGGAAATCATTTATATAATTTTGTAAGTATACAACTAGTTTTTAAAACTTGATGGAGAAAAATCTGAACTGCCTGGAAGCACTATTACCTATGTAAATTGCTGCTGGGTTTTTTTTTTTTTTTAATCTTTCTCTGTATCATCTCATCTATTAGCTTGAGCAAAATTCTACAGTGTTTATTTTTTGTGTGAGTGAATAGGCTTAATGTGGAAAAAATAATGATTGAATTTCAGGTAAATATCCCCATAAATTCAAACATTAATTGTAACAGGTGTATCTGAATGTCATCCACAGAGTGATGAGATGGGTACAAATCCGAAAGTTAAGGAAGAAAAAGCTTTTGTAAAAATAATGCATAGGTAATAATGTAAACAAATGAAAAGACTAACATATAAACTGTAGCCCTACATTCACATATGGGTAGAAACAACTCAGGACAGATAGATGTCCATGAAAAGCTACCCAATAAAAAAAAAGGTTCTCCAATCTGTCTCCAAACTAATTTTAATACAGACAGTTTACAACTATGAAAAAAAGCCATCTGCTAACTAGTGAACATAAGGTCCAGAGTCAGTATTTTACAAAAGCAGAGTCAATTAACTTTTATTTAAAACTCTCTTTGGTTCACAGATATCTGAAGGGTTTTTTTTTTTCTGAAATGAATCTCAAAATTTTGAGTAAATGCCATCACTCCAAACATCCACCCCTTCCTTCATTCCCCAGCTTTACATAACCATGATGCCATATGGTATGGAATATCCTTTAAGTCAGTTGGAGTCAGATGTCCAGGCTATGTCCCCTCCCAGTTTCTTGGGCACCCCCAGCCTATGCGCTGGTGGGGTGGTGTGAGGAGAAGAAAAGGCCTTGACTATATGCACACTGCTAAGCAGTGACTAAAACATCTCTCAGTTATCAACATTGTTTCCAGCACAAATCCAAAACCTAGCTCCAGACTAGCTCGTATGATCAAAATTAACTCTATCCCAGCTATAACCAGGACAACTGTGATTCGCCCTTTTTTTTTTTTTTTTTACTGCTGCTGGAGTTTCATGGAACTCTTCAAATCACACAAAAAAATAATCAGATTTGGCCCAGAAATTCTGAGGATCTATGCAGTCTATAAAAATAGTTTTGAAGAAAATGTGTTTTTATGTGTTTTTCTCTGAAAGGAAAAGACAATAACTGCATTAGGTTTGACTTTACATGTTTTTCTTTCTTTTTAATGCCCACTTGTTTTCTATTTTTATAGACTTTATAGCAGTTAATACCGTATTTGAGATGTCTTTAAGTTTTCGGAGTTCGAAGGTCAATTGTCCGTTTTCATGTCATGGCAGTCACTGATAGACATCCACTTCAGAAACAACAAAAAAACCTTCTTACTTCAAATCTATCTACAACATTTAAAAAAAATAAATATGTATTTAATTTCAGTCCTAGGGAACAGGCTTCCCAGACACACACAAAAAAAGGGTCATCAAATTCTTTAGACAATGGATGCTAGATCCCTTATACTGTAAGTATAAAATGTGAGGCAGACAGAGGACTGGCCTGCTGGAAAACACTTTCAGACTCACTTTAATGTACCATAGGAGTTAAATCCTTTTTCTGGTTTCCCTTGTTGTTTCTTACTGTGCCTGCTAAATTGCAGCATGTTTTGCTGAATATCACAGAAAAATAAAATAAATTAAATAGAGATGGAAATGAAAAAAAAACTACAAAAAAACCCCAAAACATAGCAAAAACAAACCTCCTTCGTGTTTGATGTGAAGATTTTATACTATAACACAAAATAAGGTGTGCCGTCATCCTGAAGTGTTTCTTTCAAACCCTGTTCATAAGACACATCAAATCAGTTTTTGTGAGAGGAGAAAAAGACAGATGCAGGAGTAGAGGAATTTAATGCAATTTGTTCTGAGCTTGTTCCACAATCTTAATTTAGAGATATTTTAGCAATCATATAAATTTCTACCAAATTTAAAAATGTCAAACATTTGAAACTCATCTCTCTCTCTCTTTCTTTCTTTCTTTTTTTTTTTTTTTTTTTTTTTTGTAAGAGAAAATAGTTTTCTGAAGCAAACTTCAGATGTCTTTGGAAAGTGTTGAAAATTGAGTTAGCCTTGCTTATATTTGAGACTAACTCCACAGTTCCTTCAGCATGATTACACTGATTTGCCTGAAAAAAATAGTAATAATAAAAAAGAGGAGGGATTTTCTTAGTCTCTTCTATTAAAAAAAGAAAAAAAGTTTGTATTTTAAATACAATCTCAAATAAATCTTACAGATTTATGTAGAAAAGATGTTAAAGCAAATCTTACAGAAACTTTAATTAAGAGGCACTAATGCCTACTGACTCCTGTGTGTTGGCTCCTTGGTATAGGTTGTTCAGGCTTGTACCTTTGGATAGATTCAGAGAGGTTATCTCCAAGAAATATCTATCAATTCTGAAATACCAAATGGTGAAGAAAGGTGTTCCTGGATTTACTTACATGATACCTGGCTATCGTAATGAATCAATTTCAGCTATTTATCTGGCCAGTATCACTGCAGAAGATGCCTTTTTAGCAAGTCCAGTTTTGAGATTTATTTAGATTAAAATATATTTTTTAAATATACATTTCAATCAGTTATAAGCCATAACTTCAGAAAAGTCCTACCTTTTAAAGGTTAAATTTTAAATGTTAAATTTAAGGAATGCATGCTAAAACACAGGAAAATGTGTGAGGCAGGCTAAATAAAAGGTAAAGAAAGAGGAAATAGTGAAAAAAAAAAAAAAGCAAAGGCATATGGTAAGAAAATGGCAGTAAATGGCAGTGAATAAAGCTGGGATTATTTATATGCATATACATACATATATATACAGGCATATGCTGCTAGGAAAAGATGGAAGCAGAAGGCAGAAATGGAAAAAAACCCAACAAATTACAGAGGAGGAACAGAAAAACTAGTAAAAGATAATGAAAATGAGATAGCCGTTAGAAGACAACAAACCTCAACAAAAATAGGATTTCATTAGGTAGAGTAAGGTAGGTAGGATTTGGAATCACAGCTGAGTGTTACGGAAGTAAATAAGAACAGGAAATTCTAACTTAAGATGCTAAAACAATAAACAAATTTGCATATTAAAAGTTCATACCACTTGGTAATATCTGTACCTGGCTGAGGTATCAGATAAACATTTGCATTCCTAGAGTGCATGTTGACCTTAGTCACAATTCATAGATATTTTGATTGTGTATCCTTGAGGTTTTTTATGCCGCAAGGGTAATACATTAAATCCAAAGATTTTGAAGGACTAGCCAATCATTCCGTGAAAACTGTAACTGAAACTAAACTAATATACATATTTTATGAATAATGGACTTTTTTATAAAAATAATATCTGTAGTGGTCTCCAAGAAGGGGTTGCTTTATTTTGCGTAGTTATGCTTATGCTCCAACTGATTGAAAAACTCCACCAAATACTTCTTAGAAATTATCCCCTTTTTGTTCAATTTTCTGACTTTGCAAAGAAAACAAGACCTTTTTCATATATACTACTTCAAGGTCCTGCTAACCTAATGATAATGGAATAATAATGAAAAAGAGCAGTTTAATGTCTTTTCCCCTTCAAAAAATTGGACCTTGCTTACTGAACATGCTTTCAGAAATCTCTTTCAAATAGCAGAAAAACAAAGAAAAAGAAATCTCCTCTGATTTTAACATGTACTGATTGCAACCGCATTTTATACCATGAAGCAATTCTTTCCTCGGATGGAAAAGCAAAAACTTGTTTAATGCCTATTTCTTAGGTATTTTGTTGTTGTTTTACTTTCTAATTGGTTCCTTGAATTTTGTTCAAGCCACTGAGGAATCAAAATACAGCTCTAGCTAATCTTTGGAACTCTCGTGGAAAGGCTGGTAATGACATCTGGATTTATGCTTTTGAACAGTGCACAGTTTTCTCATATAACCTTCAAGGTCTTCAGAAAGAGAAAGAGTCCTATCTCTTTGGCAGGCCAAATGGCTCACAGATAAGGTCATATTAACCCCTTTTAAATTATGCTCTGCCATTTAAGAGGCTACTTGGAAGTGGTTGTTTAGGTACCAGAAGCCCATAACCAGCATTGTGCTAGATGAAACAGCAGTTTAATAAAAAAAAGTAGGTATTTTGAAGGTGGGAAAGAAGTACCACTTAGTAAGGTTTCTCAATAAGAAAATCTGGAACAGCTTGTATGCGAAAGCAAAAGTTGAACTTATTTTAAGTGAAATGTATATTTTTGCAAGATATCTACAAAGAAGAAAATAAAAATCTGGTTGGTTTTGGAAGAGTTTCTCTTTTTTTTTTTTTCTACTTGTCAATGTGGTTTAAATGAAGGCTCAGGAAATGGGATTTTGAAGATATTGAATACATTAAAGGCTTTTAATGATTTTCATTATATAATCCTGTGGTCCATGTTAAGTTTTGCAGAGGTTTGGAAAATTGATTTACTAGGAAAATATATGTGGGCCTGTTTATTTTTTCCTTAAATGGATGGATCTTATTGGATGATAAATAAATAATTTTTACTTCTATAATGATGAAACCATGTATTTTATTTATTTTAGGCTAGAGATTTTCTTCCAGTATAAGTGACTAGGGTTCAAATTCAGCAAAAATCCCTTTGAAGTCATTTATGTTGCTATCCTATGCTTATACCTACCCACATTCTTAAGTACTTTGCTGAAGGGAGACCCAAAAGGCTAATTAAAAGTGTGAGAAAGTCTTGGATCTAACCACAGCTGGAGGTGGAGCTCCATAACAGATGGATTTTCATAGAAATTGAGATGTTACATAGCCAACCCTTACCGCCTTAATACAAATCTGGACCAAAGAATTATATACTACAAATTGCCAGAGCTAGACTTCCTTTGCATTACAAGAGCAAAGAAAGAATGAAAAGCGGCTTCTTATTTCTTACTTTTCTTTCTAATTTTTCCGGAAACTATGTAAAAATGAAGAAAATTGTCCTCGTATTAGAAACGCTGTCTTAGATCTAGCCTCATTTCACCTAATTTCAGGCATACCAGTTAGAAACATAATTACAATAAGCTCCTTTTACAACACTTGAAGAGGTTTTACTTTACATGGGGTGATACACCCCCCATTCCAGCCCCAAAGCTGATTATGTTTCTGAAATAGATCTGTACATGCAGATGACCAAATGATGCAATGCTAAGTTTGAGTGCATTTGAGCTTATTCATAATTATTTAACTTGATTTTCCATGTCTACAGACCAAGTGAAAACTGATACATTGTAGCACAAAACAGTATGATATAATACCAAATGAAGAGCATAATATGCTTGCTTTACCTAGAATCATTACAGTATAACAAATAAATGCACAGACTTTCTTAGACTGGTGTGCAGTTGGGCTGCGGATTTTATTTTAAAAATTTACAAATAAGGGTGAGAGAAGACTGACAACAATACTCATTGTGAGAAAGATATATTGGGACCAGAAATCTGTCATATTGTGGGATTATAGGCAGCCTTTTTTGAGCTACCATGTAGCTCACTTCTACCCTCTGTATACAAGGCTAAATCACACAGGATAGCTCAAGTACATTTTGAAGGTATCTGTATGCCAGAGAATGAATGCTGACCCCTAAAATGCATTAAAAACTTAAAAGCTGATTGAAGAAAATGTAAAATAAGTTTGCATCCATCACTGCTTCATGTGATCAATTAGCACTCTAACAAGCTACAAGACAATAACCAAGTTACTTCACAAGATAAGACAGTTTTAAACTTTTATAAATCAGGTTTCTCAAGATTTCACTAAAAAAAAAAAAAGTCACAGTCTATCTAAAAAGTAGACCTAGATTTAGTCCCTACTACTTAAGTACTATTGAATCCAAGAAGAGTTTAAACTGATTACATTTTTAAGAACTTGGCTCAAATTATACAGAATTTTTCTTTCATCAGTAAGGCAAAAATTGTTGGTAACTTCAGAAGAAGCCATGAAGGTATTTATATTTCAGTTAAGGAACTAAAATGTAGCAATATGCAACATATATCTGTAACAGAAGTTTCATTTTGCAGGTGGCTCATGTCTTCCAGATATCATCTAAAAAAATTTGCATTCAGACCTCTGTCTTGTCATATTTCTCAAATTTTTAAACAACCTTTAAAAAAAATGTATTTTGCTGGTTAAATTCTAAGAACTTTTATGAGCAAAGGAACATAAACTGGTACAGTAATGATCTTATTATTCATATTCTCGTATGATCTGATCATTATTCTTCTTTGGACAGCTTAATAATTTCCTAATAATACCCTGTAATAATAGCCTGCTTTTTTTTTTTTTTTTTTTTCCAGGTGAAGTTCGTGGCTGACACCAGATTTAGAAGAATACAACCATATTCATGTTCAAATAATGCATTTAGAGCATACATAAAGGACAGTGACCACAGCGAAATCAAGACTTTGACTGCTAGGTACTGTGAATTAACAACTTTCTTTTGTGCTTTAAGCACTGCACCTGTTTGTATAGCCTTTATTAATTTCTACTGAATTTTCTATGAAGTGTTACTTTGTAACTACTTTAATTAGTCAAGCTGCAAATTCTGCATTTTAGGTAGTGTGCTGAAGATTTAACTGTCTGCTACATTTTTTTTTTATTTCGTTCTTTTGTTCCCAGTGACATAAAAAGTTCTTCACATCCTGTTAACTATCAAAAATAAAGGAACTACAATAAAAGAGAACTAATTTAAAAAAACCCAAACCAGTACTTTTGAACTTTTACACTCAGTCTTACCAGTTTTAAGACTTCACTTAAGTGAAGGAATGGATTTCATCTTAACAAAAATAAAAATCGAACCAAAACAGATCCAAAAAAATCCAAAAAACAACATAAAAAAATTCAATGGCAATTGGAAGAATACAGCTCAATACCAGAGCTAACAGTTCAACCTTACACTTTGCGATTTATAGTACGACTTGACCATCAAAGCATTCTGCGATTGACCAACTGCAAACTCTGCAGTGTAGTACTGAGTCAAAACACAACAAATTTTTATCCTATGTTGTCACCATTTTTTGCCTTTGTTTACTTCTTTAATCCTACCCTGCTTTTCTTCTTATTGCCTATCTGTTTAATCTTAATTCATGCTGATAGTATACATTTAGACCACTGTGGATGTCAAAAGCACAGACATTTAACTGAAGAAACTTATCTGGCATCAAATGTAAGGCAAACAATATGAGGCACTCTTTTTTCCCAAACACTGGAGTAGTGAATGCATTACACAGAAAGACAGGGAATACAAAAATATATGTGGCATTAAAAGGGGTCAAGAAAATGTACAGCGAACACGTTCTCTAGAAGTTATTACTATGATTGTTCAAGTTGGATTTGTGGCTTAGGATGTTTCTAAAACACTGATGTGCAAGAATTTCATCTGGGTCTCTAAATCTGTGGTAATTCTTGTGTTCTTTCCCTACATGTTAGGCTAGGGATAGCTATCTGGGTTAACTTGATAAACTTATTAAAAACAAGTGTCCACTAATCTCTGCTCCTGAAGCAGAGGGGTCATGGCTCATCTCAGCTTGTCAGCTTCTGCCAGCTCAAGGTTGCACCTATATGACTTTATATAATTTCATCGTCTTTGTTCTTGGTCTTTGGCCCTTATTGCAAGATTGCTGCAATTATACAAATCTTATTCTTCTACTCATAAGCATAGTGTTGACTGCAGTTGGAAATAAACAATGGGTCAGAGAACTTTTTTCTGATCTTAGTATGGCAGTTTTTATACAAACAGAAACAAATCTAACAAAAATCTTCATATTAATATTAGATGTATAAAACTAATGCAATTTTGTGCATGTCCACTGCTTCCTGATTTAAGTCTAAGAGTTTTTCTGCTGCATGTAAAATAGATTCCTTCAGGAGTAGATTAAAGCAGAAGCTCTTACCTGGGTGTGCTTCAGGTGTGCTTCAGCCATCCTTGGGAAGGACAAAGACCTGAAGTCTTAAAAGAAGCTGGGGATGATATTTTGGATTAAAAGGTCTCAGGATTACTTTTTTTTTATATTCTAGCTTCTAATGATGGATTGTCTTTCTTATTTCAGTTTATAACTTTTTTTTTTTCAATTTCATGGAACATCTATGTGTAATCTTTTCAAACATAGAACACATATTTTTTGAGCTGCAGGCATCATATGTGATGAGTGCTATAAATAGATAAACATTATTTTGATTCTCTCTCTCCAGAAAAACATAGGGTGAAATCTGCAATGATATCGCTTCAGTTTGAGGTTCAAACTGTGAACGGATTTCAAAAGTCTTAGAAATGGTTCTCTGTGTGTGGCAATTGCCTTAACTTTTGTGATTAATTTGCTGTTCAATTTCTGTTCACAGGACTACAAGTTAGTGACAATAGCTTGTAGTTAATGCAGTATAGTTGTGCTTAGTCCATGGGAGATTAGTGATGTGGGGAGATGAGCTAACAAGGGCCTATGGTTGCAAAGCCAAACACGTATTCAAGTCTGTCCCTCAGCTTTAACTAACATGCTTTTGCCTCTGGCACTAGAAGTTTTCCTTGTGAAGCCAAAGTGCATTGGCAGTCAGAAAAGTTTAGAGAGAAAACTGAAGAAAGCTTTGAGCATTTCTTAAAATAGCTTTTTCAAATTATAGCCAAAACAGAACTCACTAACTTTTATAACAAAACAAAGAGTTTTCAAAGACTTCGTAGGATCTTATTTCATAATGTTACTACTCAAGTATTTTAACTTTTGCCTTGACTATCATTATGAAAGAGATTATCATCAAACACACTTGCCATCAAATGGATTTGACTTTTGTTCACATTGCAATTCTCTTTTCTCCTCCAAAACTTCACAACAAAGTCATTAGATTTTTCTTGGTTTTATTTTTGTTCACTTTTTTATTTTCAATTATATATATATATATATATATTAGGAAAGGTAGAGCTGATTACAGGTTAGTGGTAGATTTTGGAATCAATTGTACTTATATTAAAACCCCACAATGTTTCTTACAGATAAGCTATTGTGGGGATAAATAAGTGAGTGAAATTTCTGTTCTTGGGAAAAAGAAATACATCTTACCTAAAATTCAAATAAGCTTGTCAAAATCATATGAATTGCTGAATGGGATTTAGAGAAAAAAAAAAAAAAGAATAAGCTCAGGCAGTGTTTGCAAACTCCTGAGAAAATTAATAGCAATTCATGCTTGATTCTTATGTTTTCAAAAAATTCAATCCAAAACCTACATTTGCATGGAAACTGAAGGAAAACAAAAAGCCTGCAGCCAAAAAAAAAAAACAGAAATAACTAAACACTTTCATCTCCATTTAGGTACAAAGTGACTTTTGCTACCTCTGCACCTGACTATATGAGTGCCTACTTCTCCCAGTGTTCGGCCATTACTGAAGTTCTGAAATGTTCAACTACTGCAGCTCACGGCCTAATCACCTTTCCATGCAGCCCCTCCACACTGCAAACATCTAACGACTCATTATTCCAGTAGCCTTATTAACATATTAAACAGAAATTAAGAGTACCTGTGTCTAACCAGCATTTAGCTAGTCTTTATTCCAGTAGCCTTGTTAACATATTAAACAGAAATTAAGAGTAACTGTGTCTAACCAGCATTTACCTAGCATATTGCTGCTTCTTGCCAGGTCTTGTTAATTTTTGTTAAGCTTACAGTTTAGCCTAATAAAAGCTACTGTCTCTTCCTACAACATGTTAGCACGATCTCTATCAGCTCTCTGTTCCACAGGTTAGAGAACCCAGTAGTTCAATTGATCTTCATAGAATATGTTTTCAAAACTTCCAATGACTCATGAGGTGAAAGCCATCCAGCTGGCCTTGGACATTGCTGAACGAGAAAAATGACCATTACTTTATCTCTACACTGACTCATGGATGGTGGCAAATGCCCTGTGGGGGTGGTTGCAGCAATGGAAGCGAAGCAACTGGCAATGCAGAGGTAAAACCATCTGGGCTGCTGCACTGTGGCAAGGTACCGCTGCCCGGTGCAGAACCTGGTGGTGAAGGTACGCCATGTAGATGCTCATGTGCCCAAGAGTAGTGACACTGAAGAACACCACAACAGTGGATAAAGCTGCTAAGATTGAAGAGGCTCAGATGGAATCAGATAGGCAACATAAAGGTGAATTATTTTTGGCTCAGTGGGCCCATGACACTTCATGCCATCAGGGCAGAGATGCAACATATAGATGGGCTTGTGATCGAGGGGGGGACTTAACAATGGACGCTATTGCCCAGATTATTCATGAGTATGAAACATGTGCTGCAATTAAACAAGCCAAATGATTAAAGCCTCTTTGGTATGGAGGACAAAGGCTGAAGTATAAATATGGGGAGGCCTGGCAGATTGATTATATCACACTCCCATCAACCCGCCAAGGGAAGCACCATGTGCTTACGATTGTGGAAGTGACCACCAGATGGCTGGAAACATACACTGTGCCCCATGCCACTGCCCAGAACACTATCCTGGGCCTTGAGAAACAGACTTTGTGGCAACATGGCACCCCAGAGAGAACTGAGTCAGACAATGGGACTCGTTTCCAGAACAACCTTATAGACATTTGGGCCAAAGAGCATGGCGTTGAGTGGGTATGTCACATCCCATACCATGCACCAGCCTCTGGGAAAATGGAATGGTGCAATGGGCTGTTAAAAAGTACACTGAGAGCAATGGCTGGTGGGACTTTCAAACATTGGGACACACATTTACCAAAAGCCACCTGGTTGGTCAACACCAGAGGATCTGCCAACAGGCTTGGCCCAGCTCAGTCAGAACTTTTACATACTGTAGAAGGGGATAAAGTTCCTGTGGTACACATAAAGATTTTGCTGAGGAAGACAGTCTGGGTTATTCCTGCTTCAAGTAAAGGCAAACCCACTCGTGGGATTGCTTTTGCTCAGGGTCCCAGACGTACTTGGGGGGTAATGACTCTTTAAAAAAAAGCTTTTGTCATGTTTAAATTTTTTATCTGTTCTTAAGGATTTACATACTTGCAAAAGTCATATATTATCATTATATTCTCTAATAAATGTCTATTTACATAATTTCCAGCACAGCTATAACAATCAAATTATTTTACTCTAGCTATGCTTATATAACTCCCCCATGCGGACAGTCAATCACTAAGTAAATCCAGCTGTCCTCAAGATTAATTACTTTTAAATAACAAAACTGCTTTTGTTCCAAAGTAATTTTGACAATGGGGAGTCATATTAGAATAGTTTAAAGCGGACTAGTTATCCTGGCAGTTTTATGGTTGGAAACTTCTCCATGTTGACAAAGCTGTCAGTTGATGCAAGTGCCTATGCCTAGTCAGTCCCACAATGGGAGAACAGTGCCTGTACTTCACTAGAGAAATCTCTTCCTCATGTGATAGGTGTCTGTGGAAGACATCTGTAGGAAGAGCTACCAGAAAGAATAGCCACAGGATGATTTTGAAAGACCACATTTTGGCTGTCTTTTATCCACATTATGTCAGCAGTTTCACTAACTGATTTTTTTTTCCCCTCCTTGCTGCCATTCCCCCCCCCCCCCCCTTCTCTTTCCATTTCAGTTTAATTTTCCCTTTCACTTTAATTAAACTCTCCCCAGGCTTGCATGCTTGCAAGGTCTTATTCATTCATTTTAAAGCAAGCTGACTAATGGCCAGAATTTCTCTAAATCTCTAAGCTCTCACTAAATTCTTCTGTAAAAACTTTTCACTTTCTTTTTAGTGAGACAGAGCTAGGCATAAATTGGAACAAAAGAGGTAGGAAGAGGGTGAATTACTCTATATAAAATAATAAACCTATTACTAGTTAGAAGTAGAAAAAAAATAGGTACAAAGGTATACACACATTGATATTTATGTTATAGACATAGAGATGTCCTAATAGACCATTCCCTCCCCAGTCACAATCATCATTGGCTTCTGGATGTTTTTACTCCATCTTCCCATGGACTAGAAGAATTCAGAAAGATAACCAGTCTGTTTCTACATAATTTATTAGTATCTGTTTCAAATTTCCCATGTGTTTCATGTAAAATAACTTCATTTATCTTTGTGTTTGGCATGTACAACAGTCATATGACTACCAATTTGTGAAGAGAATTATCTTGAGTAAGTATATAGAATCATAGAATCATAGAATAGTTAGGGTTGGAAAGGACCTCAAGATCATCTAGTTCCAACCCCCCTGTAATGGACAGGGACATCTCACACTAAAGATGTATGTAAGCACATATGTATGTAAGCACAATCTAGCTTAGAGAAAAATATGACTTCCATTTAAATCAATACAAAAATTGATGGAGACTTTATTTTACATGCTTTCCACTCAAGACAAGTTTTCTTGGAAGAAAAAACAGGCAACTCTCCACAGATTTTACATCCAAATTATCCACCAAATTCCAAGAAGAAAGTACATACTTTAGGATGCTAGGATCATAGAATACTAGGGTGGAAGGGACCTTGAGGATCATCAGGCCCAACCTTTCTTTGCAAAGCATGATCTAGACTAGATGGCCCAGCACCTTGTCCTTATATCAAGTCTAAATCTACTGTCATTTAGTTTAAAGCCATTACCTGATGTTCTTTATCTCCCCAGTCCTCTCCTATCATGGGAGTGATGTTCCACCCATTGTTCATTTTCGTGGATCCACTCCCACAGGTCAATGTCTTTCTTGTACTAATGCAGTACCCTGGGTGGGGTCTCACCAGAGCAGAAAAAGGGGGAAGAATCACCTACTGGTCACAATTCTTTTGATGCAGCCCAGGACATGGATGGCTTTCTGGGCTGCGTGCATACACTGCTAGGTCATGTTGAGTTTGTCATTCCCCACTACCTCCAAGTCCTCCTCAGCAGGGCTGTTCTCAAGCTCTTTATCCCCCAGCCTGTACTGATACTGGGGGAGTCACTGACCCAGCTTCAGGACCTTTCACTTGGCCTTGTTGAACTTCATGAGGTTCACATGAGCCCACTTCTCAAACTTGTCCAGGTCCCTCAGGCACATAAAAAAATTAGCATATGCGATTTGTATCACCACATAACAGATAAAAGACATGAAAACAAATGATCAGATCTTATCAATCTTCTCAGCAACTTCTCTGCAGCAAAACTGGAATGATTATTATGACTGTTTATGATTCTGCAGTGATTTTCATCAGGCTCTGTGGTAATGTTCTTATCCAAGCCAACTTGAATTAATTTTATATGGTTTCACAAAACAGCACATCAAATGCTTCAGTAAAATCTAAATATATTGCATCTGCTGTGTTCTCTGAAACCACTAATCCTATAATTTTATCAAAAGCAGCAATCAAACTTGACTAGCAAGATTTAAACATCTTAATTAGATGCTCCTCATTGCTTGAATTTCAGCTATTTCTGTCATGAGTTCATGTTCTACAGTTATATATTTGCACAGTTACTTAAGACTATTTTGATAGATTTGAATTTTATGTGAGAGTTCAAGGGTCTTTGCTCATCATCACAGGTAATGGAAAGCTAGATACAGAGTAATAATAGAAATTATTTTACTTTGTTTCAGCTATTTTCCAGAAAAGGTGTTTCATGACACCATATTTGTAATTTATTTTAATATTTTAAAATTAACCTTTTTGATTACTTTGATAAGGACAGTATGGAATTGCTTATTAATAAAACAGTTACTACAAGGACTATTATGTTCCAGGGAACAGTACTGTAGTACTGTTATAACAAAATATAAATCTGTGTACTGGGACAATACAGTGTCCTAATAGAAGATCAAGACATACCTTTAGAATAAAGAAGGAAGACTAATCAGGATGGACAACATTTTTTCTTTTTTTAATATAATACATTGTACAGTGTGAGGAAATGATATACTTTTAATGATAAAATAATTCATAGCTTTAATATAAAATTTGTGATTGATCAGTCAATTTTTCAGACAATCTTTACCACTTTATCATTATTTATGAACACTTTTTTTCTATATCTGGAAGTTTCAGCTAAAGAAAAGCCTAAAACAGTGTTGACAAAATTCATAGAAATCAGATTGAATGTCCACATTCATGCCACTGAAATATAAATAGCTGAGAGGTTAGAAAATGTTTGGTAAAGAAAGATGTAAAGATATTGAGCTATGCAAGGTCCCAAAGAGAGGGACTGTGGGAGATATCAAAAGTTCCAGAATGACTTAAGATACTCTTACAGTAATAAAGTAAAAGGAAATGTAGCTGCTGTCAAAGCTAAAGAAGATGTTCTCTTTCAAATGTAATGTTAGGAAATTACAGAGAAAGCCAGCAACCTGAGGCAATCAGTTGAATTTTATCAGCAGCTCAGTGGCTAGAACACCAGCATGACAAGTATGACCTCTTCTTTCTTTTTATACAACATTTTGCTAAGATAGTGAATAATTCTATCACTGCAAGTGTAATTCAACAGAGATAATAGACAGATTTTCCCTTAAATCTCCTTAAACTGGACTACCTCCATGAACTTTTGGAACATGTGAACAAATACAAACTACAATAGAATTGACAGGGTGCATCTGTGTAAAAAATTGCTGACAAAGTGCTGAGCAGTCAATAACCTTCTCACCTGCAGAGAATAAAATTCTCATGAAAGCACTCCTGTATCATTGAATGAAAAATATGAAAAACTTATGAGTATATGAAAGATACATGTCCGTGGTGCTTGTGTAAAAAAATGTAAGCATTATTCACGACATCACAGCCCTTCTCTGATGTCGCCCTAAATAATCTGCTAGAGATGTCATGAGGGAAACACAACTTTATCTAACAGAAGCTCTGAGCTGGGATTTCCTGTGAGCGATTCTGCATGTTGAAAAGGATGGAAATTCTAAGCAGAATTCCTGCAAGACTTTACAAGTCAGAAAAAAATAATTAAAAAAAAAAAAAAAGGAAATCTGACAGAGTAAAATCTTGAAAAAATTACTTCATAGTTATGTGTGTCATATCCTAAGTACATATAGGATACATTTGTATGTTTAATTGTGCATAAAAAGCTTTTAAGTCTGTCAGAAACGATGAGCAGATGAAACAGGTATACTGTAAACATACAGAAAGTGAAAGTGCTTGGATAGGAAACTTTTTGAGTGAGGAAAAGACAGGCCAAAAAAGCCTGAAGACAAAGCTTAGGAGACAAGAGACATGTTACAGTTTGAGGTCCAGACATGGACAGAGTTAAATGGATGGATTTTAGAAATGGTATAGAAGAAAAAAGTGATTTTATGAGCCCTTCAAGGAAGCTCTTGTGTAGTAGAGTTGCTTAGGGCAGAGAAAAGATTAAAGAAGCAGAAAAGTGAAGACTGAAGTGACTGCAATAGAAATGGATGTATAGAAATATCCTGTCAGGATTTGGGTTAAAATCCAAGACAAGATGTAAGATTCATGTCTTGAGAAATTTGGAGAGCAGTGAAATTTCACAAGTAAAAGTGACAAAGATAAATGTTGCTAATAATGATAATTTGCATACATTTATAAACTGGAAGACCACCGTCAATCTTCTAAATACACAGCAACAAAAGCTTTGAAATTTTTAAGATCTTCGTGTTGTAAGCTTAGTACACATTTTTTATTTGTCATAAAATTTCTGAGCACCAACAGACATACTAGTTGAAATACAATAAAGTGTGACAGTGCTTTAGTGACCTTTGGATTGAGTTACCTTTCATCCCATCAGAACTACGGTCATACTTTAAAAGGCAACTCACTAACTGATAAATGTACCAACACTAGATATGTTGTATAGTATTTCACAAGTATAGGCTGACATACGAAATTATAGGGATAAATGCATGTATTTTATGGCATTTGAAAATTGATTATTTGGCAACAGTTTAAACATCTTTAAACCAATTTCCTAAATTCCTCAGTAGTGATAATTAGACTCTTGCACATTTGTCAGGGCTTTAGAAAACTGGCTGCAGGATATTATTCTTACTATTCTGTCTCTGGTCATGCCCACTAGCTCCTAGTTTGAAGCCCACGAAATTATGCAGAAAATTAATTTCTACCTACAAAAATTACACACAGATTCACTAAGTGGCTTAAAGTTAAATGTTAGCATTTCAAAAAGGAAGAGACCAACATCGTAATCTTGAGTCAGAGAATAATGTTGCTACTCCATCTGTGAATATTGTTTCCCACATAACACAGAAGTGATAGAATTTGACTTCTGAGTTCAGACTCAATTGACTAAAGAAGCAAAAAAATAATTTTCACACAAATGATGTTTTCTACCTTACCAGAATAATCAAGGGTATTTTCCTCATTAGTGGATATTATTTTGCACTGGGCAACCTTTAGATACATGAAATGTGAAGATGGAGATGTTACATTGTATTTCCTAAAAAAGGATTTTATAAGTGAACCTGTAGGCACTTAACCACAAAGATAAATACTCCAGTGAGGAAACTGTAAAAAAACCCTGTCGTGGTTTAAACCGACCCACACAGCTCGTCCACTCACCACCCCCCACCCCCCACCCCCGACCCTCCCAGCTCCTGGAGGGATGGGGAGGAGAATCAAGAGAATGTAACTTCCACGGGTTGAGATAAGAACAGCCCAGTAACTAAGGTATAACACAAATCACTGCTGCTACCACCAATGATAATATTGATAAAAGAAAATAACAAGAGAATACGATACCACTGTCAAACGAGTTCGACCCCCCTGAGGAAAGACAGTGCCCTTCCAGGTAACTCCAGGTTACCTCCCTGGGCATGATATGCTGTGGTATGTGGTATGTGGTATGGCTAGTTTGGGTCAGGTGTCCTGTCTCTGCTTCCTCCGGGCCTCCCCTCGTCCCCGGCAGAGCATGAGACTCACAAAGTCCTTGGCCAGAATAAATATTACTTAACAACAATTAAAAACAATCGGTGTTATCAGCTCTCTGCCCAGGCTGGAAGTCAAAACACAGAGCTTGCACCAGTTACTAAGTTGGAGCAAAACGGCTCCTGGCAAACCCAGGACAAAACCCAACCAAAACAAACAAAACAACAAGAAAAGCCAACAAACAAACAAAACCCAACAGAATAAAAATAAAACATACATCATAATTTTTTCTCTTTTCAAAGATCAAATTAACAGTAATGTACTTATGAATACATGAGGGCTAAGATTTTACTTTCTTCTTAGAAAATTATTGCTGTTATACTGAAACATGTCCAAAGCATAATGCAAGAAGAGTAGTGCTCATAACTAGTCATGAGCCAGTAGTGCCTTTTCTGGGTATTTGATATTTGCTGAGCAAACTGTTTCAAGAGAACATATCTCCATTGACAAAAAGTGATGGGATCTCCTCCATGGCCAAGGTGATACACTTCCCTTCAACAAAAAGGAGTGTAGACTGGAAATTTTCTTTTACTCCAATATGTCCCAGCTTGTTTCTTCATCCCAATAAACATGAAGACACCCTGTTCAAAATCACATACACTCTGTTTTTCAAATGAAACCAAAGAAAGGTGTCTTATATCTGAATGAGAAGAGAAAGGGTAGATTGGACAAGAACTGTTCATTGTTCAAAAGAACTATGGGGTGTGAAAGCCATTTATTACAAAAATTTTGTGCAAAACATGCTGGCCTAATGCCTCACCTTCATTGCATTTCTATTAAATATTTGGATGTGTTGTGCATAGTTGAAGCTGTCCCCTGGAAGAGTAGCAAAATCAGAAAACTATGTTTGTTCATGACTTAGATAGGTGCTTATGGGCTTATCTGGACAGAGCAATGAATCTAAAACTGTTCCCAGTGTTTTGTCTGACATGGTTTGCATGACAATGATGAAAAGAAATTGTGTAACAGTATTTTCTTGCAACACTCCACGAGACAGTTTGAATTATCTATACTGTTATCCATCCGTTCGCACAATACTTTTAGAAGTATTGTAAAAACCTGACAACCATTACTACTTCTGAGTAACTCTACATTAATGGAAGAAGAAAACAATGTTTCTTTCTTCAAGTGAACTATAGTTACAAATAAGCACTAATTATTCATGGTAAATTCCCATACCTATAAAGGGTATAAGGGGTTGGAAAGTGCAGCAAGAGACAAAAATAATAACTTGCCATTATTAAGCTAATGATAATGTATGACCTATTGTAATTTTTTATAAAATAAAGTGGTGCTGAAGACAAATAATGTCTATAGTCATTTGTTTGAAGATGATATTTCTCTCTTTTGCCATACATATGATTAATTACATGCAGATTTGTAAAAATATATATGTAGCACTGCACTGTTGAATAATGAAATAACTAATATATTTAATATATCTTCACAATGCCCAACATCATGCCAGGAATATATTAATTAGTATTAACTATTGTCACAATATTAGTAGTATTAAGGTTCAGATATTCATATCTTTATCAAGGCATATTTTGTATGTGCCATGTATCAATGTATGTAAGCATGAATGCATATATTGCATGTGTCATTTATGGAAATAAGTAGATATACTGCAGAAGACCCTTTCCTTCCAGTTAACTCTGTGAAGGTTAGTAACTTTCTTTTCTTACCTCAACACCAAGTTGCTCTTCCAATTACATAGAGCTTGTCATATCTCTCATAACATGAAGTCATAATATTTAGAAAGAAAAGCTGGTGCTAGTTTCATCCAGTCTTCATGACTGCTTAAGTCGTTAGCAATGTCTTAGCTCTACAGATCTATTTCATAGTCATAGGGAAACCACTCATGTAATTTCCCGAAATCTTTGTTAGCCTTATCTAAAGCAATATTTTTTAATTACCTTTGTTTTTTCATTAAAAAATACAATAAGACCTCATATAATTTGCTACTTCTTTGAGAATATAGTGTTTATGTATTTACTGTATCTAAGATCTATACAACATGAATTCCATCATGTTAATGCTTGTGGTTTAGAGGTTTATGTCCTGTTAATTCCTTTACATTGCAATAGTAAAAAATACATTGAGTGCCACAAATCAGCTAAAGATATATAAGGAATATTAGGGGATCTTAATCTTGTCAACTCACTTTATAACTGTGACAGTCATGAGTGATAGTTTCAGATACTTTTTTGGGCATTCCTTTTGTCCATTTCCTTTTCACCTTCTTGTCCCATCTACCTCAAGTAAATTAGGACTGCAGGTTCAAAAATTCTGCAGTATAATTCAGTTTTCATTTGCATGACTTTCTAAGTGACAGCTCTTTAAAAATGCTCTTGACAGCTAAACAGTGAACAAAGAAACTGATGCATAATTTTGTCTGTTATTGATGGACAAATTTTCTTCACAAGTTGTAAGTATTTAGGAATAACCATCAGAAAAAAAAAAGCAAAAGGACGTTGATCTCTATTTTAAAGTACATTAAGCATTCCTTACAATAATTTTTATAGATAGGTTGTGTATTTAAGTTCAAAGCTGACACTAAAAATAATGAGATTCTGGGTTCAGGCTCTCAAACTCCAAGAGATTCTACAGAGGAATAATTTTCAGAAAGATCTTCTCAGCATAATTTTCTAAGAATTTCTTTCTGAGTGTAAATAGTTGTGGTACTTTATTCATTAGAACACTTAATACTCTTTTAGAACTTCCATTTCTAAAATGTATAAACTTGTATCATTTTATTCTCAGCAGCCAGAAAAAAATAGTATGGAAAGCCTTGAATGCTTATAGAAGTTAATAGTAATCTCCTGCTGATATGTCTTTGGATCAATCCTTAAGTATTCTGCTGTCCCTTTACAATTATATTCTACGGCTCCAAACTAAGGTAAGGTCTTTCTGAGGTGTTTTTTGAGCAAGCAGATTGAGTGCAAACTTGTTTTGATGCTGATCTACGTGGGCAGACTGCAAACAATAACTGTGTACATCTACAGTTAAAGAAAAAGAAAAAATCATGGAAGTGTAGGCCTCCACACAGGTAAGTCCTGTCTGATGTATCAGGTTATAAATGTCCTTGGACAATAATTCAAACTGAATCCCATTAGTTTTAATGCCAGAACTACTACCTTGTTCTATAGAACTTAATTGACAGGAACAGCTTCAGAGTGGCCAGCCCATTGATCCAGTGACTTGGACTAGACTTTTTAACTTTTACACAGTATGATTTTTAAGATTTTAGAAAATATAGCTGCACCTCTTCACAATATTTGCATTCTTAGATTTATCAAAAACGCAGTCGGTGTATGCATGCCTTTCTTCAAAGTCCAAAGGACTTTGACCATCTGACCTTGGTGCCCCGATATTCCTCCCCCCACCCCTTACTAAAATGGCTAGAAAGAAGAGGATACAGACAGCAGGTTATTAGGCTGAAAGTTCTCATCAGTAAGGTCTGGAACAAGATCTTACTTACTTACACTGGCAGTTTGATAAACTCCTCAGGCTTTAGCAGTTACTGGTGATTTATTAAGCCCAATTATTTGCATTATTTCTTGAAGATTGTGAATGACTGCTATAATTATACAGTGTGACCTTCTTACCATTTTTCATCTGTGTTGGCAGGTACTCCTTCCATTGTGCTACCAGCCTGTGGTTTGAGACAGGCTGAAAGCATCTCCTGCTCCTTCTGTTGAAGGAATTTTACCCATTTGCATAGAAAATGCTTGTCTGTCTCAGCAGAAAAAGCCCTGGGCAAGAAACAGGAAGCTGAGACAAAATATAATAAACAATTAAAAAAGAAAAAAATTAATGTAGTTTAAATGTGTCGAATTCAGTTATTAGCCAATGAGGATAGTGAGCAGTAACAGAGTACAGAATTTTGCCCCTTATTGTTCAGTATGTGGGTGGTCTGTTCACATTCACAAACAGCTGCTCTGTAAGCAAGCTGGATTTCGGGTGGCAGCTGCTGAACCAAAGAGCAGAAATAAGTTTTGGAAAAAAAAAAATGTTGGCTCTTCCAACAGAAGTTGTCTATCTCCCTTCTCTTCCATGTGTTTCTTGATTCCCAGTTCAGTCCTTTTTAGTAAAAGGCAGTGAAGCAAGCAAGGAAAAAAGAAAATCAACAAACTATATCAGTACAGACAATAATTTCAATCCGTTTAAAAAAAAAAGAAAAAATCACACTGCATATTGTATAGACTGTGTACTCCTTTAGCACTTTTAGGTCTTTAGATAAGCTTGCATCGAAGAAAGACTTCTATTTACTCATAATTAAATCTTAATTATGTAAATAGCTTATTCCTGTGTGCTGATTCCACCTGCAGAATGTTTTAAAGCATTATTTGCTGCAAGAGTCTGTTCTTCAATTCTTTAAATATTGAATTTATTTTTTTATAAGTGGATATTATTCATTTTTATGCATTATAAGTGTGTATGACAGTATTTGGCTTCATAAGGCACTATACAATCTAGTCACTGAGAAAAATATCTTTGCCTCAATAAGAGATTATTTTCCTCATTTTGCATTTTTGCTTTTCTGATGTTAAAACCAAAACAGCAGATGGTATCGAGCAAAGTCATATCAAATATCAATATTCTGATAGCTGGTTGCATCTTTTACAAATCCCATAGTGTGACTCTGCTTACCTCACATTAAGAGGTGCCCTATGTATAGTAGCAGCTATTCAAAACTCTGGGGTAAAAACGTTTGATAACCTCATAAGGTCCATATTTCATTTTAATATTCCTTTGAGAAACTGTCTTACATATTGACATGCATAAAAGTCAAAGCAGACGCGGAGGAGCAAGCATGCTCTTTCTACCAACCCTGTGATGAATCTGAGGAAATTTTACTACAGTTCTGAGCCATATAGTTCTGTTGTCAAAATGAAATCAGTGGTCGTCTTCTCAGACCAACATACATGCAGACACAAAAGATACACAGAGCTTCAGCTTCTGCTGCGCAAGAAGAAAGGGAAAAAATCCACCCCACCCCTTCTACCCTCACCAACAAAGTAGCTCCAGAAGCTCTGTATGAAATGTTTCTGCTCTAGGGAAAACAATCTGGCCTCATCAAGCCTAGCTGGAAAATGTTGTAATAACTTCCTTTTCTTTGAGGCAATTTCCATAATCCAGCTATCACTTATTCCAAGAAACACACATTATGCTACTGTATTAAACACTGCATGTTTACTAATCAGTCTGAATTCTTTGAAATGAGCCCTTTTGTACATTTGTATTTCTCTGTAGTGTCACACTACAGTAGCACTGGAATCCCTGTAGTTCCAAAAAAGCATTTGATTTCAGCTTCCTTTGCTTAAACAGAAATAAAAATATGTTATTCATGGTAAGCTTTCATATGATTAAATGCATTTCAGAAGCTGGATATCTTGAAATGATCTTGAAAGGTTAAATCATTTCCCTTGGAGTACTCTAATTTTTATATATATTACATTTCTAAGGGCATAAACCCTATCTTCATAGATCCTGGAGACCCCATTAGCTGAATTAGTTGACAATTTAGTAGTATCTCAAAGTAGCTCAATGAATCTATGAATGTCAGTGTTTCTCAAGTTAAGCACTGGCTGGATTTCCATGTTAGCAGAGAACAACAAACGATAATGTCATTTGGGATAAAGTATATCAACATATCTTTACTAAGGCTAGTGAGTACAAATATGTGTAGTAAAAACCATAGATCACCATGGATCAACATGATAAGATTTCTTATAACTGAATTAGTATCTGTTGCTTAGCTGGATGCTTTACATAGCTGGCAGAATTAGAAGCACATTTAGATTTGTCATGTTGTGATTAATGAAAGCCTATGTTTGTTCAAAATTTGCAACAGAATTTGTAACAAGTAGAATTCAGTGTCCTGCCGACTTCAAAAAGATACACATTTTTCAGCTTTAAAAACATATTCTGCCTTGGCTTGTAGTCTGTTACTTATAGCCTCAGATAGTGATATCAGACCTGACCGTGCTGAACGGTACACGTACTAACACTAAAAGTGTTTTTCCAACCCCAGAGAATTTTCAATTTAAATTCATAAACTAGAACCCGTTTAGAAAAAGCACAGGAAACAGTCTGCTTTTGAAATAAAATATCAATTTGTTGTTATAAAAGTCAGGTCATCTCCTAGGTTAGACAAGCTAAGGCTCAGAGTTCATATAATAATCAAATGTTTATGAATCATAACATATAAAGTATATGTCTGACTTATTTTGTGAAAAAACAAAAATAAAAAGAATTTCATTACCAACATTCAATCACACTGCAATACTTTATTAACCCTCTTTCAAGAGCACCGGTCATACGAATCCTTGTGCCTTGAGGTACTAGAATATTGTACTCTTGCAAAGAGATAAGCAGAGGATGTGACCTCAGTGAGGTCGAGTAAATTTCTATACTTTCTGGGCAATACAAGAAATTATGTTATTCTCATTTTTTTTACTTAGTCACCTCTTTAGTTAAGTTAGGAAATAGCTAATGAATGTAGGTACAAGGGAGCTGTGGAAAATGGATAAGCTGGATTGATAATTGAGTCCAAGACATGCTTCAGAAAACACCCAGCCAAGGCTAGACTGTATGTCTCCTGAGACCACAGAATAAGATGCCTTATATAATTATCCCAGCATTTATGTCCTCTGCCTTACAAATAAATACCTTGGCTTCACCTGAACCTCATCACTCATGTTTAACAAAAGTCTTAGCATGACATTTATCAATCTGATCTGTATTTCATTGACTCTGCCTGTTATATGCTTATTTATATGGTGAGAATAATTCAGGCTATCCATCCTTTTTTCTTAGTGTTTAACACCAAAATATCTACTTTCTGCTTCAGTCATTTAAGTTCACTAAATGGCCAATTAACTTTTTTGTTGTTGTTGTTGTTCCTTTTATGTGCAAAATTCAATTCTATGGGGGTTTATTGTTGTCTTTCCTTCGATAATAAAGATGTGCTATGCCTTGGGCCAAATTGCTCTCAGGTTTGGAGAAGCAAACCAAATTATTTTATCTTGTTTTTCAAACCACAATGTTGTGGAAAACAGTATACTTAAAAATACAATTCACACAGGATCACTCAAAAAAATAGTCAAATTTTGCTTTTGTTGGGATGTGTTTTACCACATGGTTCTGCACAAAATTTAGGTATAGAGCAGGTCCTGCTTAAATAAACAATTCTCTTATATCCCCTACCTTCATTTTTTTATATAAATATTGCTGTATTGATATCAAAAATGCTCACAATATCTTGGCATAGTATGAAGATGCTTTGCAGCAATTCATAAAAATCTCTTCCATCCTTAGGTGTTAATGAAAGTAAAAATAAACATAATTTACATTACTTGTCATATTGAGATATTGCCAGAAATTTTCCTATCTGGATCAGACAACTAATTAATGTTCTTATTGAGAAGCAAATAAAAAAGCCTTTGAAAAATGCCAGTCAATATTGATTACAGCATTGTTTCCGGATAAAAGATTAAAGACTGATAGTTCCATAAAATTATAAACTTATCTATTAAAAAAAAATTACCATAGCAGTAAATTAAAATACTTCTTACAACTTTGCACAGCAAAGAAGCCAACCCATCTTTTCTGCAAAGCTTTCACAAGTTGAAGTGTCTGCTGACATACTTAAATGAACAGAAAACAACAGCTTTGTATTCACACCAGCATCTATTATTTGATTTCTGTGGAATATTCTGTATGTTGTTTTTTTTTTTTAATTCAAAAGTAGAGGGTGGTTGAATTATTGGAGGAAGAGTTCTGTATGGCAATTCAGAGACTCCATAGCAACAGTATTCAACCCGTGGCACCAGCACCACATGAAGCCCTTCAAAGCTCTACTTTTGGTTTAAGGAAGTATCATATGAAGTCATGATGTCATGTAGGCATTGTCAAAGGAAAACATGTCCATTATAAAAAAGAAAATAGATAGGAGCATCTTGCAAGCCTAGCCACCCGGAACTGGTAAAATAAAAATCTGGAAATAACAATGAACAATGGTAATTCCCCAAACTGCAAGCACTGAAAATCTCATTCAGTAATGTGTTAATAGAAAAGAGGTCATATGCTTTCTTCTACTGGAGAGGTATTTCCAAGGGATACCTTTTTCTTCTTTTTTGTCAAAAATTTAGAAATTTTTCTCTAAGAAACAATAAGAAATAATCTTATTGACATATTTCTTGCATAACTTTGACACTGTGGTAACATGGTGTTATAAATACAGTATAATTTTCCTCACTAACACTGACTGCAGCCACCAGTCATCATAAGTGTAGCGAGTATTATTATTTACAATATTTTACAGAAGCATATGTGTCTAAGGGCAACCTGGAGATAATATTACAAAAATTACGTCAGCCTTCTGCTGCCTTTCATTCTCATTTTTAAAGAGGGGTTCTATTTCCTTTGTTCATTACAAGATGATCTTTCCTGTTTTTAACTTCTGCTGTATTTAGAATGATAAATCTACCCAGATGATCATCGCAGCAGATAGAAAATGTTTAAAAATGAAGTAAAAAAAAAATCTGAGCAAATTACTTTGTTTTAGAACTTCAAATTTCTGTTTCTCATCTGCATTGTCATTGTATTTTACTAAGTTCTCTGTTTAACAGTTTTCAAATTATGTAAAATATAAAAATTGAGCAGGAATAATAATAAAAATTGCACATTTCAGGTCAACGTTTTCCTAGCAAAAAAAAAAATCAATAGAAAGAAAAAGGCTATTTGGTTGCATTAGAAGACTTGAATAATACCATAACAAATTTTTAACCAAAACACTGTTGATATTGCTTTTATATTTATTATTTATGTTATCAAGAGTCCAAACCACGCACGAATCCAGAATGGCAGACTCCTGGACTGTATGATTTACATAAAGAGGATTCTATATGTCCTGTGATTAGGGTATATAGGACACATCAAATGTTTCAAACGCATATCACACATGTAAACCAAAGGTGAACTACAAATATTTACAAATGGAGACAAAATGTCAGCTTTTCATTATGTGATCAGGAGTGCGTAAGGAAACACAGCAATACTGGTCTCTGCACTTCTTGTTTACGCATTTTGTCAATAGCCACAAAATTGATTCCTCCAGCATCCCTTAAGCCGGCTTATTCACTATTCATGTGATATAACCCCCAGTACAACTATATTTAAGAAAAGCCCATGCTCATGTGGTATGTCTTGGTCATACTAGTGTTAAGTCCCACACAAACATTAAAAAGTCTCCAAAAATTTTGGAGAGAAATTACAGGTATTTATTTATTCACTGTTCATTTATGGTAGTTACCTAAAAGTAGGAGGCACTCCCTGAAAGAAAATGAAGTTCAGTTCAGATTTCAGTGAGTATTGATATTACTAGTATTAAAAAAAATAATTCTGTTTCTCAAGTAGTCCCTGATGCTGTAGCACTTTTCCCCCTCTTAAAAAGCCTCACGCTCGCAGGCCCTTGTTCTCATGGGGGATTTCAACCACCCTGACATCTGTTGGAATGATGGCACTGCATGGCACAAGCAATCCAGGAGGTTCCTCGATTGTGTGGAAGACAACTTCCTTCTGCAAGTAATAGAGGAGCCGACAAGGAGAGGTGCCATGCTTGACCTTGTGCTCACCAACAGGGAAGGGCTTGTTGAGAATGTGGTACTCCAGGGCAGCCTTGGATGCAGCGACCACGAGATGGTCGAATTTGAGATCTCCAGGACAGTGAGAAGAGCGTGCAGCAAGCTCACTGCCCTGGACTTCAAAAGAGCAGACTTTGGCCTCTTCAGGAGCCTGCTTAGTAAGGTTCCATGGGATATAGCCCTGGAGGGCAGGGGGGCCCAAGGCTGTTGGTTGATATTCAAGGATCACCTGCTACAAGCTCAGGAGTGCTGCATCCCAACTAGAAGGAAGTGCGGCAGGAGGGCCAGGAGACCTCCTTGGATGGATAAGGAGCTGCTGAGGAAAATTCAAAGGAAAAAAGAGGCTTATAAAAAATGGAAGCAAGGACAGGCGGCCTGGGTAGAGTACAGGGATGTTGTCTGGGAAGCTAGGGACCAGGTTAGGAAGGCTAAGGCCCAGTTACAATTAAACTTGGCCAGGGATGTTAAGGACAACAGGATGGGATTCTACAGGTACGTAGCAAACAAAAAACAGACTAGAGATAACAAAGGCCCCCTCTGGAAGCTTTCGGGAGAAGTAGCTACACAGGATTTGGAGAAGGCTGAGGTTCTGAAAGACTTCTTTGCCTCGGTCTTCACCGGCAAAGGCTCTGACCACCCAGGTCTTAGAAGGTAGATACAGGGACTGTGAGAATGAAGACCTTGGGCCCACTGTAGGAGAGGATCTGGTTCAAGACCATCTTAAAAATCTGAATGCACACTAGTCCACGGGACCTGATGAAATCCATCCATGGTCCTTAAGGAGCTGGCAAATGAAGTTGCTCAGCCACTGGCCATCATATTTGAAAAACCATGGCAGTCAGGTGAAGTTCCCGACGACTGGAAAAAGGGAAATATAACCCCCATTTTCAAGAAGGGGAAAATGGAAGACCTAGGGAATTACAGACCAGTCAGTCTCACCTCTGTGCCTGGTAAAACCTTAGAGCACATTCTCCTGGAAGTCATGCTAAGGCACATGAAAAACAACAAGGTGCTTGGTGACAGCCAGCATGGCTTCAGTAAGGGGAAATCCTGCCTGACCAATTTGGTGGCCTTCTATGATGGGGCTACAGAATTGATGGACAAGGGTAAAGAAGTTGATGTCATCTACCTGGACTTGTGCAAAACGTTTGACACTGTCCTACACAACACCTTTCTCTCTAAATTGGAGAGATCAATTTGAGGATGAACCACTCGGTGAATAAAGAACTCTCTGGATGGCCGCACACAAAGAGTTGTGGTCAATGGCTCGATGTCTGGCTGGAGACCAGTCACGAGTGACATCCCTCAGAGATCGGTGTTGGGACTGGTCTTGTTTAACATCTTCGTCGCTGACATGGACAGTGGGATTCAGTGCGCCCTCAGCAAGTTTGCCGATGACACCAAGCTGTGTGGTCCAGTTGATATGCTGGAGGGAAGGGATGCCATCCAGAGGGACATTGACACGCTTGTGAGGTGGGCTGATGCCAACCTTATGAAGTTCAACCATGACAAGTGCAAGGTCCTGCACCTGGATCGGAGCAATCCCAGGCACAGCTACAGATTGGGCAAAGAAGAGATTCAGAGCGGCCCTGCAGAGAAGGACTTGGGGGTGCTGGTCGATGAGAAAATGAACATGAGCCAGCAGTGTGCACTCTTAGCCCAGAAAGCCAAATGTATCCTGGGCTGCATCAAAAGGAGCATGACCAGAAGGTTGAAGGAGCTGATCCTGCCCCTCTACTCTGGTCTTGTGAGACCTCACCTACAGTATTGTGTGCAGTTCTGATGTCCTCAAAGTAAAAAGGACATGGAACTGCTGGAACAAGTCCAGAGGAGGGCCACGAGGATGATCAGGGGACTGGAGCACCTCCCATATGAAGACAGGCTGAGGAAGTGGGGGCTGTTCAGCCTGGAGAAGAGAAGGCTGCTTGGAGACCTCCTAGCAGCCTTCCAGTACCTGAAGGGGGCCTATAGGGATGCTGGGGAGGGACCCTTCGTTAGGGACTGTAGTGACAGGACAAGGGGTAATGGGTTCAAACTTAAACAGTGGAAGTTTAAATTGGGTATAAGGAGGAAATTATTTCCTGTTATGGTGATGAGGCACTGGAATGGGTTGCCCAGGGAATCTGTGAATGCTCCATCCCTGGTGGTGTTGAAGGCAGGGTTGGACAGAGCCTTGGATGACATGGTTTTGTGTGAAGTTTCCCTGCCCATGGCAGGGAGGTTGGAACTAGATGATCTTGTGGTCCTTTCCAACCCTAAGTATTCTATGATTCTGTGATACTATAGGAATGCCTTTCAAGAAATGAATGTCAATGCTAAGCATAATACAGAATTCCCAATTCAGTGTTCACACAATTCTAGCAATAGATGTTGCTGAGAAAACAATTAATGTTTATCCAATTCAATAATCTGCTGACAAAAATAAAAAAAGAAAAATAAAAGAAAAAAGTAGATTTCTGATGGATGGGCATGAGAATGGGTATCCTCAGAAGGACAGTGTAGTATGGCATAAGCAATTCAGGTCAAAAGCTGAAGTGCAAGTGCTCCTGGGAAGAAACAATCCCATTCACCAGTACATGCTGCTGGTGGGCCAATTCGAAAGCAGCTTTACAGAAAAATGACATCAGGGTCCTAGAGAACACCAAGTTAACCATGAGACAGCGATATCTCCTTGCAACAAAGAAGGTTAATGGTATCCTGGAAAGCGTTAGAAGTGCTGTCAGCAGGCCAAGGGAAGATGATCCCTCTCCTCCATTTAGCACTGGTGATGCCACTTGTTGAGAACTATGTCCAGTTTTGGGCTCAGTACATGCCATGAAGGGCCAAAAAAAATCCTCAAAGATGATCATGGGATTGGTGACTCTCTCACAGGAGAAAAGGCTGAGAAAACAAAACATTTTGCATAGAGAAGAGAAGGCTCAAAGGGGAAACTCATCAATGTATAAACAAATCTGAAGACGGCGCAAAGATGGAGTCGGATTTTCACTGATGTCCAGAGACAGGAAAAGAAGTAATGGATTCAGCCTGAAATACAGGATGACATTCCCTCTGAACATCAGGAAATACTTTTACCATAAGGGTAACTGAGGGCTAGTGCTGATTGCCCAGAGAGGTTGTGGAATCTCTATCATTAGAGATATTCAAAAGCCGTATGGATATGGTCTTGGGCAGCCTGCTTTATGAGGCCCTGTTTGATCAGGAATTTTGGACCAGATAACTTCCAACTTCAACCAGTCTGTGATTCTGACTTAGGTTAACTTATGGTTTTCACTGGGACTAAGGTGAAAAAATGCAAAAAAGATACCACAGTCCTAAATTTAATTAAAATGGTTATGCGAAGGGTTAACCGATGTACAGGGGGGTTAGGGTTAAGCCGCTTGCTTAACAATGTTACTGTTCGTTCATGCTTATCGTACTCACCGTGTACAAACAAGATGTATATACATGGCTATTGTTAAGATGTATGGACCGTGACTTGATTCCTGTCCTTTGGAAGCCCAGGCCGGCTGAAATTGGTTCTGCGGTTTGGACAATGACCAAGCCTCCAGGGAGCATGCATAACGACTAGGGGTGAAAAGTTCAAGCTCCAGGAAGACTCCTTTACTTCATCTTGAGACCCTCACCCACGACCACCAGGAGGCACTGTGCAAGCTCAAAAGGCTTGTTCATTATAATGCAAATTGGGCATGGGACATGAATATGTATAGGCATGTTGTGCAACCTCCTGCATATGTATAACTTTAGATA